>NC_088711.1:64896879-65215254 GCF_963576615.1 Watersipora subatra
TACAGCCTATATAGGCTGTACATGTACCATGGTACATGTACACCCTATATAGGGTGTACATGTACCATGGTACACCTTATATAGGGTGTACCATGGTACATGTACACCTTATATAGGCTGTACATGTACCACGGTACACCCTATATAAGGTGTACCATGGTACATGTACACCCTATATAGGGTGTACATGTACCATGGTACACCTTATATAGGGTGTACCATGGTACATGTACACCTTATATAGGCTGTACATGTACCACGGTACACCCTATATAAGGTGTACCATGGTACATGTACAGCCTATATAGGCTGTACATGTACTATGGCACATCTTATATAGAGTGTACATGTACCATGGTACACCGTATATGGAGTGTACATGTACCATGGTACAAAGAGTAAAAAATGTTTCATGTTTTTCCCACATTATCTTTTACACCCTATACAGGGTGTATATGTATATGTACATGTATTGTAAACGGCTGTTGTAAAACTTTAATAAAAGAAATGCAAACCTGAAGACAGACATTTATACATTTCACTCAAGTAGCTTATCAACTGTTTTTCATTGTTAAAACGCTTCAAATCTAATAACTTTTATAAATACATGTATAAGCTAATAGTGGCCTTGAGCACCTGACCTGTGAAGACCAGGTTAGGGTTTAATTCCCAGAAGAGCTACCAGTGGTGGCAGGTGGTGACAGGTGATGACAGCAGGGTAAGCCGACTTTGAATCACTCTTTTTGCCAATATTAACAACGCAGGTTCATCTGCCTCCGACAGGCAACCAAACCGCCTAAGCGAAGTTTGGACAAAAATATACAAATGAATTTGAGAACAGTCACAACATTGCCAGAAAGCTTACAGATGATCGTAAAACCTTTGATACTGTATTTTACCTTTGTTTGTTTGTATTTTCATCAAAGAATAAAAAACAAACATAATAGAAAAATCAATCTATATTTAATGATGAGGGCCCACGTGCACAATAGCGTAGCTAGTCGAGGTGCAGAGCCCTCGAGCCCGAACCTTGAAGAAATCATTTGATGAATTAGTGAAAGCAAGGCTAGGTAACTAGGATGAGAGTAACAGACAGAAAATTCTACTGATTCAGATAGTATGTAAAGATAATGAAATCACATGTAATATATGATAGACCTTGGTAGCAGCCTATAATCAGCTTGTGATTGCCATTGAGACAGAAAAGACCTTCCATTGGCTAAACCTAGCCAGCAGTTTATTCCTTGTGACCGATGTAGTAATATTATTAAGATATTAATTAAAATATAAAATAATATATTACTGAGTATACTGCGACTGACCAGAAGAAGTAGAGGTCCTTTGTCTTTCTTCAAAACATCACCAATCTAAAAATAGACAACAGGCTGATGTATGAGCTGTAGCAATCAGCTAGTCTGTTTTTAATTGAAATGAGGAATTTACATTGTGTCATAGGCATAAGGTGCATGACTTTGGGTGTAAATACTCCATCATGAGGCATTCATTCACTTGATTTGAATTTTAACAATATATAGTCAATGAACTTCTATACACTACATACTGATGAACCTCGATTCGACTTTGGCATGTGGCTCAGATGGAATAGTAAGTTTTCATTCTAAGTCAGGCACATTTTATTAAGAAATTGAAGAATACGCTTTATCTAACTTTTGTTCTGGTCTCACTCGACAATGCGATGAGCCTCACCACATTGTAGATAATCACCACGCTTGCCATACGATTGAAAGTTAGGTAGATTGGAGTTACCCGCTCTACACTTTGTTTTAGCACTAACCCAAAATAGGAATGGAAGCATATTAATATAGACTCAAAGAACTTGTAACATCATGTCATCAATTAAGTTAATACATAATGCGTTGAGAAACTAGTCCTTCATCACTTGAAAGTTTGGGAGATGAGTAAAGCATTTATAACAACAAAATTGTGGGAATTATCTGCACCCAATTTATGCGTGTTATAGCCCAAGCATGTGGCCCTATATGTCGCTAAAGTAGAGAGATATATTCTCCCCTAAAGATATGAACTGAGGTCTCACTCAACTCACTACCTCGATTAGAGACTAAACCGATCTTGTCAAACTCAATGTTATAGAGATTCCTCTAAACTAACTCTTACAAAAGTGCTTATATATTGTTATTATTATATACTAGAAATTCCACTGTCATACAGCCCACGACCAGAGTGATACAATGTACCCTCGAGATACGATTACCCTGACATACGATTTTTTCACCTTACCAAGTCAAACATTGTGAGATCTTCACCTCGCTATACGAATTTTATTTCACCATACGATTGTGAGAAAAGTTTCGCCCGAGTTAAAATTTGGCGGTCGGTGTGCTCATAACGCACGTTGAAATAAAAAAGACACCGAAACATAGTGTGCCGAAAACATTTTCAGAACGTTTAGAAGAGACACGATGATCGACTTCTCTCATGTCAGAATTCCGCGTGGAAAATTTCGTGTAAAATGCTCAAGGCAGAGGAAATATTCATTTGTAGCGTTATAATATATTTTACTATAAAATTTTAGTCAGCATACGTATATAACTACGAGTATCTACATTTAATTCGTTAGCTATGAAATCTGAGACCGATACAAAACGAAGGAAAAATGATTTCTATGTCAACAAAGTTGGATGTCGTAAATAAGAAGGCATCCGTATTATTAACATTGTCAAGGAATATGATTGCAACCAATTAGCATTTGCAATTATTATTAAGACAAGAACTCCATTAAAGCAAGCTCAAGAAGAAGCTTACGACTGAAGATTTGAAGGAGTTAGAAGGCCATGCACGCGATCAGCATTCAAAAGGAGCAACCAATTAGTAAGGGCGAGGAAGTAGAAGATACAGAAAACCCCCACATTGGCAGAAATGTTTCAAGTGTTTAATTTACTGATGCGGAATGGTACATTAAAACAATACATGTATAATATATATTATTTATCTCTTGTGTGGCACGTTTTTCATATTTTATTCATTTTATTTGTTTCCTTTTGATTTTGTTTTATTTTCTTGTTTAACCATGTCTTTGCAGATGGGCTTGTTATCTCCTATGTGAATACAATTCATCGTATGTATGTAACTCATATAACTAGCTACTCAAGATACTTGATGCATTCACATTATTTTCTAAAACTTGTTAAAGCCTTGTCCTCTAGTGTATAAATACGTACCAACTTTGTACGTATGGTTACATTGATTCTTGTGCACGTTTCATACAAGAAAAACTACTGTAGCACCTTCCCTGGATCCTTCTACAAGCGTTAGCTAGCTAGCAGTTTTCTGCATTGCACCAGCATTTTTTCTTTTAAATCAGAAGAAAAATTTGACAGGACTCTCTGCTTTATTTGCTACATGTACCAGCTAAAGTCACGTTACTCCAAAGATATGTACGCCCTGTATAATAGTAAATAAAATTTCATTTTTCTTTTCGGTAGCCATTAAATGGTCAGGTGTGTGAGAGGCCGCTTTCGATAACTGCATCGCTCGGCCTTTCTTATTGAATTCTGGTTGAAAAAGGTTTCAACCAGACACGCTAAATTTTATAATGAAAGTGAAGACAGAAACTTATGAAGGATAAAATTTCGTGATAATAAGTTGAAATTCAGTAAACTAATTCAAAATACATACTAAAACATAAATTAACATACTACTTTGTTACTAATTTTCAATATGTACCGCATTTTTATAAAATTTTGGACGATTTTTACCTTGCATTTTTCCATTGTATAATTACAATAGTTTCTATACCCCGACATACAATTTTTTCACCATACGATACCGACCTTGGAACGGATTACCATCGTATCTCGAGGGTGCACTGTATTGGAAAAAAGAAAGGGTACTGATGGTTGAGAAATGCAATATTAGCAGTCAAATGGCACTGCAGTGCAATAGGATAACTGCAATGGTAGCTGTAATGTACTGGGAGTGGGTGTTATTATATACAACAAACAGCAATAATGAAAGGAAAAGATTATATGTTTATATCTCTCCCTTTGCAATAGGAGAAATGCAATATTGGCCAATATTAGAAGTAAAATGCACTGATATTATTAGAATAACCAATAATATTAATATAATAATAATATAAAACCAATGCACAATTTTGTTTACTTTTCAAAACGTAATAGCTATCAATATCACGAAGTTGTGATATTTATATAGATTTTTAGAAAATCTGTACTACGTAGTCATTGTTCTGTAGTCATCCAAACTTATAATTAATTATTGTAATAATCTCATTAGAACCGTTAGAAAAAATATCATCGTCATTCCATTTACTTACACTGCGTTAGATTTTTAAAAAATCTGTACTACGTAGTCATTGTTCTGTAGTCATCCAAACTTATAATTAATTATTGTAATAATCTCATAAGAAAATGAAAAAATTGAAATTGGCAAAAATGAAACGATTTCTGTACTCCTACGTTAGTTGATGAAACCTTTGGCAATTCGACAATGCCATAGACTGGTAAAATGTGCACGTTATTTTTTCGCGAAATGCGCACGACTTCATCGTTCTATTCTCTGTCGACCGCCTTTTCAATTTCCAGTCTTAACTTTTATTAAACCGAGCTTTTTAAGCGTTTTGTGACGATTTTCGTCCTAATAAATCTGTCTATTTGTGTATAATCCGATCAGATGGGTAAGTTTTAAGAGGATTTCGAGAATTTACAAATACCTGGTAACATATTTAAATAGGCCTATATGTGTTTTGTATCGTTATTATACTTTAACTAATCTACAAAACGATGGTTAAATTTGTTGATGAAATTATTAAACAAGGATTCGTTTCATTGTTGATGAATAATTTTCGTAAGTTGTGTGCACGTGCATTTATCATAAAAACTCCCTAACTTCGCATCCGCTCGTTTGGTCGTGGGATTATATATTGTTAGACTGCAACCTACTTTCAAGGTTCGTAAGCTGGTTCTCCGACTATGTTAGTCATAAATCCTGAAAATGACAATTGTATCAGATCTTGTAATTATTTATGATTGCCCATTAGGCATGTACGAGTAATGCAGTCCTTACTTTGCAGCTAGACAGCTGTGTCAGTTCTCAGCACAACCCACCAGAAGTTTCTACGAATAAAGGCTCAATCTGCTGGCGCACAGTAAAGTTCTTTTCAATTCAATATTTTCTTTGACCCTCAAATCTGCCACATTTTAATTTTACACCTCTGAGTGGTGTTCACGATTATTAACGCAATACTGGTATTTCAACATTTTCTTGTTATATTTGAACACTTCTATAATTTCATAAACATATCATAGATTTGTATTTAAATTTTCTAGAAAGTATAGATTATTAAGTAAATAATAACTAAGAATTCTTAAAGACCTGCCTCATCAAAGTAGTAGGCATCATCCACCCCGTATTTTTTCTTGAAGTATTCCGGTGGATTCAGGCTACAAAATCAGCAGAAAATAGCGCTTACAAATGGTCAATAATGAATGTCAGTAAAGTGATGACTATACTGAATATACTGCCCAACCAGTCTACATGTTGGACAGCCATGGAGAGAGAAAGCAGATAACCTATTCAAGAGTGTATTGAAAGCACTTTCAACTGTAGAAGTGAGACTTACGCTCCCATATACACCGAGTAAGACTCAGGGAGTCTAGGCATGAAGATCATACTACGGCCTGTGTCTACATCAACAGCTCCATAGCAGTCTGGCTCCGTAATACCGAACACCCAGTGAAAGAATGACTCCTACAATAATGGCCATATTCTCAGATTTTTAGACAGGTATGCAAGCCATGAGAGAGTGCCATGTTACAACAGAAACCCCATTTATTTGAGTTAATGCAACAGTGCATCATTCCTGCTATCAAATGAATGCAATGAGAGATGACTGTCATTGACCAAAACTAAAAATGTGATCGCAAAAGGCACAAACCTGACGAAAAAGTGGCTCATGATCCGATGAGTGTCTCATTTCAGACTCTCCTCCTTGCAAAACTACGACAGACCCAGGCTGATAGCCTTCCGCTGTTCTTAGCGCCTCACAGAGCCTCGTTCGATTCTCCTCAAACATCCTCATTGGGACGTCCAAAGTGAGGTTCCCCCGACTAAACACTGGTCTAAACATAAAACCAGACTTTGGTAAATTCTAAGAATAACATAAATTCCCATAAGCCAGTTGAGATTTCTAATCCCTACTTGCTTCTTGATGGATTAATGAAGGCATAACATTTTTTGAGTGATTTCCACGCTTCAATAATCTTGTCAGTTTAGAATCTGTGCGGAGGGGCATTGAAAATGGGTTACGGGTTATGTAAGTGCACCTTTGCTGTTGGTGCGTGACATGTATCCTGTGATGAACTTTAGGAGGATAAGTTTAATGATGAAATTGCACAAACTTTTAGTAGATTTTATCAGAAAGTATCGGTAGTTTCCTACGTTTTAACCGCTATCAAGTCTTGTTGATTTTAATATTGAAACATCCTGGCAGTCAGATCACCCCAAACATCAAAAACAATTGCAAATGATAAAAAATACTGACACTTTCTGATAAAATCTACTAAAACTTTGCGCATGTTAATCTTTAAGTTGAACTCAGATCTGAGTATCAATAGGTGCCGACTTAAGGTGATAAACAACAACAAAATCTACTAACAGCTTGTGGAAAATTGGACTACAAATACTTGAGCGAATGGTAATTAATACCAAGGGTATTAATTAATTTAGCACAACAAAACTTCAACAAGTAATGCCTAACCTCTCAGAGATACTACGGTGCAGCAGAACTCTATATATATAAATATATATATATATCTAAAATAAATTATGCAATAGCATGAACTGACAGCAGCTGTATACCAATGTAAGCGTCACAAACAGAAACTTCTTTCATGAATTGGCAATGTTCCAATGAGTGACACAATTTCGCTTGTACTTCAAACAGCTTATGCAGCTGAGTCATGTGTTTTTGATCAAAACAACTTGAACTACAGGCCACGCTGCTCTTAAACATCTCATAGCCGTTGTATAGTTGTATTCTAACGACGGTGTCAGAGAAGAATAAACATCTACCCAGTAACTTTCAGTTCTGACATCTCTACTCATGCAATGAACTAACCCTACAGAAAAATATGACCTCTATCTACAGAGAATCCGCTAGAGTATATCCGATAGTTTTTATGATTTGTGACCAATGATATAAACCCGGGGGGGGGGGGGGTGGGGTTTATATCATTGTTGTGACTAACAAGCAAATGATGAAGCATGAGTCTACTCGTAATAAAATTAAAATAAATATAATGTAACGCACCTATCTACTCATGACGCATTACATTTAACACTCCTCTTATATAATAAGGCTAAAATTAAAAATCATACAAATTGCTAAGATGTTAACATACATGTTATGAAATGAGCTAAGTTCCTAGCATTTTTTGGGTAAAATGGTTAAGAGTATATTTCTAGTATAACTAGCAACTCTACATGTATATATCCTGCCAACTTCTCAGACGCATGCATCACACATTTATTTGAACACAAGCCTCACCGGTGGTACTTAAGTGTTCTACTTACAGTTAACTGATCATAGCAAACTCTATTCAGTTATCTGTAAGTGAAACTTACAGTTTATTAAGCATTTGCCAACAGTATAGTTTTGGTTGTTAGTATCATTTTAGAAATACTATTTTTGCAGCTAAACATTACTAACTTTTCAGTTAACAGCAGCTTGCAGCAAAGCTGCTGTTAACTGTAAATGGAACTTACTGTAAGTTAACTGTAAGTAGTCAACTGTTAACCGTAAGTGAAACTCCCATTTAAGAACAGGTTGCAGCTGTGTTGCAGTTTATAGCTAGAATATATAGTTAAAATCCTTTCGTGTTGATTGCTATGTGACACAAGCTAAAGCAATGTTTCCAGGTTCGCGAGTGGTGATGGAAAATTATCTGAGACTTCATTCAAAATGCCACCCTGCTACCAGGAGACTCTAAGATAAAAGCTATCTATCAGTGTCTTTATACAGAAGCAGTGTCAATGTCCAAGTGGTTCCTTTTGAGATTGTCAAACTGTCATGGGGCATATTGCTGTGGTGTGAGTTTGGCAAACTGTCATGGGGCATATTGTGAGTTTGGCAAACTGTCATGGGACATATTGCTGTGGTGTGAGTTTGGCAAACTGTCATTGGGCATATTGCTGCGGTGTTATCTAGAGCCATGCTGTAGGTTCTAATCAGATCTTCAATCGATTTCCTTCTGAGAGAAGCTCTGTTGTAGCTGAGCACATGTGCAACCAACGCAATATTTTAGCTAATTGGCTGCATAAGCAAGGCCTGACCTAGCAAAAGTGGTCCATCGCTTGACCAACTTCAAACTGCCAATATCAGCAACTTAATCTTCTTTCCATTTGAAATAGCTGTGGTAGCTTTTTGCTTGTATGATTCTTGGTCAATACAGTGACTGTTTAGGTTAGCTTAAATACGGTAGTAAGCCTCAAGTTTTGTATTTACTTCAAAAAAAGACTATATAAGAATTCAATTTTCGATTTCAATGGTTTCTGGTAAATAAATTCGTCAGATATCTGCGAAATAAATAGCTAATGTTGACACTTACGTAATTACTATAATTTACTATAACTGTTTTAATAGAAAGTCTATTTGAACTATATAAAATCAGGCTTATACTGTTAGTTTAAGTAGACAAGCTTCACATTGTTCACCAGACAAATATACAAAAAAGATGTTCTTCGGAAGAGCCGAGTTATAGATTTAACAAGTTCGGCTTTATTATAATTAGCCAGGTAATACTACTGAGACTCTACGTGAGCCAGCTTGCACAAAAAACACTATGACAAGGACACTTAGGAAGACTAGCACACAACGTCAAACTGTGTATAAGCTTTCGCGTTGTAATGTTTTGGGAGAAACTACATTCAAAATAACTATCTACAGGAACACTACTGTTACGTAAGATTTGACTAATAAAACAGCAATGAAAACAACCAGCTAATTATTTGCAACAAGTACTGTTGTTCACAAAACCTATACTCATTTATTATGGGACAATTGTATTCTTATCCCACTCGCGAGTGGCTAATCATATATCACATTTCTACCTCGTCGGACTGAGCACTTTTTATGAACATTGTAAGTCGAAAGAATCATTCCGTAATTAAAATTTATTTTGTTAGTAAAACAAACTACTTGCAAAACCGTCATGTGTTTACTGACTATCAAAGTAGCTATTTATATGAGTAACTGGTTTGAAATCATACCTGTTTTCGGCCATCTTGAGCGTTCGCGAAGTACCACATGACCGATACTACACGAAGTCATGTGATCAAAACATACACGATGATTTGCTACGCTGCATTTTTAATTAAAATGACAATTGGTTGCAGTCAACACCTGTAATGTCACGATATTGTATTGAATCGACAGTCAAAAAACTGCAAAAATTATTTTAAAACGATACATTTTTGTAAACAAGATGTCAGAAAATATGTTCATATCTTATGTTGCGTTGAAGCATCATAAACAACTTAATAGTCAGTTGCAAATGAACGGAAATCTTTACAAATGGAGCCTGCACAGGGCACAGCTTTCTCAAAGATTGTCGATTACCATCGCGATCGTCTAGCTAGTTGTTTGCGATTTTAGAACTCTTTCATAGAGGACACAACTTCTTCATCCCATTCGGCTGCTACGTGTTTAGCATTCCTTGCTAACATTGATGTAAGGAGTTGTTTAATGCAGTTAGTGTAAATATGTAATCTTAACCACTCTGAGAAGCTTATGCAATTACTCAGAATACGTAAAAATCTATGTAATTCAGCCTACCTACTTTAATGTATAGCATTGTACCTCGCAATGTACTGTAGTAACATTTTATACCGAAAAAGGGTCATAGTTCTATAGCCAGAGGCAGAAGACTGTTGTCTGATGAAGACCTTTATTAACGAAACATGAACAATCAGTAGCAAAAATAGATGTGATCAAACAGCAGAAACTGACATATTTGCTGCCCCTTCTGTATCAACCAACAGAGATTAGAGACGACCATATTCCATCCTTTGTTCTCCTATCATGTCAGACAGCTGAGTAGGAAAGCTGCACACAAGCATCTTCTTTCTAATGAAACTGCAACACATGCGTGAGCAATCCCTCTAAGATCAAGTAATCTACTTAGCTTACTGCAAGCAGAGTCTGTGCATGGAAATTGTTGCACAAACAATGGCTCTGTCATCTTGGCCGGACATGTATTAGTCCAGTGGCATAAGAACCTCGACATGTATTAGTCCAGTGGCATAAGAACCTCGACATGTATTAGTCCAGTGGCATAAGAACCTCGACATGCCTAATTGCAGAGAGCAATTTGAGGTTGGATGTCATTCCTGTCACCGCCAGTGGCCTTGTTTTGAGAATTGAACTCTAATTGGTTGTTTGTAGGTCAGGCGTTTTAGACCACCAGGCTATTAAATGTTAACATTTAATGTTAACATTTAATGTTAACATTTAATGTTAATATTTAATGTTAACATTTAATGTTAACATTTAATGTTAACATTTAATGTTAACATTTAATGTTAATATTTAATGTTAATATTTAATGTTAACATTAAATGTTAACATTTAATGTTAACATTTAATGTTAACATTTAATGTTAACATTAAATGTTAACATTAAATATTATCATTAAATGTTAACATTAAGTATTAACATTAAATGGTAATATTAAATATATCCCAGTCTTAATACTTGAACATACCAAATGCTATACCAAACATATATGAAAGGCAACAATTTTCAGCTATTCCTACATGTTTTTATTATCTAACGCCTGTAAAAATAACTGCTGAACAAAAGGCTTGGCAGCTGTTTGCGTAGTCAGACAATTCTCATTGGATATTTTTAACTTTTTGTCACAAGTATTATTATTTCAAAAGTTTGTTAGTTTATATCCCCAAAGTGATAGACTTGCAGATATCAAAAAGTATCTTTTACTATTGAATATTGGTTCTAATTATAGCCCAACACTTTCACTTCCACTTCGTCTAGACCTACATAAAACTTGTGCAAAATCATACAAGCTGAACTTAGTCAAATTTAGAATTATATGATGAAGTAAATTAAACACCGGTAGATGCAGAAGAACTGTGTGTACTTCGATTCTTCTAAAACATGAAATAATGTTACGTGTGTAGGCGCAAGTTAGAAGTAATCTCACATCATCTTTGTATGAATTGGACAACATTAATAAAGATATTGATGCAGTTAATTGTGAACTAAAATTAAAACCAAGCTAGTGTAATAAAACCAAATCTATAGAAATCTCAGTCTGTTGTTCGGTCTTTCCAGTTAGTCGGAACTTCTCACGACCAGGCGATAAACTAACCAATTAAACGAGATGCAATTGATTCATTAGGCAATATGAGGCTAAACTCAGTTAAAATACTCATAGCACTCTGCATTACTCAACGCCACTAAAGCTTGCTCTCACGGCTCTTATTAGTAAGTTTAGCAATAAGGATACTAGCTTACTTAAATTAGGCAGTGGGAATGTGCCAGACTAGTGGCTTACAGCCTACATTACCTGCCACTGTTAATAGATTGTTTTTATTACCTGTCCTACGCCACGCATCCGTCTAGGATATATATATATATATCAGTGCTCGCCCAGTTATAGCGACACTATTTGAGTAGATTTGCAGAGTAATTTTAAAGCTTTGCAGAGGATGTGATCTCAATGTGGAATCTCAAGTTCTGGAGGCGACGAGTTTATCCATTCCTATCCATCCTTATTCACTCCTATCTTATATATGGCCTACATGTGTTCTACCCTACAACAACTGTAAAATATACCAACACTCTATTTATGTTACAAAAAAGCTTTGCGAATTATATGCAAAGACCTAATCGTACCTCATAAAAACTATCGCTTACCACCTACCAACTTAATAAGAAGCACTACTGGTCTTTGTCTATTAAAGCTTAGCTTAGGTCTTCCTTGACGTAAGCTATCACAGTACTTTACCTGCCTCATTGCTCATTCAATACTCCACAATAACTGTCCTAAATATCTCAGCTATAGCTTTCAAACCGTAAACTATGATCACAAAATCAGGACTAGATTTAAATTGTCTAGTGCCATAAACCATAACAAACTCAACAGTAATCTGCTAAATTCATTTAATAACCTCTGCACTTATTTAAGAACTCTTCCTCTGCAATCTTTTGAAACAAAACTCAAACTACGCCTACTATCCTCTGACCAATACTACCATTCACCATATAGCCTTACCTATCTTAGCATTTTTATATTATACGTTGTTTTCATAACTAGAAATTTGTTGTCATCGATATGCATAACTATTCTCAACAGAGTTTTAATTTTTCTATTTCTTGTTTAACCCATATCAATCATCAAGCTTGCTTTTTACAAATTTTATGCTTTCAGTTCCAACATTATTATATTAGTCAGACTGTTCATTAGTTTTTTAGTTAGACTTTAGTTTCTTTTTGTGTTCGTTTTTTGTACATTGCTGTTTAGTTAGTTTACTTGCTGCGATACCTGGTGTAAACAATCAAAACATGTTGTAAAATATGACTATTGATTACCACAATAAAGATTGCTCATATATCCATTAGATTACTGCGTTCAACCTAGCAGAGTGGTTAATACTGGTGAAGATACTCATTACATTGGTTAAAATACGCATATCGTATGCTAGTTCGGCTGTATTTAGTCATTCAAAAGTCAGATAATGTCACCACCATAAAACAGCTTGTATTTTTGATTTTCATTCACGACTTTTATCGGCGCTCATAGGAAGTCTCCTTTGATTAGTTCTTTCACGGCACATGAACTTTACGACTTGGATTTACCCGCAGTTTTCTGTTCACGTGTTCTATCACGTGATCAATAACCATTTACACCATGTGACCATAGACTGTAAGGTAATAATCTTTCGATAACAATCACGGTAAATAGATTGAAGTTCTAAGACTTTTGGCCTTACTATTGATGCGGGCTTATTGGATGACCCGCAAATTATTCGTTAGAATATGCTCTATGATCTGGCGATTCCCAACCTAGTCACGAGACGGCCTCTAAATGTATTTCCTTGCTACAAAGTGTTCTTTAGGAAACCTTTCATAGTATGGAAGCTTGCTATGCCTAGCTCGTGTTAATTTTTGTAGTGTACTGTTATTTTATGGTATTTATTTGCGTTTGTTTAAGTTACTTGCATATATAACTCTCAATATCAATGAAAGGTTGAATGAAAATCTTTTGCAGAGACAACGTTATACTGATTAATGCTATTATTGTTAGGACAAGTTTATGCTCGTAAGCGCTACTGTAGTCTACCTGCACGTAAGCGCTATTGCAGTCTACCTGCTCGCTTTTTTCTGTTTAAAAAGTTGATTGTTGCAAAAGCATGAAAAAATTGTTGTAGTAGCTGTAGTAAATTTAATTATAGATGTTGAAGCTTTGCACCTAGTTTCTTTAGTTTAATTTTTAGTGCCAATAAAACGTTAATTGACTAGTTAATGAAACTTTTAGCAAATGGTGTCTATGTTGATGAAGGTTTTATGTGTGGTACGTACATGCTGTATGACTGCACCTAGTTGTAAACTGTGTATTGCACATATCTGCAGTACTTGATGATGAGTTACTACGAAAGGAGAATTGCTCACATTGTGAAAGCATACATACAAAAAACAACATATAAAAAGCTTATGTTGACGCACATGTTTTACTGTGTAAGTAGAGAGTAGACTCTGAAAGTTATACTTTCTTCAGGTTTGTAAAAAGTTGTAGCAGTACAAGAGGGGGTCTTTGTCTATTAAATGTTGTTTCGGGTCCTTTAGCAACTTCTTTATCTCTGTTTTGCATGGAATTTCTCTTATATTTGAGCTAAATGACTGTAGGTATTATTATTTTCAAGTTACTTCTTGTTTGCTTTTTTCCCCGTTTGATGGCTTCTTTCTTGGCTAGTACAATGTCTGACTCACTAAACGATGAGATCATAAAATGCTATTAATAATATATATATTTATAATTATTATATATATAATTATTATATATAAAATAATTAATAAAATGCTATTAATAATATTAGATTATCTAAACTACTTGTAAGTTGAGCAGTTAGCATTATTAATGCAATCAAATATACCATGCAAACATTTTTCTCCTTAGCATTCTTTGTAAATTATAAATAGATTTATTTCAAAAATATTAAGATAAGTAATGATTATATAAACACTATTTTCAAACAACTGAAAAAACAAGTAAATGCTGAATATAACCTAGTGAAGTTTTAGTTCATGTGTATGATACATGCAGGTCTCTTTATATGGTGATTTTAACAATCCATCTATTTTTTTATTAAATCACATAAGCGACATGAAAATGTTGCTCTTAGCAACTTTTTTTTCTCTTTTATGCATATAATTGTACGATGTTCTCAGTGTTTTTATATTTCAGTTTCTAATGAAAAGCCATAAGGAGTAACTGTAGAAAAACTATATATAGAACATGACTATATAAAAAAACTGGAATTAGCAACTTCAGTTAAAGACTTGAGTATGATATATCCAGAAGGTCTTTGTGTACTGATTGGATGGTCCTGTGTACAGATTGGATGGTCCTGTGTACTGATTGGATGGTCCTTGGGTACTGATTGAAAGATCCTTGTGCACTGATTGGATGGTCCTGTGTACTGATCGGATGGTCCTGTGTACTGATTGGATGGTCCTTGTGTACTGATTGGATGGTCCTGTGTACTGATTGGATGGTCCTTGGGTACTGATTGAAAGATCCTTGTGTACTGATTGGATGGTCCTGTGTACTGATTGGATCGTCCTTGTGTACTGATTGGATGGTCTTGTGTACTGATTGGATGGTCCTGTGTACTGATTGAATGGTCCTTGGGTTCTGATTGAAAGATCCTTGTGTACTGATTGGATGGTCCTGTGTACTGATTGAATGGTCCTTGGGTTCTGATTGAAAGATCCTTGTGTACTGATTGGATGGTCCTGTGTACTGATCAGATGGTCCTGTGTACTGGTTGGATGGTCCTGTGTACTGATTGGATGATCACAACCGACTGATATAAAGACTAGCTGCGCTCCTTCAAGATCTCCAACAGTTTTGCCTTGCAGCTTATGTTCATCTCAAATTGTCACACCTTCTCCAGGGCACTTTTTGAAACTAAGTCTATGTATGGTTTTATTACACAGTTTGGCTAAGGATGTGCCATGGATAGTATAGAGATACAAAAAACAGGGAAACATGTTGACTGTAAGTAATCAAACTCCCTCACTCTTTATTCTCTTGCTACATCCTTTTTAGTTTGCACATGATTGTCGTATAGTATTTGCAAATGAGAGGATAACAACGAATTATTTTGCTGCCATACTTAATGTTAGGCCTTCTTCCTAATTGAGTTAAACTCTCAGTGACTAGCATGAAAAATGCTTCTCTGTGAACTACTAAATGGGTTTTTATACAAGCAGAACGTTTGCTAATCTTTACATTCATTCGCACTTTATTGACCAAGTGTTCTAAGGGATATAGCAGTTGTGTGCCCATGGTTTGCATCGCTGTATATGAAATATTAACACTATCTATCATCATAACTTTATTTTGCTCAGTTCTTACTGACCAGAGTTTCTGTTCTATGAGAGGCCATTTCTGTGGTTGCTACTGAAGTCATGTATTGCAGTGTTAGTCCAAGGCCTAATAGAAAGTGCAGATGACAAGAACCAAGAGGTGCTTGATGCCATCAGCAATGCTCTTTTGCGACTCAGCAAACAACATGTTAACCTTGTGCTCAGCTCTTGCCTCAATTACATCGTCAGTAACCTCAGGGTAAGCAAATTCTGATGAATCACCAATCTATATCTGTCGGTGTTTGCATTTGTCCATCTGTTGATGTCTTTCACGTTTTCTACTGTCAGATTCTTCTTTTATGTTTGCTCAACGCATATCTTTTAATATTGATTAGTTTCTGTCACTTGCTAGATCTCAGCCTGTGCCCATGTTTAGACATGTGTCAGTGTCTATCTGCTGACATGTGTCAGTGTCTATTTATTGACACCTGTCACTGTTTATCTATTGACTCATATCAGTGTCTCTCTATTGGCATGTGTCACTGTCTGTCTGTTGCCATGTCACTGGTTATATATTGACATGTGTCAGTATCAATTTATTGACATGTGTCAGTGTTTATCTATTGACATATGTCAGTGTCTATCTTTTGATGTCTGTCTACACCTGGTTCTTATCATCTATTAGTGTCTGCCTGTCACTATCTGTCAGTGTCTGGTACTTGATATGTGATGCGTTATAGTACTTTTCTACAATCATATCTGTGCATTTCTCTGTTTGCCAGCACCTATCTGATGTGTTCACTGAGATTAGATGTGTGTTGAAGTCCTACTGGGAAGATAGGATCAGCGTGTATTTGCTATTGCAGAACTACATGTCAACTTATGAAAATAAAGTTGTGCTATATGTTTGATCATTTTGTTTTCCTACAAGTAAAAAAATAGTTTATGACACAAACATATTTTGCTTTGTTGTTTATTGTTGCAAGCAACCTTCCAGTTTTAACTTATTCGTAATTACACTGTAACTATCAAAAGTTGTGTCGTTAAAAATAACGAATTACAAAAATTGTTCTGTGTTCACCTACTACTTAGGTGACTATGTGTATGCGGTTTATTGGTTTGGAATTCAATATCTAATTTAATATCGTTTTTAGAAGAGGACTTACAGAGAAAAACAATTTTACATTTTCTATTTTCTATTCTCATAGTTAGCCAATACCGAATGCTACTTATAATATCAAATTAACAGTTTTTTAGAGTTTGTCCAACGTAACTACTTCTAATAAACTTTACATTTCCATAAAAGTTTTAAAATATGTAATTATCTGCCTTGTATTGAAGAACCATATTATTTCTTTTTCTACATTCCACCTATTAACGATAGTTACCAGGTTATACATACACCGGTAATAAATCAGGAGACTATTTGGTAAAGGCACTGCTTGTTTCCGCTAGGACTTGACGCAGGAGCACCGGGTGACTGTGCTACGCATGATGGAAAGGGTCGTTAAAGAGATGGTTGAGGAGATGGATGATGGAATCGCTGCGAGTCTTGTTAAGCGGGCTGCTGCTGAAATGATCTCTTCCAAGGTATTGTAAAAATATCTTTGGCCTCCCACTCCTCGTAATCTAACAATATTAATTGAATGTGCAGTTAAATATTAATAACAATTTAAAATTTCATTCCCGAACATAATTTGTGTTGGCTAAAAATAAAGGACAGTTTCAATATAAAAAGTTCTTGACCTTTTTAGTGGTCCTAATAATTTGTGAACTATTAACTGGGTAGCTAAACACGCTCTTAGTGACAATTATTATGTGGCATCTATCACTGCATAGACCTGACTGCACTGCGTATCGAAATATCCATCATGTTATCACATCATTGCAATCAAACTAGACAATGCTGCTTATCTTTCAGTCATTATTCAAACATTGACTAATATTCTCCTAGTACAATTACTAGTACTAGTACTACATAGTCAATTTGCTTATTAGAGTGCTTTGTGTGCAGAAATTAGGGAGAATCATCTTCTCTGGTGGCCAAGGTTGTAGATTCTTTTTTTGTTATTACTGGCAAAAGATTGCATATTTTGTACAATATTATAGGATATGATGCCTGAGTGGCAGACAGCGGCGAGTGACCTCATAGTGGCAGCGGGTAACAAATACACTCACAAAATTATGGAGGAGCTCATGCTACATCTCAATCCAGGAGTGCTGCCCCATTACTTTGTGATCCTCACACTAGGCAAACTCGCTGTCGCCAACGGTATGTGGTAGCTTCACACTGCCAACCCGCTGTATTTATATGGTTTCTATCACTCAGCTAATCTGGCAATAGGCTGCTCTGATTGGACCAATTGTGAGAAACCTATTTTGCAACAATATTTTTAGCTCAATTGTACTTAAACACACAGTAATTATATTTTTGCTAGCTGTGCCTAACGGTGTTGCCCGGGTATTAAAAATCAGCATATAAACAAGGAGAAGTGACGAGATTTGCTTACCACTTGCTGGCAACTCTCCAGCAAGTGGCAGGCCATTGCCAAGTGGCCTGGCACATTGCCAATGGAAAATTCCACTAACCTAGTTAGTAAGCTTAAAATGCTGGTAGGCAATCACATTGCGTCAGCATTGTTGCTCAGCTAGGCTATTCTAATAATAGCCATAGCCGGAATGCAGACAGACATACGGCACACGGACATACTTTGAGATATACGTATATATATTGTTATAGGTTATCTTAAACACATTGTATTTATATTATTATAGGTTATCTTAAACGCATTGTAATTATATTATAATAGGTTATCTTAAACACCTTGTATTTATATTATTATAAGTTATCTTAAACACATTGTAATTATATTATTATAGGTTATCCAAAGTTAGAATCACAGGGGCAGAAACCTTTTTTATAGTCTAGCTGGTTTGTGATGGAATAACACCTTCTGCAAGCAATTGTTCTTCCTCTTCCTTGCTTCAGAGAATCTTTTGCCAGAGCTTATAACAGGCCATTTCGCTGGTTTTCCTACTTTTAAACTTGTGTTTCTCTACTTCAGTAAGATTTTGTTCTCACTAGTAACTATAGCAACCTGTTAGTACAAGTATTTTTATATTTGATGTAACGGTGTTAATCAAGTAATCTAAACGAGTATTTGCTCTTGACCTAGTTGTATAGGAACTGTAATTGGACGTGCATTGTCTCTGTATATTTTCAACTCTCTCTGTTCAGCCAATATCATATGACATCATCCCTAGGGAAATCCCAGATACATGCACCCTACCTCTACCCATTCAGTTATATGATGCACTACATATATTATATAATACACTAAATATGTTATATGATACATTAGATATGCTATATGACACAGTAGATATGTTATACGATACATTAGATATGTTATATGATGCACGAGATATGTTATATGATACACTAGACATGTTATGATATGCTAGATATGTTATACGATACACTAGATATATTATATGATACACTAGATATGTTATACGATACACTAGATATGTTATATGATACACTAGATATGTTATACGATACACTAGATATGTTATATGATATACTAGATATGTTATACGATATGCTAGATATGTTATATGATACACTAGATATGTCATATGAGACACAAAATATGTTATATGATGCACTAGATACACTTTGCAGCATACGAGATGGTTCCATTTATCACAGGAGTTATGGGTACAATGTTGCCCATGCTTGGTCTTGCCAAACAGGACAACCTCAGATGGGTTTTTGCTCACAGTAAGTTTTTCATTATTTTCACTTCTCTGTTCTTTTCATTCGGCTGTTCAAAATTACACTTTTATCGCAACATGAAAAGTTGTTTTTACACAATTCGTGCTTGTGCGCTCAGGCTTTAAGCAAGCTTTAGTTCATGTGTGGAAAGTTTTTATGGGCGAGGTGGCGAGTTGGCTGTTTACTTGCTAATCATTAACCCTACCTAAAGTATAGACCCTCGATATGGAGTTACTTTCTCCCCAATTATTTAGTTTGACAACTCTCTGTTTTCGTTTGCTTTGTACTGTACACAGCTTGTATCAACCTTTATACTGTACACAGCTTGTATCAGCCTTTATACTGTACACAGCTTGTATCAACCTTTATATTGTACACAGCTTGTATCAGCCTTTATACTGTACACCGCTTGTATCAGCCTTTATACTGTACACAGCTTGTATCAGCCTTTATACTGTACACAGCTTGTATCAACCTTTAAACTGTACACAGCTTGTATCAACCTTTATACTGTACACAGTTTGTATCAACCTTTATACTGTACACAGCTTGTATCAGCCTTTACACTGTACACAGCTTGTATCAACCTTTATACTGTACACAGCTTGTATCAACCTTTAAACTGTACACAGCTTGTATCAGCCTTTACACTGTACACAGCTTGTATCAGCCTTTATACTGTACACAGCTTGTATCAACCTTTAAACTGTACACAGCTTGTATCAGCCTTTACACTGTACACAGCTTGCATCAGCCTTTATACTGTACACAGCTTGTATCAGCCTTTATACTGTACACAGCATGCATCAACCTTTATACTGTATACAGCTTGTATCAACCTTTATACTGTACACAGCTTGTATCAACCTTTATACTGTACACAGCTTGTATTAGCCTTTATACTGTACACAGCATGCATCAACCTTTATACTGTATACAGCTTGTGTCAACCTTTATACTGTACACAGCTTGTATCAACCTTTATACTGTACACAGCTTGTATCAGCCTTTATACTGTACACAGTTTGTATCAACCTTTATACTGTACACAGCTTGTATCAGCCTTTATACTGTACACCGCTTGTATCAGCCTTTATACTGTACACAGCGTGTATCAGCCTTTATACTGTACACAGCTTGTATCAACCTTTAAACTGTACACAGCATGTATCAACCTTTATACTGTACACAGCTTGTATCAACCTTTATACTGTACACAGATTGTATCAGCCTTTACACTGTACACAGCTTGTATCAGCCTTTATACTGTACACAGCTTGTATTAACCTTTAAACTGTAGACAGCTTGTATCAGCCTTTACACTGTACACAGCCTGTATCAGCCTTTATACTGTACACAGCTTGTATCAACCTTTAAACTGTACACAGCTTGTATCAGGCTTTATACTGTACACAGCTTGTATCAGCCTTTATACTGTACACAGCTTGTATCAACCTTTAAACTGTACACAGCTTGTATCAACCTTTATACTGTACACAGCTTGTATCAACCTTTAAACTGTACACAGCTTGTATCAGGCTTTATACTGTACACAGCTTGTATCAGCCTTTATACTGTACACAGCTTGTATCAGCCTTTACACTGTACACAGCTTGTATCAACCTTTAAATTGTACACAGCTTATATCAACCTTTATACTGTACACAGCTTGTATGAACCTTTATACTGTACACAGTTTGTATCAACCTTTATACTGTACACAGCTTGTATCAGCCTTTATACTGTACACAGCTTGTATCAGCCTTTATACTGTACACAGCATGCATCAACCTTTATACTGTACACAGCTTGTATCAGCCTTTATACTGTACACAGCTTGTATCAACCTTTATACTGTACACAGCTTGTATCAACCTTTATGCTGTACACAGCTTGTATCAACCTTTAAACTGTACACAGCTTGTATCAACCTTTATGCTGTACACAGCTTGTATCAACCTTTATACTGTACACAGCTTCTATCTACTTTTATACTGTACACAGCATGCATCAACCTTTATTCTGTACACAGCTTGTATCAGCCTTTATACTGTATGCAGCTTGTATCAACCTTTATACTGTACACAGCTTGTATCAACCTTTATACTGTACACAGTTTGTATCAACCTTTATACTGTACACAGCTTGTATCAACCTTTATACTGTACACAGCTTGTATTAGCCTTTATACTGTACACAGCTTGTATCAACCTTTATACTGTACACAGCATGCATCAACCTTTATACTGTACACAGCTTGTATCAACCTTTATACTGTACACAGTTTGTATCAACCTTTATACTGTACACAGCTTGTATCAACCTTTATACTGTACACAGCTTGTATCAACCTTTATACTGTACACAGCTTGTATCAACCTTTATACTGTACACAGCTTGTATCAACCTTTAAACTGTACACAGCTTGTATCAACCTTTATTCTGTACACAGCTTATATTAACCTTTATACTGTACACAGCTTGTATCAACCTTTATACTGTACACAGCTTGTATCAACCTTTATACTATACACAGCTTGTATCAACCTTTATACTGTACACAGCTTGTATCAACCTTTATACTGTACACAGCTTGTATCAACCTTTATACTGTACACAGCTTGTGTCAACCTTTATACTGTACACAGCTTGTATTAACAATGACCTTTTCTAGGTGTTCTCAATGCTGTCAAGAGTTATGTTCTCCTTATTCTATTTTATTGCGCTTACAGCAATATCCAAGTTCGCTGAGTCAATTCTGTATTACGTGGAAAATTTAGACCAAGCACCTGACAAGAACGTGACTATATCCGCTTTCTACAGCGAGTTCTATTCAGCTTACGACATGCTCTTCAGTGTCTGGTTACCCCAGAGCAAGGACAAGGTGGTGCCATAATGTATACTGTTAGTTCACCTCAGATGTAGATGATGGGTTAGGGTGTTATTTGGTGGCTGTATGCACCAGAGTCAGGGCTATGAAGTCTATGAATATATGCTTGTTCTTAGCTTAATATCAAATAGGTCGGCTCACTAGAACTTTATAGCCTTAGATCAGGGAAAAAGAGTGATACGCTCTTGAGCAACTGCCTATCTATTGAAGATTAGGAGAAATTTTGAAAACCGATTTCCTTCAGTTTCTTCTTTAAAGTTTTAAAAATGTTAGAAATAGAATCAAGTGTTAGAGGCTCAACTTTGCCTATGAAATGTTTTCAGCTCAGAGTGATGGTAGTAAGGGCGTTGGGTCACGTATCTTATGTGATAAGCAAAGACAACTTGAGGAAGGAAATTGGACGCCTTATTCCCTGTACCATCAGTCTTTACAGGAAACACCCGCTTACAGACCACTTGGTGTTTACAGAGGTAGGTACTACTGTATGTTGTCTATATTAGTAAATAATTGTGAGGTCACAATCTTACCTCAGTTTCACAGGCTAAAGTCATAGTCTTAACTCGGTATGACAGGCCATAGTCCTAATTCGGTGTCACAGGCTACAGTCACAGCCTTAACTCAGTGTCACAGACTACAGTCACAGCCTTAATTTAGTGTCACAGGCTACAGTCGCAGTCTTAACTCAGTGTCACAGGCTACACTCTCAACTTAGTGTCACAGGCTACACTCTCAACTTAGTGTCACAGGCTACAGTCACAGTCTCTACTCAGTGAAAAACTATCATACGAATTTCGTTAACATAACACACAATCTTCTGTTTGTTGAATTGACCCAATGGATTTTTTGTATTTCATGTCTTTTTGTTTTGGTTTATGGCTCGCTGTAAGCAAATTCATCAAAACTAAACACCTTTATTCCTTCTACTATATATCTTGGAGAGATTGCAAGGAAGGGTTGTCATCACTTGCTTTCTGCTACTTCTCTACTTTACCATAAGAGGAGCATTTACTGACTAAGTTGACAATATGCATGTAACCTTGTCCATCATGCTGCAAGTACTCAGTATGATCTCTTGTTAAGTTCTACTAGTGAGTTTCCTCTTCCCATTGGCTGTCTGTTCTTTCCCCATTGGCTGTCTGTTCTCCCCATTGGCTCTCTGCTCTTCCTATTGGCTGTCTGTTCTGTAACTACATGTAACATAACTATCAAGGATGTACTTAGTCCAGTTACAGTTTCGTTTAGTCGTTGTCTCTCTTGATTTACTTTAGCTCTAGGCTCGTGTCCTGTTTAGAAGTAACAGCAGCAACTTTGCATCATGATATATCAAGAGTTACCTCCTCTTTACTTTGACATTAGTTATCTGTTACGTACCTACATCTCAGAGTATAGGGGTGGGAGTGTAGTGTCAAGAAACAAAATAGTTGGCACCGTGCAACAGGTGGCATTGTTTTTTATTTTTGTAGACACTCTGTATGATGCTGGATGCAGTAACGCAAGACGATTACTGTCCTCCTGATCCATTCTTTGAGAATATAACGAATCCACTTCACACATTTATCTGTATGCCTATAGATTGCAACAAAAAGGAACAAGTCATAAACCAAAATGAACTACTGCGTTGCTTTGCGATGATAAGTAAGTCAACTTTGCTATCAGCTTACAATAAAGGGGTGATTGTGTTACCGCTGTTACTACTAGCTTTCTCTGATAACAAACAGGATGACTGGCAGTCATACAAACGTCTTTCATTTAGAAGACTTGTGCTCTGAGTTAACAGCCTTCTTACAAACTTGTTGGCTCAATTGACAAACTCGTTCTAAACCAACTTGAAATGACAGTCAGTAAAGTTCTATTTTTTATGACTGTAGCTTTGTTTAGTTTAGTTACAGAAAGGTTGTTACAGATTTAGTTGTTATGCCAATTATTGGGGCAAACGCTCGATGCCTTTAGTATCTCTGTCATGAGGTTTTATCATCTGCTCAGGTTTTCACTTATGCAGCACAAGTTACTTTCCGGGACAGTTGGAAGGCACATCAGATGACCGTGATTTGACCCCAAGATGCTTGCCTTGCTATTAAATTAACAAAAAAAACATTTTCAACTAGTCAACTCTTTGCGTACCATCACCTCAATGTATTAATTTGAGCAAGTCTTTGCTGTACACCCAAAATCAATAATAAGTACATTAGAATAATAAATATTGTAAATAACAGTGGTAAAAATAAAAAATACAGTGGAAAGTTATGCTGTTAGACCTATGATGGCGTATAGCTATGGATGGACAACTCCAAGTTTGCATATCACAGACAGGGTGCTCTCAGACAAGCTAGTAGCGAGTGTTCTTCAGAGGTTAGAGGTGAAGGATGAGAAGGTGAGAGCCGGCGCCCTGCTTGTCATTAAGCACCTAGTCAACTCTGGTGGTGCTCATATGGAAGTGAAAAAAGCTCTTATCATCTCTGGCCTCAGGATTATGTGTCAAGAGCCGAGCCTAAAGGTTAGCTGTTACATGGGTACATTTTACTGACTTGCTGTTGCATGGGTACATTTTACTGACTTGCTGTTGCATGGGTACATTTTACTGGATTGCCGTTGTTTGGGCGCTTTCTGTAGGTCTATTTAGTCTATATATTTCTCAAAGTATGTGTGTACGCGTTCCGGCGATAGATCTTAAAATCTAGGGATGAAGATTCCATGTCGAAAAAGATTCGATCTCGGACTCTGCCATTCGCCAAACCGACACACTATCCACTAGACCACAGAAATTCAATTGCTACTCTGCCAATATACGTCAGTATATGAGAGCAATTACCTAACAGATTTGCGTACAACGCGGGTCATAGCATAACGTCACAAGAAGTAAAGATAGCATTGCTTTCTCACTGATCTATAAAATCAACTGAGGCATTCCCTAGAGCTCTGCCGTACATAGCAGTTGAGAACAGTTGGTTAGCTCAGACTTCTTTGTAGATATACTTTAACAGCGTTTGGCTTTGCATTTGAATACCCAGTAAAAAGCTTGGGGTTATTGAAGTTAACAGTGATAGTTGTGAGCAATAATGAGAAGACAACTCTAAATTGTGTTGTTTAGCATCGATCTATGGCCATCATCCCTAAGATGGCACTAAATGTGAAGCTTGCGAAATTTAGTTGAGTGTAAAGAAGTGGTAGTCGACCACTCTGTTTTCAATCAGTGTAAAGTATTTTCTGACCATTTATGACTTACTAGTTCTGAATTAGATTATCAAGTTTCATTTTATAAAAGAATATTATAAATATTCTTTTATAAAATATTCTTTTGTAAATTTCTAATATTATAAATATTTTTCTAATATTTATAATATTAGAAGATTGGCCTTCAAATATTTAAGAGTGATTTTAAAATTGATGCACTTTGGGTTGGTCTCAGGCACAAAGCAGTTTTCTCTTCATTTGTAGGTAAAAGTTAAACCAGAATTTTTAAGAGATCTGAATAAGGTAACACACAAGCTAGCTTTGCTCAATGAAAAGACAATCATGTCTTTCTTAGTAGGTAGTTGCTGATGTCATGGAGGTGACTATTTCCTGTTAGCTATAACCTGCAGGTGAGGTAAAGTCGGTTACTATCATTAAGTAAAGCTTAGCTTAAGTAATGTTGATTATCTGTAGGTAAGAAGGGTGTTTGCTCAGACTATTATATCCATGGCCCACCACGGCTATCTGGAGCTAGACGGTGGAGAACTGATGATAGAGTTCATCATTCGTCAATGCACTCTTGCTGACTCTCAGTCTCTGAAGAAACCAGTAGATCCAGACTATGTGACATCTCAGGCCTTGCGCTCTATGTGTGAGAGCGTCCTGCAGCTTATTGTCACTACTATTGACATCATGGAGCAGGTGCTCTGGCCTTACCTGCTAGAGTTTATCATTCCTGTTCAGTACACGGATGCTTTTTCTGTTATTTGTAAAAGCCTGACAGTGCTGGCTGAACGTAAGAGGGAGAGGAATGATGCTGACTATCTTATAGATTACGAGGATGAAGGTGAGCATGTGTTGCACCTGGTATTACAAGTGTGTATAGCTTTACATAGTAATATAGCTTTACATAGTTATATAGCTTTATATAGTTATATAGCTTCACATAGTCATAGAGATTTACACGGTCATATAGCTTTAGATGGTCATATAGCTTTGTATAGTCATACAGCTTGACATAGTAGCTTTTTAGGCTTACATAGTAATATTATTATACTTTTACTTGGTCATATCCATACATAGCCACCTAGTTTTGCGTAATCATATAATCTGACATATATTGTTGTACAATTTTATCGTCGTACCCGTGTCTATAGTCTTCTATAGTTCCATAGATTTATATAGTCATAGAATTAGTTTGTCAGATAGCAATCTCCTCTATAGACTGTAGCCTTACAGTTGTTGCATATATATGTTATTGTATTTATCACCTGTTTATAGAGTATAACATAGCTATCGCTTTTTCAGCCAACCTTCCTAATCCAGAGTCTCTTTTGACACGAATGTTTGTAATTGCGGGCATACCCATGAGCTCCCGTAGCCCTCAAAGGGGAGAGCATGTTCTAAAGGCTATGATGGCCCTAGTACCCAATCTTCATCAAGATTTAATCAGTGTTTGGGATGATGTCATTCCTAAACTCCTCAGCAAGTTGGAGGGTGAGTAGCATGTCTCTATTAGGTGGAGGGTGAGTGGTGTGTCTCTATTAGGTGTGTCTCTATTAGGTGGAGGGTGAGTGGTGTGTCTCTATTAGGTGGGTCTCTATTAGGTGTGTCTCTATTAGGTGGTCTCTATTAGGTGTGTCTCTATTAGGTGTGTCTCTATTAGGTGTGTCTCTATTAGGTGTGTCTCTATTAGGTGGAGGGTGAGTGGTGTGTCTCTATTAGGTGTGTCTCTATTAGGTGGTCTCTATTAGGTGTGTCTCTATTAGGTGTGTCTCTATTAGGTGTGTCTCTATTGGGTGTGTCTCTATTAGGTGTGTCTCTATTAGGTGGAGGGTGAGTGGTGTGTCTCTATTAGGCTGGTGGACTCATTGACAAAACATCGGCTGCCTTTATGGAAGACTACTGCATCTCAGTCAACAGCATGCACAGCCTTATAATAGCCATATACGCATTGTTATTGACATATAGACAAGTGGTGTCATCGAAGCTGACGAGTTGAGGGCTGACATTCCTCTCCTAAAATTGAAATTTATATGCTTAAAACAAATGATTACTTATTTCTGTACCGGCACACATCCGTGCTGAGAAGTGGGTCAGGTGTCACAGGTCTTTAATATTCACTTTTGTGATTTTATAGAACTGCAGGAAGAAGATTCTTTCAAACAGAAGAAGTGGGATGACCTGCTCCTTCGCGTAAGTCTTTTTTACCTAGTTTCGCTGTGTTCTTGACACTTTACAAGCACTAATATTCACACTAATATTCTTTTGTCACCTGCCACTACCAGACAATGCCATTCCTTCATCCTCTGCCTGTCACTATCACGCAGATTGCTATTTCTTTTGTCACCTGTCACCACCACAAACACTGCTATTCCTTCTGTCGCTTGTCACTACCACACACTGCTATTTTTCCGCCACCTGCCACTACCTGACAATGCCATTCCTCCATCCTCTGCCTGTCACTATCACGCAGATTGCTATTTTTTGTCACCCGCTACTACCAGATACTGTTATTCCTCCTGTAACCTGCCACTACCACACACCGCTATACTTCCTGTTACTTGCACCACCACACACTGCTATTCCTTCTGTCACTTGCCACCACACACACTGCTATTCTCTCTGTCGCCTGCCACTACCAAACACTGCTATTCCTCCTGTCACCTGCTCCTCGCTGTTGTTTTACATGTATATACAGTTTTATGCTCTTTCATTAATTTTCATGCTGTTCACATTTGTAGTTGTCTGCTTAATTCCCATGTGCTCAGCTCTATTTTTCCCATAATGCAGCAGATTTCTGTGTACCCTTTCGTTTGGAGCTTTCTGGATTAAATAAAAAATTAGCACAGCTTAATGAATAATATACGTGCAACAACATCTCTCATACCTTGTCATCCACACTGTCACAAGTATTTACGTCAACTTGGTCATTTATACTGCATGTCGCCTACTTTGGCAACCAAAATCACCTGCTCAACATATTTAGAACTTAGAAGTAAAAACAAACCGATTTGTTCAATCAGTTGAAGAAATTATCTGGCTGGCTTGTCTAGCTGCACAGGCTGCATGATTATGCTATTTTATACAAATGTGTATTTGAGAATCCAAGTGCATGTTGCTGTATCTGGACTATATACCCAATCCAAGTGCATGTTGCTGTATCTGGACTATATACCCAATCCAAGTGCATGTTGCTGTATCTGAACTATACATCCATGGAGTGTAGTCAGCACTCAACATGTTTATGCTACTTTTTACTCTACTCTAAGTCTGACTTGTAGCTCTTGTCCACCTCATTGAACACAGTCGATTGTGACCAGTGGACTATCAAGCTTGGTGAGTCATTCGGCAAACAACTGGCACTCTACAAGAAGTACCCTCTTGAGAAGGTAACTATAGTTGTACTCCAACTCATGTTGCTATAGGTCTTTCCAAAGTTCACCCGCTCATCTAGTCAGGCAACTAACTCTTGATTTGGTGAGCAGAAAACCTAATGGGTTGTCCTCTCGATGCGTATGGTGCTACAAATAGTGTATTCCTTTGGTCTTAAGAGCTGCGCTTCATGCCATGTATGCTAGTTGCACACATGAGATGATCACATCAGATGATTTACCCTACAATATCATTATTTTCTCTAACCTAGCCTTCTATTTCAATGCCTAGTATGTAAGTGGTTTGGCAGATTTAAAACTGCTATATATATATATTGTTTCTGTAAGCAATGTTCACCACTTCGCACAAATCTGTAGCTATCTTACACCTTTAAACCTTTGTCTGTAAATATTATTTAAATTATGAATAATTCTGCTTTAGTTGTTCAGTCTCCAGTTTAGACTCAACCTGGCAGTTGCATACAGTTTCAACAAATGGTTTTAGTAGCATCCTGTATATTCTACATTTAGTCACAAAACTATAAAATCTGTAATTTATTTTACAGATTTGTAATTATTTTAAATCTGTAAATCAATATTTACTTAATTGTATTTCAGCATGGCTTGTACTTCTGTTAGATATCCCTGATTTACTGTACTCAAGGGTCTCCTTTACACATGTCATCACTCGTATGACTCACTGTACTCAAGTGGCTCCTTGACACATGTCACTAGTGTGACTCGCTGTACCCAAGTGTCTCCTTTACACATATCATCACTCGTGTGACTCGCTGTACTCAAGTGTCTCCTTTACACATGTCATCGCTCGTGTGACTCGCTGTACTCAAGTGTCTCCTTTACACAAGCCATCACTCGTGTGACTCACTGTACTCAAGTGTCTCCTTTACATATGTCACTAGTGTGACTCACTGTACTCAAGTGTCTCCTTTACACATGTCATCACTCGTATGACTCACTGTACTCAAGTGTCTCCTTTACATATGTCACTAGTGTGACTCGCTGTACTCAAGTGTCTCCTTTACACATATCATCACTCGTGTGACTCGCTGTACTCAAGTGTCTCCTTTACACATGCCATCACTCGTGTGACTCGCTGTACTCAAGTGTCTCCTTTACACATGCCATCACTCGTGTGACTCGCTGTACTCAAGTGTCTCCTTTACACATGTCATCACTCGTATGACTCACTGTACTCAAGTGTCTCCTTTACATATGTCACTAGTGTGACTCACTGTACTCAAGTGTCTCCTTTACATATGTCACTAGTGTGACTCGCTGTACTCAAGTGCCTCCTTTACACATGTCATCACTCATATGACTCGCTGTACTCAAGTGTCTCCTTTACACATGTCATCACTAGTGTGACTCCCTGTACTCAAGTGCCTCCTTTACACATGTCATCACTCGTATGACTCGCTGTACTCAAGTGTCTCCTTTACACATATCATCACTCGTGTGACTCGCTGTACCCAAGTGTCTCCTTTACACATATCATCACTCGTGTGACTCGCTGTACTCAAGTGTCTCCTTTACACATGCCATCACTCGTGTGACTCGCTGTACTCAAGTGTCTCCTTTACACATGCCATCACTCGTGTGACTCGCTGTACTCAAGTGTCTCCTCTACACATGCCATCACTCGTGTGACTCGCTGTACTCAAGTGTCTCTTTTACACATGCCATCACTCGTGTTACAGAGTTTCTGTCTCAAGTGCATGGGAATAGTTTTAAGGAAAGTCCAACACAAAGACTTCATTCAGTCACAACTTGAGTTGATGTTCAGTGAAGTTGATCATACGAACACGGTATGTAGTTCTCTTATAACCTTGTCCTCCGGTGTTCTTTGAGTTCACTGAATTCTTAAAATATTTCTAGCTTTGACTGCAAATAAACATCTATCTCAATTTTCTATACATAGTCAGAGCAGGAAGGGCTGGCAATTGCCTATGGCTATACTGCTGCCGCACATTTCGATGTGGTGCTGACGAAACTTGAACTGAAAACCAAGAGTGACGGGAGCAAGAAATCATCTGGAATTATTGGATTTCTAAAGGTAGACACTGGTTCATAATAAGTGTAGACCTATTAACTAGACGTATAGTAATTAAGTGTAGTTAATAGGTCTATGATAATAAGACTCAATGCTTAAATCCCTGCTTCACCCACACCAAACCTCTTTTCAAACCATCATCCATACTACTCTTTAGTTCACTATATTCATACTGCATTACACTTTTAGCCCATCATGAATTTTATTGTAATTACATCTCTCGCACAATATATCAAACTCGATTCTCAAATTTCTGTCTAAATCTGCCAGAATCTTTTTCCCGTGCGGGCCATCGCAGGGTGGATTGCCAACAGGCAATTTTTTGGAACCAACTCCCTGATACTATAAAAAAACAAAGTGTAGGTGGCCAGTTTCAGGAGAAAACTTAAATTACATTTTTTACCAAATGAATAAAACCTAATTACTCATAAAAATTGATCTTTATTATGGGCTTGATCACTCTTCCAGCTTTTTTTTGTTTAATTACTATTGTTAATGAAAATAAATCAAAAATCAAAATTATTGATATACGGTAAAATAGAATAATTTGTCTTAAAATAAACTCATCAACTATTTAAATAGATGGATCATCATCGAGTTATACAAACGTATTTGTACACCTTATTGTGAGTGTGTGAGTATGTGTGCTAATATGCTACTGTGAAAGCATTGCCACAAACTGTAGTTAGGCTTAAGTAAAGATATCTCATAAGTATATTTATTAACAATGAGAAACTTCTGTTAATTGTAAAAGGATAAATTTTTATGTTGCCCGACTGCTGTGGCAATTGTATATTTAGATACATTGACCTAGTTTGAGAAGTATTATATCTGTATATACAGTATCTCCCTAGTTCTGTGGCGCTTACAGTGGACCCCACTGTAGTTATATTAGGATATTAGTTATATAGTTTATAGTTACAGTGGACCCCACCATGTGACATTAATTCATTCCGGTGTTGGCATTGTAAGGCGAAAATGTCGTGTAGAGGGATGTAGAAACCTATAGTAATTATATAATCCAAACACATACCTGGTGAAAAACATCAAAATTTTATATAGGTACTGTACATTTTAAAAATTAGTAACATAATGGTATATTAACCTTAGTAACTATAGTTAACTTATAGTTAACCTATAGTTAACCTATAGTTAACCTATAGTTAACCTAGTAACTCTAGCTTCATTGCCATGGTAATCATTTCCTTCTTTCCTTAACGCCAACATCAATCTTAGGACCCATGGCTAGCGAATTAAATTTCACAGTAAATACTATAGCATTTACGGCACAACGATGAACTGAGGGAGGGCGAGCATCATATCTCTTTCAGACACTGTGGGAGGAATTTCAGCACATAGCATATCGGTATCTTCGTGATTGCGATGTATTCTGCACACCGACTGTCAAATTTGCTGTAACAAGAGGATGAAAAAACATCCTGCTCCACATCGTAAGGCGAAAAAACTGTAAAACAGGGATGCCGTAACCCGGGGGTGCACTGTACTTGTCTGCGTATTTTGACCTAATTATGTCATACCGTTATATCTGCATTATTGACCTAATTTCTAGGTTCTCATATACCCACACATTTTGCCGTAGTTTTGTGGTACTTATATATCTGCAATTTCCACTTATATTGACCTAGTTCTGTGGCACTTCTGTATCTACATACAGTGACCTAGTTCTGTGGCACTTACATGTATGTATCTACATATATTAGCCTAGTTTTGCGAGAATCATGTACCTATATATATTGACCTAGTTCTGTGGCACTCATGTATCAACATATATTGACCTAGTTCTGAGACATTAATGTATTTATATATATTGACCAATGTTTAACCTACTCATACATGTTTTTCTGCTTAAGCTACTATGATAGTTTTCTATTATATTATACTATGAGGATATCTATATTTACACATATCCCATATCCCATAACTCATACGACCTGTTCATGTTTAGTGCTTCACTTGAGTTTTTGGAGTTGATTTCTCTTGAGTCATTTCAATACATCTACTATTGATATTGCTGAAGAGCAGGCTGAAGTTCTCTTGAGTTCAAAGTTTCAGAACGGTCAAGAATATTTTAAAATTCTGCAAATAGTTTCATAATCCTAGCTTCCTGCATAATGCTACTATGGCGCTGTTTGTTGGATGCAAGACACGGTTAAGAACATTATGTTGTTTTAACACTATCAAATAAGTTGGCATAAGTATTCTTTGTGTAAATAGCCAAAACGAATAATAGACAAAACATAGTAGTATGGTTATTCTTCTATATCATAACTAAATGCTGGATTGGACAGTGCCACACCGCAATAGACCAATTATTGTACTTTCTTGTCATTAAAGCAGACAGACCTTTCACTCAGACCATATATGCTATATTAATACGTATTTGAATCTGTAAGCTTGTATTATGAGACTGATCGGCTACTGATATGGCTGACTGCTGCTCATTTGTGTCCTACAGGAGAAGGTGAACACTACAGACAACGTGATGGAGGCGACTCCTTCTAAACGGACTATCATGTTGGCTTATGGCTACGCTTGTTTCTATGCACCAATCTCTCTTGTCACTTCCAGGATTGAAGCTGTTGTTTTTAGAAACATTTCACCGTATTTTCCCAATCAGAAGGTAGGTCAAACTAGCTGTAAGTACGTTGGTAAACTTACTCGTTTGATTTCCGCCGTTTCCCTTTCGTCTGCTCAGCAGGAGCCATGTACATACTTCAAGAGCTGATAGACATAAACAGGGGAGTCATGTTTCATTGTAAGCGCAGCTAACCAAGTGGTTTCTTTTTTAAACATTAAATACAATTTAATAATCATTCTAGTTGGGTAATTGTCGATAGTCATCAGCCACCTAAAACTAATGCTGTAAGGTTGCAGGCTACATTAAGGTTGTCTGAGTGATTGTACTGTAGGTTGCTAATATTTTTTCCATAGGATCTGGTACTGAAGATGAATCTGATTCTCACCATAGAGCTCATTGGGAAGTCAGTTCACCCTCTACATATACAGAAGACACACAATCTGAGCCAGCGTTCTCAGTTTATCACCTATTTAATGGTAGGTCTGTGCGCTTGTCATTGCTAGGTCTGTTTGCTTGTTGGTGGTAGGTCTGTGCGTGTTGATGTTAGGTCTGTATGCCTGTCATTGCTAGGTCCGTTTGCTTGTTTCTGGTAGGTCTGTGCGTGTTAATGGTAGGTCTGTATGCCTGTCATTGCTAGGTCTGTTTGCTTGTTGGTGGTAGGTCTGTGCGTGTTGATGGTAGGTATGTATGCCTGTCATTGCTAGGTCTGTTTGCTTGTTGGTGGTAGGTCTGTGCGTGTTGATGGTAGGTACATGTATGTATGCCTGTCATTGCTAGGTCTGTTTGCTTGTTGATGGTACATGTAGGTGTGTGCTTGTGTTGTTGGTAGTTCTGTATGGGTATGTTAAGTTCGTGCATCTTTGGATGGTAAGTCTGTGAATGTGTTGATGATATCAAACAGCTGTGTTGGTCACTGCATCTTCATGCCATCCTGCGTATAACATCCTATCTTACTACTTATCCCAGCTATTATTTAAAGAATTTATCCTGTTGATTTGCTTCCTGAGCAGATAACTCTACAAGGTGTCCTTGACACTCACTATTTCTATACAGCTTTCCCTCTCATGTCGCTGCATCATCACATGACTGTGCAGCAGATGTACTATTGACCAGCCCTAACAGGACAGTTACTTCTCAACAGAGACTGGCTCTCATAAAGCTCCTATCTAGCCTCACTCTGAGTTTATCCTTGTAGAGCTGCCTAGAGCAAGAGCCAAAGGATAAGCTAGCGAATGGCATCAAGAGGGCAGTATTTGATGCCTGCGCGTCTCTTGTGTATCCTTTCTCTTCTACAGTCTAGTCCTAGAATGTTGAACGTCATCAGTGGCCTTGAAGCAGGTTTACACCCAGATGTCTATTATCTCCTTCAGTGTTTTTTTTTCCTGAACAGTAAAAAAACAGCTTTGCATGCTGAAGCCATAAGCGCAGTCAGAGGTTACTAAAATTGCTGTTAACCTCTAACTCTGCATAACTGTTTGGGGAGTTTCAAAAACTTAGCATTTGTCACAAGCTGAATAAGCTTGTTGTAAAGCCATCTTGAGGTACTACCATTGCTACTAGGAACTTTTCCGGACGCATTTGCTAGCAGGGCTTGGTTGCTAATTAGGGAAGTTATAAAATGACCAAATTAATAGAAAGGATGGTTATGAATTTTGTGTAGTTGTGTGCTCATGTTATTTGAAATGAAATTTGAGGACCTCACAGAAAGTGTCTATAAGCTTAAGGGTTCTTAAGACCTGATTGTGTAGTTACTGCTGATGACTTTCCACAATAAAACTTTCTCATTTGTTCTTCTCTTCCATCAAGATGGCTGCTTGTTCCATTCATCATGAATCAACCGCCATCTACAAATGTATATTAAAGTTTCACAAATTCATTGTTAAATTTTCTTATTGGCCTCTGAATGAGGCTGAGCTATTTATTCAGAGACCTTGACTTTCAGTACTGATGCATTTTAGCTTGCCTTCTTTCACAATAAAGCATTGCCGTTAGTTTTTTGCTGCTGATCAGAAACCAGTTCATAACTGTAATGGTAGCGTGGAGAAAATTGCCTTAGCACCTACAGAGCTACTCGCAGTTTGTTGACTGTGGTGTATCCTAGAGAGCGAGTTGAAAATTGGTCTACTCACACGTAAGCGCAGTGGCATGCATTAATCTTGACCTCCCCAAGTGGTTAACATTCTAGATTTATTAAGTAATATGATAAATACAGTAATTTGTTTTTCTTTTCTTTGTTTTTGTCAAATTCTACATATATTAATAGTTTGCTATCCCATGTCTATATATGCTATGACTGTTACCTAGATTCCTCGTCTGTACGCAAGTCAGTTGTTGTCAATTCTTTAACTAAGTTATGATAGTCAGCTGGATCCAGCCCTGCCACCCGCTGACAGTCTGGAGATGCTAACCGTCTCTTTGCGTAGCGTGCTGTCACTGCATACTATAGGGGCGAGAAAGGGTAAGGCTGACACATATGATCAGCAGGTAGCGCAGGAAGACCTCATGAAATCAACCTTGGCTTCTCTGGAGACTCTTATGCAGGAACTGCTGGTCAAGAACTTTTCTGGAACTGGACTCGAGAATATGGTCTCGGTAAGCAATAGTCTCAGGGAGTTGGAAGATAGTCTGAGGGAGATAGCAGATAGTCTGAGGGAGATAGTAGATAGTCTGAGGGAGATAGTCTGAGAGAGATAGCAGATAGTCTGAGGGAGATAGTAGATAGTCTAAGGGAGATAGTCTGAGAGAGATAGCAGATAGTCTGAGGAAGATAGTATATGGTCTGAGGGAGATAGTAGATAGTCTGAGGGAGATAGTAGATAGTTTGAGGGAGATAGTCTGAGGGAGATAGCAGGTAGTCTGAGGGAGATAGCAGATCGTCTGAGAGAGATAGCAGATAGTCTGAGGGAGATAGTAGATAGTTTGAGGGAGATAGTCTGAGGGAGATAGCAGGTAGTCTGAGGAAGATAGTATATGGTCTGAGAGAGATAGTAGATAGTCTGAGGGAGATAGCAGATAGTCTGAGGAAGATAGTATATGGTCTGAGGGAGATAGTAGACAGTCAAAGGGAGATAGTAGATAGTCTGAGGGAGATAGTCTGAGGGAGATAGCAGATAGTCTGAGGGAGATAGCAGATCGTCTGAGAGAGATAGCAGATAGTCTGAGGGAGATAGTAGATAGTCTGAGGGAGATAGCAGATAGTCTGAGGAAGATAGTATATGGTCTGAGGGAGATAGTAGACAGTCTGAGGGAGATAGTAGATAGTCTGAGGGAGATAGTCTGAGGGAGATAGCAGATAGTCTGAGAGAGATAGCAGATAGTCTGAGGAAGATAGTATATGGTCTGAGGGAGATAGTAGATAGTCTGAGGGAGTTAGTCTGTAGGGAGTGGGAAGGGTTAAGGGGAGGACAGAACAAAGACATAATTAGGAAAAATAGGAAGGACATAGAAGAGAAAGAAGGTTTTCGAGTAGCAGAGCTAAAAAGACTTAACTAAAAACAAAGGCAGAGAGTTGAGTGATGTTTCAACTAAAGGTTATTAATAAATCTACACTTACCAGTTATCCATGCTACATGATCAGTTTTGTCCTACAATATTATTGAGACTGTATAGTGAGTCCATGTTAGCGCATACAAATCAGTGGCTTAATGTGGCCGAATACTTTCCTTAATGTGGCCGAATACTTTCCTTAATGTGGCCGAATACTTTCCTTAATGTGGCCGAATACTCTTTTTAACAGTGGACAAATACTCTCCTGAATGTGTGCAAATACTCTCCTAATGTGGGCAAGTACTCTCCTTAATGTGAGCGAATATTCTCCTTATTGTGAGCAAATACTCTCCTAATGTGGGCAGATACTCTCCTTAATGTGGGCGAATATTCTCCTTAATGTGGGAAAATACTCTCCTTAATGTGGGCGAAAGCTCTGCTTGTAGCAATGTAAGAGTCCAATACATAAGTAGTTCATAGTTGTTAGTACGATGCATTTGATCTAATTTAATACTAAATTTATTCTTTGCACATTGCAGTATATCAATACTTGGATCAACTCTGAGAAGGATAATGAGAGGGAGAGGACAACCAACATTCTCCGATCTCTAATAACATACTACTTGACTAACATAGAGTCATGTAATGTGAGTATGTTTATATATACTTATCTAACATATAGTCGTGTAATGTGAGTCTGTTTATATATACTTATCTAACATAGAGTCATGTAATGTGAGTAGGTTTATATATACTTATCTAACATAGAGTCATGTAATGTGAGTAGGTTTATATAAACTTATCTAATATAGAGTCATGTAATGTGAGTAGATTTATATATAATTATCTAACATAGAGTCATGTAATGTGAGTATGTTTATATATACTTATCTAACATATAGTCATGTAATGTGAGTATGTTTATATATACTTATCTAACGTAGAGTCATGTAATGTGAGTAGGTTTATATATACTTATCTAACATAGAGTCATGTAATGTGAGTATGTTTATATATACTTATCTAACATAGAGTCATGTAATGTGAGTAGGTTTATATATACTTATCTAACATAGAGTCATGTAATGTGAGTATGTTTATATATACTTATCTAATATAGAGTCATGTAATGTGATTAGGTTTATATATACTTGACTAACATAGAGTCGTGTAATGTGAGTAGGTTTATATATACTTATCTAATATAGAGTCATGTAATGTGATTAGGTTTATATATACCTGACTAACATAGAGTCGTGTAATGTGAGTAGGTTTATATATACTTATCTAATATAGAGTCATGTAATGTTAGTAGGTTTATATATACTTATCTAACATAGAGTCATGTAATGTGAGTAGGTTTATATATACTTATCTAACATAGAGTCATGTAATGTGAGTATGTTTGTATATACTTATCTAACATAGAATCGTGTAATGTGAGTAGGTTTATATATACTTATCTAACATAGAATCGTGTAATGTGAGTAGGTTTATATATACTTATCTAACATAGAGTCATGTAATGTGAGTAGGTTTATATATAATTATCTAACATAGAGTCATGTAATGTGAGTAGGTTTATATATAATTATCTAACATAGAATCGTGTAATGTGAGTAGGTTTATATATACTTATCTAACATAGAGTCATGTAATGTGAGTAGGTTTATATATACTTATCTAACATAGAGTCATGTAATGTGAGTAGGTTTATATATACTTATCTAATATAGAGTCATGTAATGTTAGTAGGTTTATATATAATTATCTGCTACGGTATCTAATAAAAGAGTGTGAAATTATTTAATTAACTAGCCTGTGAAATGATCAACTTGTTATATGACTCTCTTGAATCTGAGGCTTGCTTCTTGAATAGATCTTCTCAGTTGAAGAGAGTTTCAAGTCTGTAGGTAGAATATAGTGCTTTATATTTACAACATTTTTTACACTAATGACTATTTGTACCTGACTAATGGTTTTTCTGGTTACACTTGTACTCTGAAAATGAGTCATTTAAATCATTCTCAAGCAAGCTATGTGGCTTATCTAGTCATATATGACTGTAGACTTCCGAGCCGTTTACGGTGTTGGGTGATCTAATCGGGAGGCTTGTCCCTCGCTGCACCGATCCATCTATAGAAGTAAGAGAGGATGCCATCTTCACGATTCAGTCTTTGCTCAGAATTCAGCTTATTTATGAAGGTTTGCTTATGAATTGTCTGCTCTGCCTGCTCTGATGTGTATTCACTTCTCTTGCTAGGTTTAGGCCAGATAATGCTCTCTATTGCTCTTCGTTTTTGCTGAGTTATAGAATCATACATAAATTCAGTCTCATGGTGCCAGTAATATTTTTAACTAACGAATGTTTTTGAGAATTTTGAAAGAAGTCTCAATCAACACTGTTTCCGGTAATTTCAACTGAATATCAATTTGTTCTCACAATTTGAGCAATGACCTTGACCATAAAATAACAATATTTTTAACACAGTCTCTCACTGGTTTAGAAGAAAATCCTGACTTATGTTTGAAAAATGATTATAGATTCAACTCAAACATTGCTGGATGTCTCTCGGAGTCCAGACTTTGTATGGAAAGGCAATTTCGTTGTTTTTTTATGTTGTATAAATGTTTATACAACACACATATCTGAGTAAAACATATCTTTGTCCAACCAGTCATGAGGTGTAATAATAGTCAAAGCCGTAGTGGAACATGCAAAATTTCAGTACTCTAGGCGTTTTTACAACATACATAATCCATTCCGCGAACGTTTATGTTATAGGGATATTATGTTATACGAACAGTAAAATACATGTAAATTGCCTGATCCATTTCAAGATCTACCCAAACTTACCCCTTTGGCTTTCAAAAAGGAAAAAGCTAAACTTAACATTTGAATTTAATGACTGTACAGTAACTTGTACAGTAACTTGTACAGTAACTTGTACAGTAACTTGTACAGTAACTTGTACAGTAACTTGTACAGTAACTTGTACAGTAGCTTGTACAGTAACTTGTACAGTAACTTGTACAGTAACTTGTACAGTAACTTGTACAGTAACTTGTACAGTAACTTGTACAGTAACTTGTACAGTAACTTGTACAGTAACTTGTACAGTAACTTGTACAGTAACTTGTACAGTAACTTGTACAGTAACTTGTACAGTAACTTGTACAGTAACTTGTACAGTAACTTGTACAGTAACTTGTACAGTAACTTGTACAGTAACTTGTACAGTAACTTGTACAGTAACTTGTACAGTAACTTGTACAGTAACTTGTACAGTAACTTGTACAGTAACTTGTACAGTAACTTGTACAGTAACTTGTACAGTAGCTGTGGTATTATTGTCTGTATCAACACCTTTTCCCTTTTTGCTTATCACTTTCATTTGCTTAAAGGTCCATGATTACGGTAATTTTACGTTAAGGGAAGCGCAAACCTTGAATGTCAACTTCAATCAATTTTTTCACTTTTTTTCTAACAACAAGGTCTATGCTGGAAAAAAGAAAAATTATTGTATGTGATTTAAATAAAGTAAAAGAAAAATATATTCTTACTATAATAAGAGCGGTGTCTGTCAGCCTGTCTGAAGCGAGGGTTAGAGGTTAAAGGTTAGAGGTCACGATTAAAGACTGATTTCAACAAGACTCCAACCCGTCACATTTAGTTTGGTAGACTGACACTCCTGACATAACACCTGCATCGATCGACAGCATTTAGGTATTTCTGAATAATTGTGCACCTACTTATTATTACTTATTATCTGTGCTTTATTAATACTCCTGACAATCTCTCACCGCACACTAGACTATCAGGGTACTAGAGATACCACTATAACTCATTTTCTCTCTGAAGTGCTGTAAGAAAGAAAGTATATTGTTAAGGCTAACTTTGGGACTCTCATTAGTCAAATAAAATTTGCGAACTTGCACCGACTTGACACTTCATGTTGTATAGAATTTCTGACGTAATATGATGCAAAAACTTTACAAAATTTTTACATTAAAGTAGAATTTGCATAAAAAGTGGTTTCTGTTATAGGAGCCTCTACTGTATGTAATTTTTAGTAAATTATTTTTAGTAGTTTCTCAAATGTTTATAAAAGTTTCTCATAAATGTAAAGATAGAACTATTCTCACGTATCTCAAGGATTGTGTGGAAGGAAGAGTATAGTATAACAACATTGATATAACTTGTTTATGGTCGATCACAGGAGGTGAGGCAGGTGCTACAGTATAACAGCATTGATATAATTTGTTTATGGTCGATCACAGGAGGTGAGGCAGGTGCTACAGCATAACAACATTGATATAACTTATTTGTGGTCGATCACAGGTGGTGAGGCAGGTGCTACAGTATAACAGCATTGATATAACTTGTTTGTGGTCGATCACAGGTGGTGAGGCAGGTGCTACAGTATAACAGCATTGATATAACTTGTTTGTGGTCGATCACAGGTGGTGAGGCAGGTGCTACGGATAAGATGCTCGATGCTCTACCCATCCTCAATGAGAGACTGCACAAGAGTGAATCTACGATACTGTTCAGCGCTGTCAAAGATCTTGCAAAGGTATCTCAATCTAATCCTAGTCTTGCCTCCTTAATTCATGAACATTGCTTGCATGGAGATCATGGTATATATGGTATTTGAGATGAAAACCTCAATCCTGCACAGCATATTTATTTGAGGAAGCAAACACTGCGGAATAAAAGACGCCATTTTTGCCACTAAAAAGCTCTTAAATTATTTTTTTACTCTTCTCATGGGCTACTTGAACTGATTTGCATGATTGTTTAGAGAGCTCACTGGATTCTGTGTACAACTGTACACTCATTGTATCTGAGAGAGCTCACCGGATTCTGTGTACAACTGTACACTCATTGTATCTGAGAGAGCTCACCGGATTCTGTGTACAACTGTACACTCATTGTATCTGAGAGAGCTCACCGGATTCTGTGTACAACTGTACACTCATTGTATCTGAGAGAGCTCACCGGATTCTGTGTACAACTGTACACTCATTGTATCTGAGAGAGCGCACCGGATTCTGTGTACAACTGTACACTCATTGTATCTGAGAGAGCTCACCGGATTCTGTGTACAACTGTACACTCATTGTATCTGAGAGAGCTCACCGGATTCTGTGTACAACTGTACACTCATTGTATCTGAGAGAGCTCACCGGATTCTGTGTACAACTGTACACTCATTGTATCTGAGAGAGCTCACCGGATTCTGTGTACAACTTTAAACTCATTGTATCTGAGAGAGCTCACCGGATTCTGTGTACAACTGTACACTCATTGTATCTGAGAGAGCTCACCGGATTCTGTGTACAACTTTAAACTCATTGTATCTGAAATCAAGAATTTCAGAGTTAAAACCATTTCAGCCAACTATTAATACTTTGTTGGCTGATATCATTGGCATGGTTTTTGTTATAACTACCAGTGATTGTTGCTAATGATGGCTGCCAGTGATGGCTGCCATTAATGGTGGAGCGATATAGCTCGTGTGATACCAGTTTGATCTAAGTTGGGGTCCATCTTATATAGTGTTCAACCAGATGTTATAATCTACTAATGTCTAATTTTATAATCAGTTACACTGTCCTGAGGTCACTGGCTTTCATATTGAGTCGGCACTGTAAACCATACTTATGCTTTTTATTCTAATCTCGAATCATGTATGAAAATCTTTCATAAAGCTCTTGTAGGAGGTAAAATTTTTATCTTCAGAAATTGTAAAGGCTTATTTGTGTGCTGAAACTTTCTCAACGCATTTTAGTGTTTTTGTTAAAACAAACTTTGAGTTGTATTCTGCGCTCATTTGAAACATAGATTTAGACATAGGTATAAACATAGACATACATGTATGAGTCTGCCAATGATATCTTCTAGTTCATCAATCAAAAGAACTCTTGCTATAACCTTTTGGCTGAGTACCTCATATAACGAGAACTACCTGTATATAAAGTTTCAATCGTGTATTTGAACTTTTCACAAACTCTGGGTTAAGATAGATATAGAGTTTTTTAATTCTGGTGATTTCGGCACAGCAACCTTCTATAAAACATAACATTGCTATTGTTTAGGGTTGCCATAACTCTGCACACCACTGTAGGCATTTACATAGACATACATTTGAACATAGACACACACATAAGTATAAACATAGATATGAACATGGAAATAGACATGAACATGGACATAGACATACATAAATGGATTATAATAAGATTGTAAGAGAGATAAAATCTAGTCATTACTATGGCGGCGATTCTCACCATTTTATAGTTGGCATGAACAAGCATTCTTATCAGGTCACTTCAGGAACACTAGAAGTTGGTGGAGTTGTGTGCACCACACAGGAAATACTTATTTTTGCTATTTTAGGTGCTGATTAAGAAAATTCCATCTACTGACCAGTTTCTTACCCTCATTGATGTGCTGGTTGAGGGGCTATGTGATGTCCAGCCCTTATGTTCTAACGGAGCCTGTGTGGTTCTCAACAGTCTCATTAAACAACGGGGAGAGGAACTCAAATATGAGGTCCGTGCTTTTCTTTCTGTTATAGATTGGCATGCTATAAGCTCTTTTCATATCTACCTCTTTGACCAGTTGAATTCAAGTCTGCATCGAAGACTACGGAAGGTTTATATTGCTGCTTCACTCCTGTTGAATTGAATGTCTAAAGTTGTACTAATTGCTACCAGCGTTCTCTCCTTAGAGCACCTGTTGACACAAGATTAGATTTGTCCTTCAGCTTGACACAATTTTGATCAAAACCATTATTGGATGATTTGATTTTAGATGTTTGGCATTCTTTTCTGATATTAATGCAAGATCAAAATAGTACTGACTAATATGTAGTCAATTTTTAAAGTTGATTTTCTTCATTTTCTGTTGGTGACTGCTGAGTGAGTTACTCCTACTATATGAGTCACTCCTACTATGTGAGTTACTTCTACTATATGAGTCACTCCTACTATATAAGTAACTCCTACTATATGAGTTACTCCTACTATATGAGTCACTCCTACTATTTGAGTCACTCCTACTATATGAGTCACTCCTACTATATGAGTCACTCTTACTATATGAGTCACTCCTACTATATGAGTCACTCCTACTATATAAGTTACTCCTACTATATGAGTCACTCCTACTATATGAGTCACTCCTACTATATAAGTAACTCCTACTATATGAGTCACTCCTACTATATGAGTCACTCCTACTATTTGAGTCACTCCTACTATATGAGTTACTCCTACTATATGAGTCACTCCTACTATATGAGTCACTCCTACTATATAAGTAACTCCTACTATATGAGTCACTCCTACTATATGAGTCACTCCTACTATGCACTGCAATGCACAGGTCAGCAGTTTCCTAAGCAAATTGCACGTTAAGATTCCTCATTGCGTTGAGGCAACAACTACAGGAGCCCTCAGATGTGTACTCGCTCTGGCTGGTCACCACCTTCAACCTGTCATTCAGGCTTTGCTCAAATATCCTCTTCCTTATGACAGGTATGTGTGCAGGAGCACTAGCTGACATAATATTTGAGTGTCTCCATGGTTAATTGCCATTTCTAAGTTGTCATCTTGCAGCAAGACAAAATAGACAATACGTTTCTAAGAGTTAACTTCATATGCCGCTAGTTTGGCATAATCTGAGCATTCTACTAACAAAAATCAACTCCTTCCGGCCTTTGCAAATAAACTAGCTTAATGCTGCATTAATTTCACATGGTATGGAGTTGTCTTCTTTCTCTTGCCAAATAACTCTGTGCAACATTAATTCAAATTAGGGTTTGCCATTGATTTTATGGTTTAATGAGCCTGATGCTTGTAGTATAAAAATTGCATTAGCATGTTAAGTATTGGAGAGTCCTAGCGGAGTCTGCGACTAGTAGGTGTCTATTGACATAGCATGCTGAATATATTACAGCGTTCTGGCTCAATACTGGGAGGTGATTGGGAAAGACCCGGCTCTGTGCGAGCAGACATTCAACATTTTCCTTGACCTTCTTAAGCAGAACATGCCATATGAGGAGAGAACAAGCTCTGTTGATAGAAAAGTGATTGAAAAAATTGCAACTCCACTGCCTTTAGCGGTTCGTATCCTTGGATATCTATCCGATGTCAGCAGGTGCTGATAACTCCTTTTGTTTGTGAATACAGCTAGGATTAACATTGTATATTATCAGATTGTTAATTTAGTAGATTTTTAAGAATAACATCCTGAAGTTAAGTCTGACTTGCAGCTATGTTCAAGCTAGATAGGGTTTCAAATGAATGATTGGCTGTAATAAATAGGTCATTGTTTTTCTTATCCAATGCAGCAATGGAATATTCTGGGTGCCATTTTACATTAAAATTCATGCCATGATTATTGTACTCTAAGAGTTTACATGGATGAATTCTTCTCCAAAATCCCAGATTAAACGCAGGCTAGTGAGCCCAGGTAATACTGACTCGCTACAGTGAAGTCTATATGTTTGTTAAATAGCACAGATGGCCTGTGTATTTTTATAGCAAGTTGTTTTTTTTCATTATAATAGATTGTGATGGCTATGAAACACATGCTTGTACCGGAGACTAAAGAAGTCGTAGCTAAACTCTATCATAATCTCTTGACTGCACTACTTCTCAAAATGGGCTCATATAGTGGTGCAATCGCCCCGCTCAAGCCTGAGGAACCCAAGCCAGCCTCTGAAACTAGCAAAGCCTCAGCTAAACAACAGCAGCAAAAGTCAAAGACTCCACCTGCTCCCGTTGTCATTCCTCTTCAGTAAGTCTGGCATCTGTTCCTAGTCAAAGACTCCACCTGCTCCCGTTATCATTCCTCTTCAGTAAGTCTGGCATCTGTTCCTAGTCAAAGACTCCACCTGCTCCCGTTGTCATTCCTCTTCAGTAAGTCTGGCATCTGTTCCTAGTCAAAAGCTCCACCTGCTCCCGTTGTCATTCCTCTTCAGTAAGTTTGGCATCTGTTCCTAGGTCAAGGCCATTCCAAAGTAGAGCATATTTCTCATGCTGACTTGAGAAATCTGGGAATTGTCTAAATTACAACATACACCAGAGGCAAACCTTGACTTATGGATTTTTCAATGTAAAATATGAACAAATGTTTGTTTTGGCATACAAAGTAATTTTCAACATACGACGTTTGAAAGTACTCGACACCTTATAAAACTTATGGTTTATAAGTAAAGGTGAAAAACTGGGTAAAATTAAAAATGAAATTAAAAATAAAGCATATAAATCAAAATAATTTAAGATATACATAGTGTAAGTTATAGTAAGTTAGAGTAAGTGTTTGTATCAGGCACTCTAGCACCAAGTTTACTTCTGCTTATGTCTCTGAAGTATCTATAAAAATCTCTCTTTAAAAATTGTTACTCTATTAATTTAGTTTCTACACTAAGTTTTAGCGTGCTCTTATATAATGCATTTGTTTTAATGCTATATGTAGCTACTTGAATCATTTATCATTGTTTTATGCTGTGGACGAATTAAGCAAAATGGAGTGTATTTCTATAAGAATATTTGCTCCAACATATGACGTTTATGACATGCGAAGCAAGCATTGGAACAGATTAACTTTAAATATTAAGGTTTGAATGGGTTTTAGTGATTTACTAACTGTACGCACCGAGCTGGTAGAAATGATGGTTTTTCTGGTTTGTTTTTTAAATTACCGACTGCATGGAGATAGACCTACTTCCATATAATATGCCTCCATTTTACCATCACACTTCATAGGACAAGCGCTGAGGCTATGCTGTCCTTGCTGCAGTTAACAGCCAGTGAAGATATGCTCAACTATATGAATGATAAAGACATCTGGTCCAAGCTGTGCTCCCATACAGACTATATATCGGCCATTGAGCAGCTCGCCCTGTATGTATTAGTTACTTCGGTGCGGGTGTAATTTGGTCTGTTGTTTTAGTGAAATGAGAGACTAAGGTACTCTAAAAACACTGAAATTTTATCTGACAAGAGGAACTCTGCTGTTTCCTGTGAGCCCCTCTGATGCCTACAACTGTGTTCTCTTGCTCTGTAGTGATTGCAGTGCCGGGCAAGAAATATATTATGTAATTGTATTTAAACAGTCATGTCTATGTAACCTGACATCAATGTCAGTAGTCTGGTTTACTTCCTTTGTTGCAAAAGAAAAGTATGTTGTCCATGAAAAATCAGCGGAGCATAGTGCACTGTACATTGTCTCAGACTACTAACGGGCTTGCACATAAAATGCTAAAATTAACCACAATCTTGCCTTAGCGAATGGGCTTTATAGAAAGCAAATTGGCTTTATATAAAGCATACATTCTAACGAGGTGCTGCTGCCAACAAAGTGTCAAAGGTCAACAGAGGATGGTCTTCATTAACTTGTTTCTTTTTCAAAAGTGAGTGCCTTCCAACCTAGTGCAGCAGCCGTTAGCTTGGCAGTGCCATAGTGTTAATTCAGAGGATACTAAGCTGTAATGTTTGGGGTGAACAACTCCTGTGGCTTCAGTTAGTTCTGGACCAGAGATATTGAGTATTGACTAGTTCTAAGGTTTAAGGCTGGTTCACAATATGTCGCCATTTGTCAGCGTTTCCCTTTCGGCGTTCATTATCGATTATGTGAATCGTGAATTGATGGCATCGACGGAGCATCGCGGACACATCGGTAAAGTTTGCAGCTGTCAAACTTTACCGATGCTTCACCGAGCATCGACGACCACATTTCAAATGTGAACCATTTCGGCGATGGTAATTCACAGTCGTGGACAGCATGATTTATTCATATCCATTTATGGTAGTCGCTAAGGGACTAGTTTTTAATCCCCACATGCGAAAACAAAAAGGTTTCTTTGCGAAAATTTAAAAAGATAAATGTCACAGAGTACTTGCTGATGCAAACACGGATATGTTTGTGATAGTGTGAACATTGTTATCATCGACGATCACACAGTATTGTGGCATCAACGCCGAAATACGGTGATATAGTGTGAACTAGCCTTTATACATTGAGTTATCGGCTCATGCTCCACTGCTTTCTATGGTCAGCTCTGCTTATGCACCTAAACTCAGGTTGGTTCGGATGCACCGAGCTTCATGACACATTACAATAGAAATAGTTGCTCTTTAGTGCCTTCTACTATTTAATTATTACTCCATCATGTACTTGTGCTAGGATCGTAGCCAAATACCAAACTGACCTGGTGCCAGCGATTGTGGAGAGTCTCACCCCCTCACTTTCTGGTCTCTTTGAGTCTGACAGAATAGTATCAACAGCTTTCTTTAGCCAGGTATTTACTCTTACTGCTAGCTCACCCCGCTGCCTCTCTCTATCTTGATCGCACCCCCCTCTGATAAATGTTTAGATGTATAAAACAGGCTTTGACTATGGCTATGCTGTGGATGACAGCCTCTAGACAAGTTTAAACACGCTTCCATTTTATTCATTAGTTTGAACTAGCTCAGAGAGCTGATTGGCTGATGTATAATTTAAGCTGCGGTATAAGATGCTTTTGGTGAGCTTTATCTAGAGAGGTACGCGAGACCAAACGTCAAATAATATCTATCGTGGAGCATATGATAAGCATTCATTTAGTATTGTGTGAGCATAAACTTGGAGTTATCTTCTAAATAAGGAACTCTGAGGCAGCTGATCAGCTTGGTAGTTAAAGACCTGCTATTTATGGCACTATTAGATTCCATATGCATACCTTACTGACAGCATGTCGCAAAATATCTATCTTGGAGTAGGATATGTGATAAGCAACATTTAGTCCTATTAATATCCATAAACTTGGAATTATCCTCTCCATACTGCTATTAGTGATCTGTGACTGACACAGTAATTACTCTATCAATGACCTGTAAATAAATCCAATGAAACATAGAAGGAATATGCTTGTTATAAGACTATAAACTTGGAGTTATCCTCTCATACTGTTTGCTATAAGACCAGTGGTCTGTTATTGTAGCCTAAACATTAAAATATTGATCGTGTTCTCAGACTGCAGCTGTTAACGTTACATTGCCCTCTGTGCGCTTATCTACTGTCAGTGGGCTCTGCTTGACTTCATTATTATGTACCATCATGTCTCCCAATAACTGCCATCATTCGCCTGTAGTTGTGAGGGTGTACCTCCTAGGTTCCCGCTATCTACCCCCTATGTACTTTCTATGTATCCCATATGTACCCCCATGTATCTCTATGTACCCCTTTATGGGTAAGAAGTAGGGAATCTGAATAAATGTCAGTAATGCTCACAGATCTCCACTGTAGCAGTTAGTCAAGGTCAAGGTAATAAACGTTGAACACCTGCTTGTAGCTGATCCACTGTCGTTGCGGAGGCAACATGGCCCTAGTGGAGGTCCTCATTGGAAGTCTAATGGGCCGTCTCGTCGATTCATGCATCATAGTGAGGCAGCGATGTGTGAAGGGCCTCGGCAACGTGGCAGATACCGGTATAGAGATGGTAAGTGACAGATACCGGTATAGAGATGGTAAGTGACAGATACTGTTATAGAGATTGTAAGTGACAGATACTGGTATAGAGATGGTAAGTGGCAGATACTGGTATAGAGATTGTAAGTGACAGATACCGGTATAGAGATGGTAAGTGGCAGATACCGGTATAGAGATTGTAAGTGACAGATACCAGTATAGAGATGGTAAGTGGCAGATACTGGTATAGAGATTGTAAGTGACAGATACTGGTACAGACATGGTAAGTGGCAGATACCGGTATAGAGATTGTAAGTGGCAGATACCGGTATAGAGATGGTAAGTGGCAGATACCGGTATAGAGATGGTAAGTGGCAGATACCGGTATAGAGATGGTAAGTGGCAGATACTGGTATAGAGATTGTAAGTGGCAGATACTGGTATAGAGATTGTAAGTGACAGATACTGGTATAGAGATGGTAAGTGGCAGATACCGGTATAGAGATTGTAAGTGACAGATACTGGTATAGAGATTGTAAGCGACAGATACCGGTATAGAGATTGTAAGTGACAGATACTGGTATAGAGATTGTAAGTGGCAGATACTGGTATAGATATTGTAAGTGACAGATACCGGTATAGATATTGTAAGTGACAGATACCGGTATAGATATTGTAAGTGACAGATACCGATATAGAGATTGTAAGTGGCAGATACCGGTATAGAGATGGTAAGTGGCAGATACTGGTATAGAGATTGTAAGTGACAGATACCGGTATAGATATTGTAAGTGACATATACCGGTATAGATATTGTAAGTGACAGATACCGATATAGATATTGTAAGTGACAGATACCGGTATAGAGATGGTAAGTGACAGATAGCGATATAGATATTGTAAGTGACAGATACCGATATAGAGACGATAATCAGCTTCAGAACCTGATTCGTATACTAAAACCATTGTACGTTGAATCAAATATTTCCATAAAAATATATTGTGTTTAAATTAATTTGTTCTATAGAACAAGAAGCTGATAAATATTTAAACTAATCACACAATATATTAAACAACTTTATTATATAAAACTCATTTAAATAACTAAATTACTAAAGTAATAATAATAATAACTAACAAAATAAGTTATCATTTTTTACCATGTAAGTGCAGGTTAAGTGATGCGTAGGTTTGTAGATGGTTTGGAGGGACACCCTCACAATTATAGGTGGAGTATGGCATCTCTAGTTGTGAGGGTGCAACTCCAAATCACCTACTTTAATTTAGATTAACTGATTTTATGTTTTCAAAGTTTTATATTTTTGCCATTATTTAATGTTTGTCGGCTTTTTCACCTTTACCACAATATATCAACAACCGTCAATTTTTATATGTTCGGGGCAACAAAATTATTATATATTTTGCTTTTTGATTTTTTACTGAATGTTTGCTGCAGTTTTACATCATTTGTTGGAAGTTTCATATGTTGGGGTTTGACTGCAAGAATCAATTTTTTATTTCATTTAAAATTACAACCGCTTATCTGCAAAATTCTGATATTCGGTTGTCAGGTACAAAAATACTCAACAACTGTGATATCAGCTCTTGTGTCGGCTATGGATGACAAGGATGATTTCGAGGATGAAGTGACAGGAGAGGCCATGACAGGTCTGTCCAAGATTCTTACCATCTCAGCAGACGAGTCACATGTCAGACCAATTCTTATCAACATTGCCCTCAAGATCAGACCCTGCTTTGCCAAGGTAACATTCCGAGTCTTCTATTAGGATGTCATGTTGTTCAGCGACTGATATCTCTAAAACTCTTGGAGCTTGGAGGAAAGAAATGTCAAGATTTATGCAAATGTATTTGGTTTGCTGTCACCGCATCAAATCTGGAACTTTGTATGCCAGGAAGCAGATTGATTACGAGGAAAAGTTACTATCAGTTTTTTTAGAATGTCTCCAAAACTAAAGCTGATATAGTCCATAGAGTTATCACTCTAGGGGGAGATAATTCTAGGATATAGTCAAACTGATTTTTACTAGTTTTACCAGTTGAATTTACAACTAGTTATGCATGTCATTAACCAATTCATAAACTTACAGTTATTGATTAAAGGCTTTGAACTACATGTAATGTTCCCCTGAAGTCACTGTATATTACTCGGTATCATTTCATTTCTGTGTTTGATTTCTGGTGTTCTGCTTTCTTTTTGTATATTACCAATATGTTCAATAAATTGCTAAATGGTACAGGTTTCCGTCATTTTCCGCAGCAATATATATGCTTCATTTTGAATGGAACATAAATTTATAGTTTATATGGCACAAAGAAGACCAATCATGACAAGTGCTCTTGTTTTATAGAATCAAACGTCTGTGAGAGCTGCAGCCTTTAGGCTCTTTGGAACTCTTGCTAAGTTTGGCAATGGACCATCAGCTAAGCCCTTTCTGGAGCAGATACACAACAACCTTACAGTTCTACTCCTGCATCTGAATGACCACGAAGAGGAAGTTGTATTAGTGAGTTACCCTCTCATACCCTTCTACTTGCTAGATTTGTTGGTGTTACTCTAGTGTGGCTATTTGTTGGAGGCCCGCAACTCTTTAAAGGAGTTGTTCTCTCTACCAAATATTGCTTGCAGTAGACATATATTATAGATGCTATATGAATGAGTGAATTAACAATGACCAGCTTTTCAAAACTTGCTCTTATTTATCTGAGTGTCTACAAGGTGATTATAACCTGTCATCCAATACGCATTTCTTGCAGACTGGATTATAATCATCACTATAATAGGAGTTGTCTGTGTCTGTGTCTGTCTTTCCAGAACCACAATTCACGTTTGGGAAAATATGGTACTGTATGGGACTTGAACCCATGATAGTGCGTTTCCTTACCTGGTAAACTACCACCTGCACCAAGGATCCACCTTGTGTGATTTTGAATTATTGTGCATAGTTATATTTATTATCTGTGCTTTATTGGCATCCCTGCTGATCTCTCACAGCACACCAGATTACCAGGTACTACAGTAGTCACAGCTGTAGATGAGCTTGTATAACTTATGTGTTACAGGCGTGTAAGCATTCCTTGAAGATGGTTGGACCACTGTTAAATTCTGATGGAGTAAACGAGATGTTTCAAAAGTATCTTTTGGAATCAGCACAGCTTCATTATGGAGAGTTCTTAAATGACCTCTGCAAGATCCTAGTGAGTTCATAAGTATGTTCTTGACATTGGGAACTAGTGTGTGTAACCTCTACTAAGAGCACGTACTGGATATATATTCTTATTACATGTTGCTTTCAGATTTCTGTGGCACGTGTCAGCTGATAGTCTGACATGTGTCACTTTACATATCAGCACATATTAGTGGATAATTTGACTAACCTATCACCTGCACCGTCTATCAGTATGTCATGGCTGCTATTAGTGACACATCTTGTCGTTAAATGTGTGTGCTCACCTTTGAATTTCTACAGGAAATGTCAATCGTTGACAGGTGCTTGACATCGTTGCAGGTGCATGATCTTAAGGATAAGATTCCATTTTTTGTCATCACAAATGTCACATACTTCAAGAGTCAGTGGGCTGCTATTCGGTGCAACGCAGCTATTTATTTGGGTTCGTATCTGACTACAAACTATCGTGGTTTGTTTGCTAACATTTCCATTTGAGGAAGTATTTCTAACAATAGAGCATTTTCTGATTTTGTGCTCCTGGTGCCAGTTTCATGGTCGGTTTGAAGTTAAATCATGCAGCAATAATTTTCTATCATTTCCAGTCCAGTGATAATGTTAGCAAGACATCACATAAATGACTATTGTAATTAGTTAAGGTTGTTTTTTGGTTGTTTAGCACTTATTATTGGCATTTACAAATGTAGTGCACTTTTGAAATATTTAGTTCTTGGTTTCACTTATACATCAAGATAAATTATTTGATCATAAATCTTGATATGAGTCACTTAAATATTCACCTTCAGGCGAATCACTGAATAGAGTGGAAGTTACAATAGATCTATCAGCTTATGTAAATCGAGACAGACTTGGTTATGACCGAGGAACATGGGATATCCTGTGCTTTCACTCATTTATAATAAGCATAGATAAAAAATCTCATTTTTAAATATCAACTTGCTTCTGATAGCATTTAATTAATTTATAATTTTTAACACGCTCGGAGCCATGTGTGGATAACTGTGCGTCTCCTTTTGAAGTTTGACCTTGACTCGACCCGATACCATAGGATGAACTTGTATGCACTTGTCAAAAATCTCATCATGCTAGGCTTGTAAAGGGGTTCTCATGTATTACAACTGCTAGCCGTAGATTTAGTGCATCGATCATCACATTCCTTGTAAGTTGTTTGCCTTATCTGTAGGTTTTCTTATGAGTGCTCTTCCGGAAGGTTCCAGTAATATCATCAATCAGGATCATGTTTGTAATGGTAAGTGGAGATAAAATACTCTATATAATATATATCATGATGCTATATATATATAGTATACTATATATAATATCTGCTATATAATATATATCATGATGCTATATATATATAGTATACTATATATAATATATGCTATATAATATATATGATGATGGTATATATATAGTGTATTATATATAATATACTCTAGCATTCATAAACTTTGTTATAATGTCTATAAGTATTATAATAAAAACTGAGCGCTCGAGTACCCTGATCTCTAACTTTAAAGACAAGTTGAGGCGAGTTGTACTTTGGGGTTTAACTATTCGGTGGTCTTATCCCACGAACAAACGAGCAGAAGCGAAGTTTGAGAGTTTTTATGATAAATGCATGTGCACACAACTTACGAAAATTATTCATCAACAATGAGACAAACCTTTGTCTCAAAATTTCATCAAAAAATTTAATCATCGTTTTGTAGAGTCGTTAAAGTATAATAACGATACAAAACACATATAAGCCTATTTAAATATGTTACCAAGTCTTTGTAAACCGTCGTTATTATTTTAAAACTTACCCATCCGATCGGATTATGCACAAATAGACAGATTTATTTGGACGAAAATCGTTATTAAAACTTGCTAAGCCTCACTTTTATCAAAGTTAAGACCGGAAATTGAAACGCCGAGCGACAGAGAATAGAACGATAAAGTCGTGCGCATTTCGTGAAAAAATAACGTGCACATTTCACCAGTCTATAGCATTGTCGAAGGTTTCTGTAATTAACGTAGGAGTACTGAAATCGTTTTATTCTGCCGATTTCAAAGTAACTGACATTTTAGACTTTTGAGTACTTCGGTATTCTAACTGATGTACAACGCAGTGTAAGTAAAGGAAATGACGATGATATTTTTTTCTAACGATTCTTATGAGATTTTAAGATTAAGAGATTATACTTATGAGATTATAAAAACTATGACGTTTTTAAATGTAAACAAAATTGTGTATTGGTTTTATATTATTACTATATTAATAATATTGGTTATTCTAATAATATCAGTGCATTTTACTTCTAATATTGGCCAATATTGCATTTCTCTTATTGCAGGGGGAGAGATATAAACATATAATCTTTTCCTTTCATTATTGCTTTTTGTTGTATATAATAACACCCACACCCAGTACATTACAGCTACCATTGCAGTTATCCTATTGCACTGCAGTGCCATTTGACTGCTAATATTGCATTTCTCAACCATCAGTACCTTTTCCTTTTTTCCAATATCTCTTTGGTCGTGGGCTGTATGACAGTGGAATTTCTAGTTATCATGAGAAATCCACAGCTAATAACTTCTAGGTTCTACAACAAGCTTCCTTCTCCATTTCATATACGATCAGCCGTCTATGCAAGTTTTACCTGCTTCAACTATTTAAAACACTACAGGCAGTCACTTTAAATGTTTTCTGAATCCTGCATGGTAGCCAATTAAATTTCAATTTGAAACATGCTAGCCAATGAGCAGGCAACTCAAAAATTATGAAGACTTGCTTATGATTTAAGGCTGGTACAAATGTATTGCCGTATGTCAGTGTTAATCACACAATAGTTCTGTGGTCGTCTGTGATAACAATGTTCACTATCACAAACCCATCAGCGTTTACATCAGCAAATAGTCCATGGTAGAGCATTATACAATTATACAATGTGGTCACGGAAATGATGAAATGCCAGCTCTGGAGAAACTATCATGAAAGAAAATATAGGTCGAGCAATCCGCGACGACCAATCATCATCGCCAAAGCGGGGCACATTGTATTGGGATGGGAAACTAACAGGAAAGTTTGACAGCTGTCAAACTTTCCCCGACATATTCGTATTGTCTTGACAATGCCGTCAGTTACGGTGCATATAGTCTATAAATAATCGCCGAGAGGACAACTCTGACATGTGGGTATATAGCTGGAACTAGCTTTTACCTACTCCTGTGCTGCCGCAAGCATTTCTAGTACCAAAAATGTGCAAAAAATAATTTTTGGATGAAAATGTTCCGTTGCCGTTGAAAATCTTTAACCAGTTGCTCCCTAGAGGCAGAATCCATAAAAAATATTTTAACGTTTGGCTAGTAAAAATAAAGCGTTCGTTACATTTTTTTGCATCTGTTGCAGCGCTGCTAGCTCTGCTGAGAGATAGAGAGAACCCTGAAGTGAGAAGTAAGGCAGCAGAGGCTATCAGTTTGCTGAGCAGCTATTGATGAAAGCCTTAGCTCCTCACACCTAGGAGGGACATGTGCAAAATATCCTGTCCAATAGTATTAATTACACTTGTAGCATTCTTTAATATTCAGGCCTGCTTGTAACCATAGCAACACCTACACAATGATGCCTCTTAGACAGTAGTTGTTTTTTATTTATGTGCAGTGCATGATCTTTCCTATTATAATAAATTCACATTAATTATTTATGTTAATTTAATCTCATTTTTGACCAGGATACATAATAGAAAACATCTAAAAGAAAAAGTTTTCAAATCTGAAAAATTCAACAATACTAGTTTTAAAAATAATTTTGTCAGAATCGAAAGTGAACCCAAGGTCGGTGAGCTCTCTCTTAGCGGACATTTTCACACAATGAATTGTATGTTAAGAATAGTGAATGCTGGTCATCACCGTAAAGCTGTTGGGTCTAGCTATTTATATAGCTGTGTGACGGAATGATGTAAATATTAGTCATATATAGTGATGGAGGGTGGGCAGGCTAAGCTCGGAGCTAAGGCTCATCGAGCTTCTCTCAGGCTTATTAGAGATGAGTCAACAGGAGGCGACTAGTACAGCTAGTAATACTAATACGGGACATCAAGGTTAAGCTGTTGCTGTTGCATCTTCAGCTGCTTCATGAGATTTCGAGAGGCGTGGTGGACCTCTACCGGGTTCAAATCTTCGCTAATTAGCCTTGCCCTTGAATCTGTTCGGCCTCCTACAGCGATGAACAATCTCTGTAAGGGTTTGTTAATATAGGAACTAGTAACATTTGTCATTCAGTAGAAAGAATTTTTTGACATTGCTAGAATGTCTAATTGAGTTACAGAACAATAGGGCCAGATAAGAAATGATCTCGGCATGTTTAAACCAGACATGAAATGGTCACAGCACATTGGTACCAGGTATGAAATGGTATGTCATATTTGGACCAGACATGAAATGGTCACAGCACATTAGTACCAGATAGGACATGGTCATGGCATATTGGTACCAGACAGGAAATGGTCACGATGCATTGGGCCAGATTTGAAATGGTTACAGGACCAAGAATCCAACAAAAACTGACCATGGAATAGACAGAGGAACTAACGGTCTCACAGAATGAAGGAATTAGATACAAAGTTTTCAACAGATGTATTCCACATTTAAAGTATGATTTACAAAATTTTATCGATATTTGGAAGTGCTTTTGAAATAGCTGGCAATTTACTAGTAACGTTGACACCATTAATTTTAAATAGAGGCACTTGTTATAATCATCAAGGGCAGGTGCTTACATTATATGTGACAAGCTGGTTGGTAAGTGCTTGTGTTATATAAAGCACGTTATATTGGTACTTATGTTATCCACGGCACCGATCTCAACTGTATGTTATGCAAGTTCACATGTTGCTAGCAAAGGTTACCATGGCTTGTATTAAACAGCTCTGTTAACAAGCAAGCTAGGTTGATGTCATCAAACGGTATTTGTATGTATATATGACGTTGGGAACGTCTTTATAGAACTCAATTTTCTCTAAATAATTTATAAGCCGTTAGGTTAGTTTCAATGGCGCAAGTAGTCATAAGAAAACTGAGGAGCTCTTGTTTCGACTTGTAGCAGTTCTTGTAACTATTAATAATAATAGACTTAATACAGTATTTGAGACAATTCAACTCGTTTATGCGTATTTTTTATTGTGCCAATCAGAAGATGCATGCATTCTATCATAACACTCAGCAGTAACTAAGCCTCGGTAGAGTTTTGTGTTATAGATTTAAAGTTTAGACTAACACCTAGTAGGTAATATAGCTCTTATGGCTAGATTGGCTAGTGGGCATCCCTTACCTGATTTCACAAACAAACATAAAAACACAGGCTGTTAAAAAAACTGTTAGAAGTGTGGCATTTTGGCTCATTGATGCTAAGTTCATGTTTTGGGATTTTTTTGTGCAAAGCTGGAATTCTCTAAAATCTGACTCTACTGTGCAGTGTGTTTAATAAAATATTGTTTTAGAATTTAATGTGTTAAAATGCATGCGTGCAGCTAGATAGCAAGAGTAACTTTATTGAGTTAGTTGCACAGCTGTTACCTAGGAGGCAGGTTAGTAGGACAACTCTTTAAAAGCCACCATATGACCTTTCACCTTTCGCTGTCTTCACTCTAACTTTCATCTCTTTCGCGAGTTTCTTGACAGTTTGATCATTGGCTTGAATAGCTGTGAGGAAGACCAAGGTAGGGTTGGGTGAAGATTACATGTAGTAAGGTAGGTTGGAAATACGGAGACACACAGAAGTATCTATAAGGTGCTACACGCAGTTGAGGTTAACTTTGACAAAATTACATGCTGGAACAAAAATACATCAAAGCAAGGTTTGAAACTTTTTCAAGTCATTTCTTTTAATTCACAAATTATTTTATAAGACATTTTATTTTTGGTAATGACTAATATGTTTGGCTTAGATTGAATAACAACAGAAACAGCAGCAGCAACAATATAAAAACTGAAGAGGTGAAAGAGAAAGGTGGTTTAGTTCATAACATCAAAAATCTTTATAATTTCACAAAAAAACATTAAACTTGATCTGATGTATTATTATTCATAAAAGAACCCACAACCATTAAGGTAATCTTGAGTATTTAGAGACATGTGTTATCATGGTTTCTGTTTATTACCGATATTGTATGTTTAGTAGCTATGGTAACATGATGTTGTAACAGGTGTAACATTATTGGTGTAACATTATTGATACCACATATAAACAAAATCTTGGCCCAGACACAGTCAAGTTTTTGCTATGGAGACTTCATAAACAGGCCTGTAGATGAATGCCTGTTCTTATAGGGACTCGTAGTAACTCACAACTGAAGAGCACTTAACAGTTAGTCTTCTCTAATTTTGACAGAAAATACCAACGACAGTGACTCGAGAGAAGTAACTTTTAACAGACCAACACAAGTAGGAATGAACATCATCACCAGAGGCACATGTTAAGCTAGATGCACGCAATGTAGATAAAGAAAGAGTTTGCTTGTTTAGCCATCAATTAATAGTCTCTAGTAGTCATGTCACAGTTGAGTCAGAGTTGAGTCTGTACACATTTTGGTCATCATCAGATGATTATTGAGGTAAATAAAAGTTGAAGACAAACTAGGAAAATGTCATTCATGTCTTACTTCAACTCACTTACTATGTAAGTCCAGTTACTTACTGTTTCACCTGATAATCTCGCTACTTACACTTCTTGCTTCAATCACATAATTTACAGCTATTAGATTAGATGATACTCATATGTAACTGGATTTTAGAAAAACATACGATCATGGGTAGTTTTCAGGAACAAAATGAAGTAATAGATTACTTCGCTCTGATTTGCCACATTTATTTCCCTTCTTTTCATATTTAAAGCTAGGATAGCAATATCATCAATTTTTAGCTGAAGTTCAGAGCAAATTCAGATTAGATGTTACTGACTTTCTACTACTTTCATTCACATACATTTGGCAGCATTTTCCATGGCCTCAGTCAGGTCACTGTTGGTAAGTCCACTGTTGGCAGCCATCTCTGCCATGAAATTCTTCCCTTCATCCTACAAGATAAACTCTTAAACAATGTCTTTCTCGTCCTTCGCAATACTACATACTGATACCTGGTGTACTGTCAGTACTTATACTACATACTGATACCTGGTGTACTGTCAGTACTTATACTACATACTGATACTCTGTGTACTGTCAGTACTTATACTACATACTGATACCTCGTGTACTGTCTGTATTTATACTACATACTGATACCTCGTGCACTGTCAGTACTTATACTACATACTGATACCCTGGTGTACTGTCAGTACTTACACTGAGTGCTGCCATCATTTCCGCATGTAACTGTTCGTTCATCTGGTCTCTAGACCTCTGCATCTCAACCTTCATTTCCTTCTCCAAATCTTCCATGGCCTTTTCATGCCTTTGTTGCAGCATCATGTCGACCAAGATGTCTGATGCGGTTCTATTAAAAGGACCAATCCGATTAGGCATTTAGGCGTGTTAGCTTAGACTGCTATAAATAAGTATTGGGTAGACATCTTGGAAACATCTTGTTATGGTATTTTATGTGTAAGGTAGGCAGTTCACTTTGTTAATAAATTTCATTCAGTTATATAATTTAATACGAAAATACACATGCTCTTTCTGTCTCCTAAAAAGTATCTCAGGGAACCTAATACAGTTTATGTATTTTAAACATTATGTATTATATTATGTAGCGAATAATGTAACTCAAATGTATCACTTTGTGTAATTTTCTGTTGTGTATCTTGCAAATTTTACAAACATGATTTTGTTTATAATTTCTAAAGTTTTCAGTATGTTTTAAATCCTATGAGCACTCACTCAGTGTAATCTCTACAACTTCACATCTTTGACTTGTCTTTTTAAACAAATACATGCAAACTACAAAATAATATTTGTTTCTCATGCATGGAAAGTCTTTTGACCTTGTTAAATTTTTGATCATGTATCATTCAATTTTTCTTTGGTCTTTTGTGAGATCCTTTTTAGGGCAGTGACAGCATTATTGAATTGACATAGGATGTGATTTTAGATCAAAAAAGCTAACACAGGGCCTCCAAGTTATGGTGTAGATCCGAAAGACCCAGCAATTTAGCAGCTGTTTGTCAGATCAGCATTAAGCAAGACTCAAACTACCAACATCATGGTTGATAGTCAAAGGCATTACCACTAGGCCACCCTGACACCCTGCATCTGTATATATAATACGTATATATATGGGCTAAAACTTATTCGGGAAGTCAAATTTTTTCCACTACAAATCAGTTTCCTAGTACTGCTCATCAGGTGTTTTTGGTTGAAAAAAGATTCCTGATGAGCAACACCGCAAAACAGAAGAAAGATTCAACCTTCCCAATAAGTTTTAGTCTAAACAATTGCTCCACTTACTAATATTAGTGTAAAGTTCTTCCGTTTCTTTGAATTTTACTTTATCTTATTTATATTTAGTCATAGAATTACTTTTAAACATAAACATAGTAAACATAGTACATATAACTACCTAATAATACATATTATATATAAATCTCAGTGTTTGCCTTTTTGTCTTATTTTTTATATATTTATAGACTTATATATCTATATATTCCAAAACTACCTGTTTTGTTTAAACAGAACAGCGTGCAATACCAAACTTTCCTTACCCTGCACCTCGTGCTCTCATATTTGCCATCTCCTTTTGGGCTTCTGCCTTCATCTGTTCACGAATCTGACTGTAATTATAACATTTGTCATAAAAAACTTACGCAAACAGGATTAGTCTTTTTATACCGCATATAGAAAGATCTAGCGTATCATGTAACTGTGATGCTACTCTCACCATGATAACATTTAGCATAGTTGTAGGACTGAACGAGTGACCACAAATACGCAGTCTGGACCTCTACGTATGAGAGTGATTTGTTCTTAGATCTGCTACATGTGTTAAACTGTAGCACACAGCAGGAAATACTCCCATAACATTACACTGTAAAGAACTCCTTCATTGACTAAAAGCCTACAATTGCAAAAAGGAGTAATATAGGAACATCACAAAAAAAAAATTTGCAAAATGCTAAATTACACGTAAAAACTAAATGAATTAAATAATAATCATTAAAAAGAGGTTTTTATGGTTACTTCAGTCACTAGCAGAGTCAGCAATGCTCAGAGATAGAGGTTATGGCAGCAATGTAAGGAGTGACTCACTCAATTCTGATTTGGTAAACGCGAAAGCTAATATAGCCTTTATATATTACTATTTCAATATTTGTGTTCTTTGCATTTTTTTCAGGGTCTTTATTTTCACAAAGCTAAAATATTTAAAGAAATATAAGATATTTATAGAAATTTTCAAAATTATTTTAGGTGTGGACTTCATCCGTTTTACATCCGACGTTGAAAACATGGCACCCGACGTTGAAACCTCTGTGCAGACTATGATGTTGCCAGAGCCCATACTAACCCTTCGACAGAAAACTGGAAATCAGTCATCTCGCTCCTTAATCTCACGAAAAGACTGATGTTCTAACAATACTTAATCTAGATGATAGAAAATAAACCTCAAGAATTGCCAATCTAATACTCATACAATCTTTATTTTCAAGTATCATTCTGTATATATTATTATATTATCGTTACAATATTATACCATTATAACCCTGTAAAAATCTGTACAGGAACAATTACACTGTAGAATGTATTTATACACTCTCAAATATTAACCTTTCATCTTGGCTCGCAAAAAAGGGTGTTTTTCTGTTTTTGTATTATTTTTAATCAATAAAGAGTTCATCATCATCAAACATGGCATGTTGAGATTGTCGCAAATAGAACTATGGCTGTACTTTAATAACCTTGAAAACCTTAAGTTAGAAGGTAAAAAAATACTAGAAACAGTCCAGCATTTTAACAACCTACAACATGTGTTTTTAACAGGCAGCCATTAGGACCCAGTCGCCACCATGAGACCCCAGTCGCACCATGAGACCCAGTCGCCACCGTGAGACCCAGTCGCCACCATGGGACCTACCTCTCCCTGATCAGACGCTTCTGTTCAAGTTTCTCCTGCAGGGCTTGTTCTTGCCGCTCCCTCGTGGCTTGCAGTGAGCTGTTGAGGGTTTCAACCTGACCATAGTGCTTCTGCATGAGCTCTGTAGTCGTCGTGTATCCTTTGGGATTCTCTCCAAACTAATCAAAATTGTAGAGGAATGTACAAAGAGTTCCATCAGTCTTTTCTGTATCTCACAAAATTGTGAATAATCTGCTACTACTAGCTACCAACAGCAAAAACTTTAGTCTAAGTCAGCATAGATAGACTGAGTGACCTTTATTGAAATACAAAGAACTATGATAAAAAGAACATAAACAGTCAATGCGAGGAACTTATTCTATGGTAAAGAAGTTTTTAAATAAAGCTTTAATTGAGAAGGATTCATAAGGCAAGCAACAGAAGAACTAGACAGCAGATGCCATAGTCAGCATGTCAGAGTATTAAAAGCCTGTTCAACATTAATATTGGAGTTATGTTCTCATGTGCATCTCACCATTCAGCTAATCTTAGGATAAGATTGATGCTCTTATAAACCTTAGATAATTGCTGACTTTTGAAAATTCACCATCTGATATTTTCATGATAAATCACTATTTTGTGGCAGCGTAAATAGAGCCAGAAGAGGGAGCTACAGAGCATAGTAGAAACAACAATCAATGCTGGCTTCAATATAAAGCACATATATTTACCGGCTTGGTCATCTGCAACAACATATATAGTTTTAAAATGTGACACGAAGACTATCACACTTTAGACATCGAGCAACTTTGTGCTTTATGTCTTCGAATCACTTTTATTTGTAGACCAATCATTTTCCCTTACTAAGCCAGCGCAGTTGGGGGGTTGCTTTTGTAAATCCATTTTGCTAGCTAGCTGACTTTCAGACTGCGCCCATGCCAGGGGGGTAATTCTTGTGAGTCAACCAGCTCTTGTTAACTAACGGTGTTGGCTAGCTGGTTCTAAAGCTAAACCCATACAGTTGGGGCCTGCTTATGTGAACCAACCTTGTTGGCTAGTTGGTTCTCAAGCTCACTGATCAGTTTATCCTGTTTCTGAAGAATGTTCTTACGCCTCGCCTGACCGACTTCTAGTTGGCCAATCATTTGGCTGATTTGAAGTTCTTGAGCATTCAAGGCCTGTTGAGTTTCTTCTTGAAGATTGTTTTTTAGAGATTCGAGTTCCCTCTCATGATCCTGTAACAGTCATAGAGCTACCCTCATTACATTCTACAGTCTCTCCCATGATCCTGTAACAGTCATAGAGCTACCCTCACATTCTACAGTCTCTCCCATGCTCCTGTAACAGACATAGAGCTACCCTCATTACATTCTACAGTCTCTCGCATGATCCTGTAACAGACATAGAGCTACCCTCATTACACTGTTTTGTTCCTGTTCCGTAACAGCCATAGAGCCACCCTCATTGCATCCAACAGGATACCACTCAATATTCAGCACCACCATCAGAATCACATCATATATCACCACCATCAGAATATCAGCTTTGCATAATATTTCTTCAATGTTAGTAATATAGCTAACGTAGAAACAAACTTTTTTGTAAAATTAACTATGCTCTTGCAGTTCTGCAATGTGTTCCTGTTTCAACAATTCAAAATCATTCTTTTGGGTACGTTTTTATCTCCTCTAGATAAGCACATTTGATAGTGTTTTTCTAAAACTCATTTCTTCCCTACAAGTACTAACTTACTATGGTACTAGCTAACTACAGTACCAACTAACTATCAGTAAACCAAACAATTATTGTTCTATAGATAAAGTCTCACTAACTAGCAAGGTCTCCTTAGCTAGTAAGGTCTCTCTACCTAGTAAGGTCTCTCTAGCTAGTAAGATCTCCTTAGCTAGTAAGGTCTCCTTAGCTAGTAAGATCTCCTTAGCTAGTAAGGTCTCCTTAGCTAGTAAGGTCTCCTTAGCTAGTAAGGTCTCCTTAGCTAGTAAGGTCTCCTTAGCTAGTAAGGTCTCCTTAGCTAGTAAGGTCTCCTTAGCTAGTAAGGTCTCCTTAGCTAGTAAGGTCTCCTTAGCTAGTAAGGTCTCCTTAGCTAGTAAGGTCTCCTTAGCTAGTAATGTCTCCCTAGCTAGTAAGGTTTCCCCAAATCTCTTTTACTAATCAAACAACCGTAACTTTTCTCCTTTTGTGACAAACTGACCAGCCCAGATGTACAGCCTCATTTTCTCTTCTTGACATGTCTGAATGGTTCTCATGGCCAAGCAACCCAGCATCACAGTGTGGGCTAGAAGCATCTTATCAACTGCAAAGACGATGCCTTAAATCCCACCAACATCTTGTAGGCCTTATTAGCCTTGTAGACTGTGTTCTTTAGTTTTTGTCAAGCCAATCCAAAAACTACGGCTAGGTTGAACATTTAACCAACTCTACTCTTTTTCAGCCACTGCACTGGGGGGGGGGGGGTGTTCTTACAAATACTTTAATGAGGTTATTATGCAATTTAAGTAAATGATTTGCTGTCGAACCTTTCGGATCTTCTGTTTCTCCTCCTCTAACTCTCGCTGTAACTTCTCAGCCATAGCAGCACCAGCCTTCTGACGCTCCTGCTCCTTTTCAGCGAGTCGTGCCTTACGTTGGGCCAATCGCTCTTCCAACCTAGCAGTCAGGAGTACTTGCTATTACACAACCAGTCAAAACATGAGCTTCCTATGCTGCTAAAATAAACAAGAAGGGACAACCCATAATAGCAAAACAACACTTACTGTTTCTCTTGCCGGATTTTACTGATAGAAAGCTGGCTGTTGATTGTTTCCATATTTCTCTTGTGCTCTTCCATAATCCTGGCAGCAGCTCTGCGTATACAGCAGCATGCATCACAGATTTCCTCAGATCAGGCAATATGACAGAGTTGAAACAGTGTTTAAGAATACAAAAATGAGTTTACTGAAACATTTACTGGAAAAATGCCAGCTGCTGCCATAAAGCATCAGCAAGTAGAACAATGGTAGACTTACTCCTCTGTCAAATCAGCCTGGTTCTGTAAAACCTTGTGCACCATTTCCTCCTGCTGAGCCTTTATCGACTGGAAGGCCACCTGACTTTCCTTAGCGCTCTCCTCTCGCTGCTGCTTCCTCTCAGCCAACTTCAGCTGCAGCTTTGCTTCCATTTTTTGTCGTTCATTCTGCTTGTTCACTGAAGGTAATATGTTGGCAGTACTTAACCAATCTAATTTCTGTGCAAATTTGTGACAAAGCTTTGACATTTCAATTTCTGTTTTTACTTATTCTCATTACATCGCTTGTTCACTTCCTGTGAATACTCGTTGACATTCCATCATGGCTCACTTCCTGTATACACTTGTTGACATTCCATCATGGCTCACTTCCTGTACACACTTGTTGACATTCCATCACTCTTTACCTCCAATACACACTCTTTCACTTCCAGTACACACTCTATCTCTTCCTGTACTCATGTTTGCAAGCCCTAAATATTTCAATTCTTGTTCACGCTTGCTGGCATTACCTTACCGTTTCACATCCTGTACATATCTATTAACAATAATTATATTTCTATCTCAATTTTTTTTACACTCGTAAGCCTGTAAGCAATGCACTGTTAGTCCTGACCATTGCCATTTGTCACAACAAATGGGCAAAATCATTTAGTTGGTTCTTACAAGTAAAATGTGTACTAAAGGAAAGGGAGTCATCCCTGAAATCACATACCGTTAAATTCTTTCATCTCAGCCTTGTGTATTTTTATCAGCTTGCTAACTGTATCTTCATCTATGGATGGATTGTTTGCTAGCGTGTCACATAGTTGGTTATCAACATCCTCTAGTTGCGACGCAAAGTCTTTTCCTGCAGTTACAGCGACTCCATTTAGCTGCTTTGCTTCTTCCTCATCCAACTCAGCAACAGTGTTCGCAAGTTCATCGTGCAGTTGTTCCATGTACAGATCATATTCCTGCAAATATATTGCACGTGTTATATATACGAGTATATATAACATGTGCAAATATATTGCACGTGTTATATATACGAGTATATATAACACGTGCAAATATATTGCACGTGTTATATATACGAGTATATATAACATGTGCAAATATATTGCACGTGTTATATATACGAGTATATATATAACACGTGCAAATATATTGCACGTGTTATATATACGAATATATATAACACGTGCAATATATATTGCACGTGTTATATATACTCGTATATATAACACGTGCAAATATATTGCACGTGTTATATATATACGAGTATATATATAACACGTGCAAATATATTGCACATGTTATATATACGAGTATATATGTACATATCTGTAAATACAGTTCATACACTGCTACTGTTTCTGTAAATATATTGCATATGTCTACATATCGCCTACATTTATAATAAATCTTGCCCACAATTATTATTATCATAATTGGGAGCAGCCATGGTTTAGATAGCTTGACCTGTGAACAGCAGCAGGTCAGGATTTAATTTCTATATTATCACCCTGGTGATAATATAGGTATTAAACCCGACACTTGTTGCCCCAACTTTTTAATGCCCTTGATCTGAAATTAAATTGCCTTCACTGCCAAATAAACTATGCAGATTAGCCTTACATCTATATCAGAGTCACTTACGTTTATATCAGAGTCACTTATGTTTATATCAGGATCACTTACATTAATATCAGAGTCATTTACGTTTATATCAGATTCACTTGCGTTTATATCAGAGTCATTTATATTTATACCAGAGTCACTTACATTTATATCGGAGTCACTTACGTTTATATCAGAGTCACTTACGTTTATATCAGAGTCACTTATGTTTATATCAGAATCACTTATGTTTATATCAGAGTCACTTACGTTTATATCAGAGTCACTTACGTTTATATCAGAGTCACTTGCATTTATATCTGAGTCCCTTACATTTATATCAGAGTCACTTACCTTTATATCGGAGTCACTTACGTTTATATCAGAGTCACTTACGCTTATATCAGAGTCCCTTACATTTATATCAGAGTCACTTACCTTTATATCGGAGCCACTTACGTTTATATCAGAGTCACTTACGTTTATATCAGAGTCACTTACGTTTATATCAGAATCACTTATGTTTATATCAGAGTCACTTACGTTTATATCAGAGTCACTTACGTTTATATCAGAGTCACTTGCATTTATATCTGAGTCACTTACGTTTATATCAGAGTCACTTACGCTTATATCAGAGTCCCTTACATTTATATCAGAGTCACTTGCATTTATATCTGAGTCACTTACGTTTATATCAGAGTCACCTACGCTTATATCAGAGTCCCTTACCTTTATATCGGAGTCACTTACGTTTATATCAGAGTCACTTACGTTTATATCAGAGTCACTTATGTTTATATCAGAATCTCTTACATTTATATCAGAGTCACTTACGTTTATATCAGAGTCACTTACGTTTATATCAGAGTCACTTATGTTTATATCAGAATCACTTATGTTTATATCAGAGTCACTTAAGTTTATATCAGAATCACTTACGTTTATATCAGAATCACTTATGTTTATATCAGAGTCATTTATGTTTATATCAGAATCACTTACGTTTATATCAGAGTCACTTACGTTTATATCAGAGTCACTTACGTTTATATCAGAATCACTTACGTTTATATCAGAGTCACTTACGTTTATATCAGAGTCACTTACGTTTATATCAGAGTTACTTACGTTTATATCAGACTGGTTGGAAGACCTGACAAACTTTCCATGAAGCTCATTCTTAGTTTTATTCTGTTGAGTGGCCAACTTCTTGAGTCGGTTTCGCCTTTTTTTAGCCAACTTTTCATGCATAAGTTGCTCTTGTTCAGCTCTCTCTAAAAAAACAATTTTAAAAAGTTTGTTCTGGGGAGAACCGATAGGATCACAAGCTATTTTTCATTTCAATGCACAGAGTACCTTACCTACAAAAGGACAATGTTTAGCTGACGGATTTAAAAAGTGTTATTTTTTGCTTACTGTGTCTGCCCTTATCAATTTTTTACCAGATGAGTTAAATAAAAAAGTTTCATATTCTTTGAAAAGCCAAAGTAATAATCTGTACAAAAAACAAGTTTTTAAGCAAATTACGAAGCAAAAGACTTTTGGCTTTGCAATGTTGGGTCGTTGAGGTGATACTTAACAGGTGCCAATCAACTAATTCAAAGCACCGGATTACATAGACATAAACCAATATATATGAATATCTCTAATTCATACAAAAGATATATGAGTAGAGTTAGCATCAATCAGTTCAAATTAGGTCTGTCCATCAGAGTTCATTGCTTAAATAATTTGATCAAATGTTTTAAAGTGCGCCATTTTGGTACGCTTGTGATATGTCTACAACATAGTTATAATATGTTAATGGTAGGTTTATGATATGTTCACTATATGTTTAGCCTAAATTTGCAATACTTTTACGATGTGTTATTGATATGAGATGTTGATGGTAGGCTCACTATGCATTTAGGATAAACTTACAATATGCTTAAGATATGTTAATGGGAGTTCATGATATGCCTATTATATGTCTACAATAAATCTAAGTTTGTTTATGATGTGTTAATGATATGTTGACAGTATGTTTACTATACATTTGGAATAAGTTTATGATATGTTTACGATATGCTAATGATAGGTTCATGATATGCTTACTATTTGTTTAGGATAAATGTACAACATGTTTATGACATGTTAAAAATGTGTTGATGATATGCTTACCATACATTTAGGATATGTTTACAATAAGTTTATGATATGTAGATGGTTTGTTATAACACGAAATGTGTATGATATGTTCATGCTTATGATAAGGTAGTACAGATAATCCATCTGATGTACTCATTGACAAAACAAACCAAACTGATAAAGCAATGCTATCCTATATGTTTGCAGCCTTGCCTCGTTCATTGTTGTTGTGAACAGTCCAGAGGTCCTTTTCGTATTGCTCCATGATTTCATCCTTCTCTTTCTCAGTTATGGTTGAATTGTTGACCAGGAGTTGTAAGCTGTTCTTTTGCTTTTCCAATTTAGCTTTCACTAAATCTGTAGTCGTCTGCTTATTGAGACGATTTTGTTCTGCTAGCTCTCTCCTCCTGGCCAGCCTTTCTTCTAAAGACTGTGTTCACGACAAGCGTTATACTCGCATAGCTTACACACATGTTTTTATTAAACGGGTGGAGGTTAGGCTACGCAGAATCACACAGTACTATTAAAGACTCAGCCACTTAAAATTTAAAAAAATTTCATCAGAAAAATAGATATTTCTCTATCAGCTGAGATTTTGTTTGTTCCTTTACGTTACCTGATTGCCAAAATTTTTTAAGATTGAAATCGAAAAAAACTTGATCGTGATTCAAATGCTTTTCTTTATTACAAGATGCAGTCACATCTAACCAACTGAACCCTGTAAAGATTACTTTTAGAGAAATTTTATTCATGTAGAAGTACAAACACAGCCAACAATAATAAACAAGGTGTGAGTTATATTGCAGAAGGGTAGCATATTATAACACTCAGCAACGCTGAGCCAAGAACTGCCATATTACATGGATGTATGTCCGCTATATCGAAAGTTTACTACTTGTAGCATCAGTGCAAGTACAATTGCACAACATCTCTTTTACTGCCAGTGATTGGTCATGGCCAGTCCAATCATAAAGTAATTCTCATTCATCTCATTCAACTTTGGAGGATGTCAACTAGTATATGATTGGTCACTTGCCAGCAGAAATTCCTTGGATCACAGGCTATACATTGCAAATTACTTTACTGTTGTAATCCGAAGAGTATCATTACGCGATTTCACTTTACGGTGCATCGGCTCTACTTCAAGGTTATATATTGCAATCGGCCAATCACTTCTAGATAAATGAGTCTGGAATTTGTTAGTAGAATCTTTAGGTTTTACCGACGCAAGAAAAATCTTTTAATTTTATTTATGTTTGAGTTTCAGGGTTTATGAAATATTAAAGTAAAATGGATAAATAAGGGATCAGCGTTATGTGAAATTTTTATTGGCTGTTGTAACACTACTACCATTTACATGTAAAAAACAAATTTTGTTTGAGAAAATCTTTGAATGGTTATGTTATAGCTAAGTTATATAATTGAAGTAAAATTAAGACACCTCAGGCTAAGTCCAACAACTTATGTTTACTGTTAGCAAAGACTTCAAAGACATCACAGAATCAAAGGCTACAAGAGTGTTGATACCTGTACTTGGCGTCTCGTCTCATCATTTACTTTGTGCTCTCTCGTTGCTAGCTGATGTTTCAGTTTTTTCATCAGGCCATCAATATCCTCATCAGAAAAGCCGTCGACAGATGCCAGCAGGTGAGGAATGTCAGACTCAACAGTTGATAAGTCCCAGTTCTGCAGGCACAATGTTATTTTTAAGTTAAATGAAAAACAATGCTGCGGTTTTAAACGGTTTAAACTTAAAAAACAGACAATTTTAAAAGATTAAGTTCTTCATAAAAATCCAAAATTTCTATGAATAATTGCCAAAAGATTTTCTTACTGTTTTTTGTACAGCACTGGAGTGCAACCGGTCGATCTCAGTCTGCATAGCCACACTATTCTGTTGCATCTTGGGATCATTAGTGACAGCCTGTAGCAGGTTGGAGAAAGTCACCTTACACTAATATGCCTTGAAATGAACATCATGCTTAAACAATCGGAGAGACTGAAGATGTCAAAAGGTGCCATGACAATTTTAAAATCAGCTACCATGAGACATTGCCACAGAGTAATAATAACAAAGATATTGCCCAGGTTTGCCATATATTGATGTGCTGGGATACATAAATTTAATGAAAATAAGTAGTTGCCTGCTCTTAACAGATAAGAAGGAAGTGCACATAAGTTTCAAGCATTGCAAGTGACAAAAAACGGCAGAGGGCCACAAGCTGTCTAGTATCTAACAGAAGCAAACGCTTTGAAGTCGGAGGATTCATAAAGTGACGTACATGTATGCGGATTTAGTTAGTAATCCATTTTCCTATTTCAACTTTTAAACTGGTCAAGTTATGCCAATGCTTCATAATGCTTCATAATGCTTCATAATGCTTCATAAAAGTTTAGAGACAATACGTTAAAATTTATTTTACTCCTTTATTAGTCAAGTTTAAACTAGACCTGGTGGTCATGAGACAAGTGCTAGCGAGAGCAAATAACATAATCACTAGATGTCTAAGGAATATGCAACCGCTACATCTAGTCTTAACACTTGTAGCCTCAGAGCGAGCAGCTCTTACCGCAATGGCAGCTTTTTCGCTGCTGCCGTTATGCTCGATGATGTCTGCACATTTTTTCTTTAATCCCGATACGACTCGTTCAGCGTCTTCTTCAGCAATCTTGTTGGAAACGACGAGTTTGTTCAGATGGATTCTCACAAGATAGAGTAGTCCCTATACAGAGACAACATGCATTAGTAATCCCGATTATAAGATGCAACGGTTCTCCATTGTTGTCGGCTGTACAAGTCTAAGTACAGCTAGGATAAAACAAGTGAAAAAAGTGATGCAAATTTCACTAACAAGGACATGCTTGATATCAAGAAAGTATGAAAATTTTAATTTGAGGCATTAGTGTCATAAGAACACTCATTATTACGCCCTTCTATTTTAAATGAACGCTATAACAAACAAATATAATACCATGTACTATTATATAATGTACTATAACATAATATTATATAATGTACTAAAACATTATATAATATAATAATGAGTAAACAATAAACTCTTTTATAGTATTAACAATGCTATGTTATGCCTGCCAAGTCAAATTAAACAGTTTGCATATATTTCTGTTTAGAAAATCCAATAATTGTATCTGCCACAACTTGCAGTACTTTTGATGCTGCTGACCTTGACCCCCGCAAGACCCTATGATACTTCTCACCTCCACTCGTTCTGTTCTCATTTGTTCTTCAAGTAACAAGAAGTAACTGACATCTTGATGGCTGATCTCGGCGACAGCGCTGTCTCCTGTAGGCTTAATCAGAGCATCTGATAGACCACTTGTTGTATCAGCTTCAATCGCAATGTTTGAAGGAGTTGTCGCACCACCTCTAGGAGAAACTATACATTTTTCTGGTGAGCCCATTTCACTTGGTTTCTATTAAACAGATCAATAATAATTTTTTTAGCTTTGGTCTGTGAGCAGATCTTTCCGAGTGCAAGAAATATGAAGGTGATGGAGGGAAATAAATGCTAGATACTTCCATTCTCAACTGCCAGCATACTGGCATCTCTGATCATTGGCTACAATTCCTTTCAAGTGTAGATTTAGGCAGCTAAAATTTTATTCGAAAAAGCAGTAACCAAATCATACTGCTTACAATAATGCGGTTTTAAAAGACTTAGGCTTCAAGCACAGACAACTCCCAATATTATGCTTTTTGGAAATCCAAAGTTTTTTTGAAATAGTTTCAAAAAGTTTTTTTTACTGTTTTTTCTACTGCACTAGAGTGTAACTATTTATATAAGCATTCAGATTGAAGCAAATATAAAAACCTTAATAATTAAAAGTTAAGAGAGGATAACTCCCATAATAAGCCATAAGGTATAAGTGCCTATTAATTAGAAACTATTTTACTGTGCTCGGTAGAAAGTGCTTAAGTTCTAGTCTGAGTTACAGTTTTACTGCTAAATATGAAGCATGAGATATGCTATTTCTGTGGACATGATGGTTATGCAAAAACACAAATACTGTGCTAAACGATGTCAGACCAGCATTGGGCTGTGCCAGCATGTTACATGAGATTTATAGATTTATAGATATAGATTTAAAGACATAGATATAGATTTATATATAGATTTATAGATATAGATTTATAGATGTAGATTTATAGATATAGATTTATCTTATATGTGACACAGCACACATATTGTGCTGTGTCAGCAAAATATGTGTGACAAGTTAGCCTAATCTTCTCTAGTTTTCTATTAACTCATCTATAAAATGGTGTCCAATAAATCTAAGGTATATATATAAATCTATATCTATAAATATAGGTATGTAAATTTATAAATCCAACATGGTCTCATGGCTAGTACCAACCACAAGTGGCTCAACAACACGATCAAGTTTAAAAGCTTCCAGAAGTCATACAATAATATTCAGTTATTAGCTATTGAAATGAGCTTATTTTAACTCAATGAATATCAACCCTCAAGCATCTTCAAGTGGCTCATTCTCTCAAATCCCTGGCTAGCCAACGAATAATCGCTGATTTAAGATATCTCACAAAATAGTGTTGTCATGCATGCAGTACTGGCCGTAGCAACGACACTGTGAGTGAGCAAAGACTTTTAACTCTCTTGCGGTAAGTTTTACAAATAGGTATATCGCTCCAGCTAATAAAGCAAATAAATTTGTAGTTCTAAGAGACCTACCAGAGGCTCTGCATCTGAATAGCTTGGTGTTGGAAATATACTTTTTCTTCCTCTCATATGCATGGGAACTCCTTGAGCTATTAGAGTTGCTACTTCTGCATCTTGACTCTGCGGTAGCAGAAATACACCAAACCTACAACCTTAATGCTTACCAACAATATCCATCTGTTATACCACCAGACTAATATAATTAAATATTTTATGAGCATCTTAAATTCAGAAACCACAGTGTCTAAACTCTAGTCTCACCTTCTTTCTCATGTAATCATGCAAGCACATCCTCGCCAGCAGTGCCCCAAGAACTCCGCCAACGATGAACGTTATAATAAAGCCAAGCCCCGGCCATAGCGGGTCAGGAATCCTAAATGTTTCTCGAACGAGTACATCAATAGTGATGCATTCTGGGAAGGAAACCCAAGAACTCATCTTCTTCTCTGTACAAATTCAAAGAAGATACGATTTTATAGAACAAGGGCTCCTTGACGATTGTGTAAGGACTTTATGTTTCTAAATCTATGCAACAAAAATTGTATGACAGGAGAAGGTGACTACTAATAACTGCCCTCACTAATTAAAAAGGAAAAAGGAGTTGATGTTTAAAGATATATTACAAAAGCAGAAACTGCAGAAATTTTAACTCATTTGGGAACTCATATGCATCCGAATTGAAAACTGGTCTAATCACTCAATTTTGTGTATGTACTAAATCACCGATACGCAAAAAGCTTATCCACCCTTTTATCATATTTTTACCACTATATGTAACTGTTCTCAAAAGAGTAAACTTTGCTGCTTCAAAAAGTTTTAAAATGTTTGCTCCGCAAACGCAGAATGTGAAAAATTAATACGGTAGCCAATTGATTAACCCAATCGACTTTTTGTTACACTGACTGACTTGAAACATCACGCAACATCCTATATCAATAAATACATTCAACCATGCAGACCTTCCCATGGTTTTCAGAGCTTTGTTTGATGCTATATCATTATCTGTGTGTTAACTGACAGCTCACTAACATACCCAGCTGTATTTTTGTTTTTCTCATTAATGCTAGAATAATAGTTTAAAAGATATCTGGAGAGCAACTCCAAGATCATGTCTCTGTGTTAGTGTTTATGTAACAACTTTGAACAGTTTGAAGAATCAATATATACAGTACTACTGCTAAGCCTGCCTATTTAAACACTAGATGTTTAAAAACCGGTGCTGCTATAAGCCCTGCGATTGCAGAATCTAGCGATTCATCAACCATGAAAATAATGCAAATCACACAAACATACACCATTGGCCACCCAGGGTTGATACTCTAAAAGAAACACTCACCTGCCTAGGCCTAGACTTAGATATTGTACCCCCAATCACCTGGTTGGTCAATTTGAAGTACACCCCGTAAACACTGGGAACTCCCTAGGGGTGCCCAGATTCCACGCCCTACTAAACATCCAATATGATTCAGAAGCTATAAAAAGAATTTCCACTAGGCCTATAGCATATGTATCCTCTATGTGTCTAGATGTATCCACATTTATGTATCCACATAAATCAGCCTGCTGGTGAGTTTAGCTTAAAATCACCATTGAACAGTGTGAAGAAAGCTATAAGAAACATGGGCCCTTTCACTGGTTTGACTGTGAAAGGGACTTGAAACCCCCCTCTCCCTAAAGTAGCAAATTCACTGACGGTGCCCCATAGTCTGAAATCTCTCCCTAAAACGTGATTTGGGCCGAGCCTAATGGGCCTTTTGAGGGGGAGTATCAACCCTGGGATTGGCCACCATTGCAAACATTCATAAGGTCGGCTGCTGCCAGCCCCCACAGACAGTAGCGATTAACTTTCAGTTTAGTAGATGTAGGTGAGTTTGTGTTACTAAATAGTTTTTTGCCACAAAAAAACTCTGTCCATAAAATAGAGCTTGCAACTCAAAGATATCAAACAGTATGCAGGGTGCAAGTAGATGTCTAAAACTTCATAGAACTATAGTTAAGTATATTTGAATATAACCTGAATTAGGGCTTACCTTCGTTTGTAGGCAGTAGAGTGGACGAGTCTGAACAAAAAATAAGTTTATCCGCTCGTACTATGGACTATTTATCTACTCATTCCTTTGACCTGTTTGACTCCCGTTTTAGTAAAGCACCTGCTTACTTAGGCGCCATGCCTTGACGTCACCGAAATATTTTGTCGTTGCTGAGCGATCGCTTTATTTCGACCAATAGGCTACCCAAACGGATGTAGTACTATAAAGCACGTTGTTGTCTAAGCTTTTGGTTGTCATAGGCTCATCCAGATCCTGTTTGTTCGCGCTAGTACCGCGCTGCTACGATCGTGCTTTAAATTTACTCTTAACTCCCAAGCTCTCTTCCATCTAATATAAAATTGCAATTAGTACCTACATTGTAAGTAAGTATATCAACACCAACTTTTTTCACTCACATTTAATAGCCATTTTTAACTTAGCCTTACATTAGCAACATTACTCGATTTACTGTAGTCATTGAAACTCGTAATGTTTTTTACAGTTGAGTCTGGCCATTTTTATTTTTTCTGTTTAACCGACTGAAAATCTTTTGAGCAGCTGTGAAAATATAAATGACTAGTTAGCAAAATGTAAAAATATTTAGCTGGCGTTACGAAGTTTTAATGAAATGTTGCAGAGAGGCACAAACCTAGAGCCTTTCATTTTTATGCTTGTTTAAAATTTATACACGTCTAGCTTCTACTAGTTGCATTGTTGTTTGTCCACAGGTGTTGGTGGGTTGGACAGATCATCGATGACTGATAAATAAAGGAACAACTTCAGAACATGCTTTGCTCCGAGTTTGCAGTTCTCTCAAGCTTGCTAACTAATGTTTTGGATATCTCAAATGAATGTACTGGCACGTTCAGTGTAAGTGGAGTGCAAGGAGCGCGCTATGCGGACACAAATCTTAGCCAGGGTTTTATTAATGTCACCCTGCCTCAAGAACTCAGTCTGGAATCCTTTTCGTGGAATGTAACCGGTGAATGGCTGGACACAAGTTATCTGGAGCAAAATATTTCGTTGTCAGAATATGCATACAGGTGAGATATAATATCCTTAGTCGGGGATCACCTTACATTTCTAGTGTTTTACAAGCGTTCTAGTGGAGCAACTGGAACATTAGTAGTACTAGAATTAAGTTTAAAACAAGATCATTCCGAGAATATTGAAGAACAAATGTAATATAACGTAATATAATATAAAATTCGATTATCCAAAATTTTACTCTTACTCTATTGTTGGCTATTTTTATTGATTTTGTAATTGTAATATTCCTTATACATGCGAGTGCTTAAACTTGTCAACCAAAGTAACGTTCATATGTATTCTTTGTATGCAAATATATTATTTGCTCATCAATTGTTTCTCCCGCAAATCGCTCCAAAGTTTAGCTGTGTCTAAATAGATAACTAACCTACTACAAGTAGACGAATACCGAGTGGTGATATTCTGAATTGTCTTAGTAACAGTGTCAAGTAAGTTTGCAGAACATTTGAGCAGACAACTCTCAGTCACATTGACCTTGACTTTTGATTCGCTGATAAAGGGAGTACCGCTACATGGACTGTATTACAGGCCTACACAAATCAATAGCGAGCTATTATATGGGCTGTAAAGTAGTGAATAGAGAGTCCTTGTGTCTATCAATAGAGTCCTTTTAACAGAGAGGTGACAGCATCCTGTGACATTGACCATAATCCTTCGCTTCACTTCAAAACAGCAGCGGCCTCGAGCTAGTTGTGGGCTTCTGAGCTGCTCCATTTACAAAGACTATAATGCTGTGTAGACCTATCTCAAACCAACAATCATATCACGATTGTAATTTTTATTTGAAAATATTTCTTGCAAAGTTTTTCTACAATTTGCTTTACACACCAAAGAAGTCTAATGGTGATTAAGACCCATGTGAATAGTTGTACTTTGGCCCATGCTTGCAAATACCTTTGAAAGGTTTCCATTCCATAGATGATTTGTTTCTATATATGATATACTACAACATTATGTGGATGTCTGCAGTTTCCTTTCTTTGTTTATTTGATTGCACAAATCCGATAGGTTTGTGAACACAACTCTTTCATTGGTCTAGGTGAACACAACTCTCACAATTACTTAGTTGAACCCATTCTCTGTTAATGGATATGTTTTTGTGGCAGGCTCTCCTTTTATACAACTCAAGATTTTGGAGTTTATATAGCCTGGGAGAATGCCACTTTGCACCCTGCTATTCAACCATGGAACATAACATCAAACAGTACCATGTCTTCATTAAGGCTCCTCTCAGATGATTACATGGACTTCACCATCAATGCTTCCTTGCTGGATGGGGTGAGTCTTTCCTGTACATCTCTGTGTAATCTGTTTATGGCAACAGAAAAAAGGGATTTAGTTGAGTGTTTGCGTGTAGCAGGTAAATAATAAAATTATATTACATCTACTGTCTTCATGTAAGCTACTGCTTTTTGTTTGATTATATTTTCTTTATATGCAATTTTTATTTACTTGTAAAAATTGTTGTATTGAAGATGCCCACCCATACACGCAATCCCTTCTTACCTCTTGTCTCTTCCCTAGTTCAATAGCTCGAGTTTGCTGCCATAGGGTTATAACTGAAGCCAAATTAATCATGTAACAATATACCGGTAGTAGCTTAGTATAATAGTAGACAATCTGCAGTCACTTCCTGTTGAGATATAGGCTTAAATTTATGTCTACTCAGAGGCTGGTTACAGCAGACGTACTGTGGCATCTCACTGAACGCGGGCGGTTATGAAGAGTGGCGTAAGGAACTGTCACACGGCTAGAATTATTGCTGAAGTATGTTTTATTGTGGACAATTTATACAATGTGGACTAGCATGTCATGCAACGTTGACTAACATGTCATAGCTGGAGAGCAATTCACACACTGTCACTTTTTCTTAAAATTCCTTCAGCGTTCATTTTTTTTTAACTTACATTGACATAAAACTTTGGCTAATATTTGACACTGCATCTCAAATATTTTTTCTACACAACGTTCCAAGTGTCTTGAAGCATTGCAGTTCCGTGAACAAAAGTGAAACGCTTGGTAAAAACAAAGAAAAAAAACAGGAGAAATAGTAAACAATATGTAAGTTTTACTAGTTTAAATCTCTCCTAGTTCAAGTTAAAGTAAATTACACTGCAAACCCTCTATCATCCCCCCTCTATAACCCCTCTATCACCCTCTCTATAACCCCCTCTATAACCCCCTCTATAACCCCCTCTATCACTCCCTCTATCACCCCCTCTATCACTCCGTCTATAACCCCCTCTATCACCCCTGACTAGTACCTATAGAAGAAGGATGACTAATCAGCAACTGAGGCTGCGTTGACTAACATGTCACTTAAGGAGTTGACTAAACATGTCACTTAAGGAGTTGACTAAAACATGTCACTTAAGGAGTTGACTAAACATGTCACTTAAGGAGTTGACTAAAACATGTCACTTAGGAGGTTGACTAAAACATGTCACTTAGGGGATTGACTAAAACATGTCACTTAGGGAGTTGACTAAAACATGTCACTTAGGGAGTTGACTAAAGCATGTCACTTAGGGAGTTGACTAAAACATGTCACATAGGGAGTTGACTAAAGCATGTCACTTAGGGAGTTGACTAAAACATTTCACTTAGGGAGTGTACTAAAACATGTCACTCAAGGAGTTGACTAAAACATGTCACTTAGGGAGTTGACTACCATGTCATTTAGGGAGTTGACTAACATGTCACTAACAGATAGTTTGCTCAGGTACTAAGAGAAACTTCTCACGTATAATGAGGCTTTAGCTTTCATCCTTACTTGTCTCTCATGCGCCACTCTGTTTGTGTTGACAGCAAAGAATGAGTATACTCGTACCATACAAGTGGGAGTTCCTTGACTATAGTCCAGGTTCCTGGCTGGTGGAAGTGGTGACAATCCTCACCCCCTTCGATTGGAGCTCTACAGACATGGAGAGAAACTCAAGCTGGCTTTACTCTAATATGACTTTTGACACAGTATCGGTGAACCTCAGCTCAGTGGTGTTTGAGGAGAGTTGTGAGATCTCCAATGATACCCCCTCCATAATTACAAATAGTGGCCAGCTCAACTGCTCATCTTGTGTTGAGCTTAATAATGAGGTAAGTGGCTCTCAGCAGCAGCTACTTAATATGATTGGCTGTCAAATGGTAATTATTTAATATGATTGGCTACCGAATGATAGCTACCTAATATGATTGGCTGCCAAATGATAACTACCCCAGTTAATTGGTCGGCAAATGATAGCTACCTAATATGATTGGCTGTTAAATGATGGCTACCTAATATGATTGGCTGTTAAATCAAACAACTAATATGATTGTTATTCTTAACTTTTATCACTTTCTATTTTGACTCTTTTTGCTGTTACATGTTGTTGTATCTCTCTGCATGTTGAGAGTTGCTTGTACGAACAGAGCAGCCATAATTTAACGACCATGATGGCATAGTAAAACAAGATTTCACTCCATATGTGATGTAGTGGAATGAGTGTGAGATTTGAGTTGGAATGACCAGCTTCTTCTATCCATTGCAAGAAAAGCTCAATTTTTGAACATCCGTCACCTCATTGAAAGTGTGCTATTATTTACAATTTCGAACAAAAGTATTAGTGAAGGCGGTCGCTTATCCACCTCTTCGACAATCTTTGCTGTAATAACCAGTCCATCTGTCTAAAGCCACTTTTAGAGGTGAGGAAAAAATATTGCTTTAAACGGGATTTGAACCCAGAATGTTAGGCTTGGTAGACCAACACTTCCACCTGCACCAATCGACCTCCTTAATTTTTTCCCTGCTTTAGAATAACTAAGCTGATAGTTATTACACCTGATTATATCCCATGATGCACTAGACTGCTTGGGTAGTAATTTAACATTATTTGGATAAACAATGCTTGTAATTATAATGTTGGTATGCTACCGATTCATTGGTCAACTGCAATAAACGATAACACAAGAAGCTATGCGAACGGCATCGAATGATTGGTTCAGATTGTCGGTCCTTACCAAATTGTTACCAGACATGCATGTACATTTTATCAAGTTCCAAGAAGTCTGAAGCTTCAAATAGGCTGAAATTTAGTGATTGCGTGTAAAGGCTCTGCTGCATACAACGGTCTTAACAGATTGTTTCACATGAAATGTTTAAGAATGCCACATGAAACAAAGTTGCCCATTATGCTATGCTTAAAATCATCTAAAGCTGGTCTTTAGGTTGAGTAGCAGTGAACTTTTTCCAGTCCCCTATATTTAATGTCGACAGCTTTATTTCTAGTTTACACAAGAATGAATCTCAACAAAACTTGCTATGAAACCTCGTCGGGAAATTCATTTGGGCCAAAATGACGAGTCTGTTAGGTTTTCTGGCCTTCAAGCAATGACAGGTTTAATAAAACCGTTAGGGAAGGTCAAGGTGATTGGGTAGTTATAAGTTTTGTTGTATTTCTATTGGATGGAGCTTTAGATCAATTGATTATTAGAAATTGATGATGTTCAGGCTTGCCCAGATTATACAGCTAAACTTCATCATTTGCTGAATTGTGAGTTATATAAAATGGCCGGACAAGTTTTGCTAAAGTTTGACTGCTCGGAGGAAACTGATGATTCATTTCATCTTACATGCAGGTGTCATTGAAGTCTCATTCTCCTGTAAACTAGGTCTTAGTAAAGAGGTAATTGCAAACTGAAATAACAGCTGCTGGCCAAATCTTCATGCTGTTTCCAACTAGTCTAGACACTTGAATGGTTTTTCCCATAGACAAAATTAAATGCTGCGTAGAAAGCCTGAGGTTCACTTATATCGAAACTGTCTGTTTTGTTGACTCGATGATGCAAGTGCTGCATTTCCCATTTGTTCCTAAATTATGTTATTATTGGAAAGGTTATTCAGCTCAGCGCTCATATTTTAGTATTCCATCACGGATGCTGTCACAGTACACCTCGTGCAGTACGGGGCAGCGCTTGACTGCAGTTCTACTGACGTCCTGCCTTCACTTGATGGCTACACAGCCGGTGAAGAAGTGACCTTCAACTTTACAATTTCACATAATCCTTTTTCGACGGAGTCAGCAAGCATCCTCAAGGTGAGCAGCCAGTCTACAGGGTTGTGTTTGCATTACAACTCATCAGCGTTCCATCAACTGAAACTTTCAGAAACATCAACAATTGATTGAGTGTAGTTCCCTAGAATACTCCTACATAGCAACGATTGATTGAGTGTAGTTCCCTAGAATACTCCTACATAGCATGATTGAGTGTAGTTCCCTAGAATACTCCTACATAGCAACGATTGATTGAGTGTAGTTTCCTAGAATACTCCTACATAGCAACGATTGATTGAGTATAGTTCCCTAGAATACTCCTACATAGCAACAATTGATTGAGTATAGTTCCCTAGAATACTCCTACATAGCAACAATTGATTGAGTATAGTTTCCTAGAATACTCCTACATAGCATGATTGAGTATAGTTCCCTAGAATACTCCTACATAGCAAATACTGTATCAAAAAGTTAATGAAAATTTCAGTCGGTTGTATTTGTCTCAAGGTGCTTCTTGACTACCTATGCGAGGGGGATACACGGTTGGGTACTTGCGCGGCATTTGAATTCTATTCACGTATTTTTCCCCAATTTTCAAAAAATTGCACAGTTTTGCTTTGATTAGGGTAGAATAACAGAGTCGGGTGGGGTCTGTTGGCGGTGGATAGGAGCAGATGTGTATAATAGATGTGTATAGGAGCAGTAGATGTGTATAATGGATGTGTATAGGAGCAGTAGATGTGTATAATAGATGTGTATAGGAGCAGTAGATGTGTATAATAGATGTGTATAGGAGCAGTAGATGTGTATAATAGATGTGGATAGGAGCAGTAGATGTGTATAATAGATGTGTATAGGAGCAGTAGATGTGTATAATAGATGTGTATAGGAGCAGTAGATGTGTATAATAGATGTGTATAGGAGCAGTAGATGTGTATAATAGATGTGTATAGGAGCAGTAGATGTGTATAATAGATGTGGATAGGAGTAGATGTGTATAATGCGTCAGTAAAAGCTGTTGCCAAAAATCTTTAAAAGTATTTTAGTGATTTTAGGCTAGGACAACTGAAATCTTGATTTATTACGAGCTCACGCGGTGGAAAAATGTTTTATTGGATTTATACTCAAGTATTTAATAGAGGTATCACCGTGTCTGTCATATATCAGTGGATACAATGTGTGTAAGACAACTCCAAGTTTATGGATACATCTAGCACTAAATAAATGCTTATTGCCCATTGATGCAATAAATATTTTTTCGATATTTTGTTTACCTTTAAATTAACATGTTTCAGTAACTTTTACCAACCTGAAAGGATGAAGATAGTTTGAGTTAGTGAACTATAATACAAAATAATACAAATATTGGTTGAGTCTGTAGCAAACTCGCAGTCATTAGTGCTGTGACTAGTGCCAGCTGTGACTAGTGCCACCTGTGGCTAGTGCCACCTGTGACTAGTACCAGCTGTGACTAGTGGCGGCTGTGACTAGTGCCACCTGTGGTTAGTGCCAGCTGTGACTAGTACCAGCTGTGACTAGTGCCAGCTGTGATTAGAGCCAGCTGTGACTAGTGCCAGCTGTGATTAGTGCCAGCTGTGACTAGTGCCAGCTGTGACTAGTGCTAGCTTTGACTAGTGCCAGTTGTGACTAGTGCCGGCTGTGACTAGTGCCACTTGTGACTAGTACCAGCTGTGACTAGTGCCAGCTGTGGCTAGTGCCAGCTGTGACTAGTGCCACCTGTGACTAGTGCCAGCTGTGACTAGTGCCAGCTGTGACTAGTGCCACTTGTGACTAGTGCCACCTGTGACTAGTACCGGCTGTGACTAGTGTCACCTGTGGCTAGTGCCACCTGTGACTAGTGCCAGCTGTGACTAGTGCCAGATGTGATTAGTGCCACCTGTGACTGGTTCCATCTGTGACTAGTGCCAGCGCTGACTGATAGAGCAATATATGATTTTTATTACAATCATAACAATCAACATGTATTTGTATAAATGTCAAAAGGCCTGAGGTCTTAAATGTGCATTATAGAGCCTCTCAAGCGTCCCTTAGCCTTTATATGTAAGCTGAGCATCCTGGGCTAATCTTTGTTGTTTATTGAAGGTTGAGGTGGATGTAGGAAATCATGCGCAGGTCATTTCTATGCAAGCCTTTTTATCTGATGCAAATGGAAGTGTTAGCCTTAGCCCGGTGGTGGGTACAAATGCTTGGGTTATTGATGTCTCCAACTTCACTGAAGCCTCATCTATGTTGATCAGTACGTCGGCAGTGTTCAAAGACACCCTTCCCCTTGATGACCGGAGGCAATATATGACGCTAAGGCTAGACTGGACCAGTGACTCAGGTGAAGTTAAATATGCCATGCAATACTAACCAATATTGCATGTTATATGCATATTGCATATAACATGCAATATTAATAACTGCATTGTGCATTGACTACATGGCGCAATAGCTAAATGGCGCAATAGCTACATGGCGCAATAGCTACATGGCGCAATAGCTACATGGCGCAATAGCTACATGGCGCAATAGCTACATGGCGCAATAGCTACATGACGCAATAGCTACATGGCGCAATAGCTACATGGCGCAATAGCTACATGGCGCAATAGCTACATGGCGCAATAGCTACATGGCGCAATAGCTACATGGCGCAATAGCTACATAACGCAATAGCTACATGGCGCAATAGCTACATGGCGCAATAGCTACATGGCGCAATAACTGCATGGTGTAATAATGCATTAATGACATATAGAGTAGTGTAATAATTTTGCCTAAAATAGTACACTAATAGCATATCTAGTAGTACACTAATAGCATATCTAGTAGTACACTTATAGCATATCTAGTAGTACATTAATAGCATATCTAGTAGTACACTAATAGGATATCTAGTAGTACATTAATAGCATATCTAGTAGTACACTAATACCATATCTAGTAGTACACTAATAGCATATCTAGTAGTACACTAATAGCATATCTAGTAGTACACTTATAGCATATCTAGTAGTACACTAATAGCATATCTAGTAGTACACTAATAGCATATCTAGTAGTACACTAATAGCATATCTAGTAGTACACTAATAGCATATCTAGTAGTACACTAATAGCATATCTAGTAGTACACTAATAGCATATCTAGTAGTACATTAATAGCATATCTAGTAGTACACTTATAGCATATCTAGTAGTACATTAATAGCATATCTAGTAGTACACTTATAGCATATCTAGTAGTACACTTATAGCATATCTAGTAGTACACTTATAGCATATCTAGTAGTACACTTATAGGATATCTAGTAGTACACTTATAGGATATCTATTAGTGTACTAAAGGTATAGAAGGCATTACAGAATAACACATGAACTAATGCGCAGATGATAGGTTATACATTGATTTAAGAATAACGTATAAAGTAGTGCGCAAGTACAGCTATTCATATCTAGATGATGTTGTTTTAGCTAACGGTTTGTTCCTCACGAATTATTGCAATACGTGGTACAAAACAGATGTTGCAAGTCTTAATGCAAATGGCTCATACTTGAACATTCCGGAAGTCTGGAATGTTGGGCAAGAAGCTGAGGCCATTGCTACCATCACCTTGCCTCCCGGCACAGTTGATGAGGTCTTCATGCGCCTTGGTGAGTTTTCTATCAATGTCTATGTACCTATTTTTATTATACCTTAGTCTGAGATGCACACTAGTCTGAGATGTACGCTAATCTGTGATGTACATTAGTCGGAGATGTACACTAGTCTGTGATGTACACTAGTCTGAGATGTACACTAGTCTGAGATGTACACTAGTCTGAGATGTACGCTAGTCTGTGATGTACATTAGTCGGAGATGTACACTAGTCTGTGATGTACACTAGTCTGAGATGTACACTAGTCTGAGATGTACACTAGTCTGTGATATACACTAGCCTGAGATGTACACTAGTCTGTGATCTACACTAGTCTGAGATGTACACTAGTCTGAGGTGTACACTAGTCTGAGATGTACACTAGTCTGAGGTGTACACTAGTCTGTGATGTACACTAGTCTGTGGTGTACGCTAGTGTGAGATGTACACTATTCTGTAATGTACACTAGTCTGAGATGTACGCTAGTCTGTGATGTACATTAGTCGGAGATGTACACTAGTCTGTGATGTACACTAGTCTGAGATGTACACTAGTCTGAGATGTACACTAGTCTGAGATGTACACTTGTCTGCAGATGTACACTAGTCTGCAGATGTACACTAGTCTGCAGATGTACACTAGTCTGAGATGTACATTACATTAGTCTGAGATGTACACTAGTCTGAGATGTACACTAGTCTGCAGATGTACACTAGTCTGCAGATGTACACTAGTCTGCAGATGTACACTAGTCTGAGATGTACATTACATTAGTCTGAGATGTACACTAGTCTGAGATGTACACTAGTCTGCAGATGTACACTAGTCTGCAGATGTACACTAGTCTGAGATGTACATTACATTAGTCTGAGATGTACACTAGTCTGCAGATGTACACTAGTCTGAGATGTACATTACATTAGTCTGAGATGTACACTAGTCTGCAGATGTACATTACATTAGTCTGAGGTGTACACTAGTCTGAAATGTACACTAGTCTGCAGATGTACACTAGTCTGCAGATGTACATTACATTAGTCTGAGATGTACACTAGTCTGCAGATGTACATTACATTAGTCTGAGATGTACACTAGTCTGCAGATGTACACTAGTCTGCAGATGTACACTAGTCTGAGATGTACATTACATTAGTCTGAGATGTACACTAGTCTGAGATGTACACTAGTCTGCAGATGTACACTAGTCTGCAGATGTACACTAGTCTGCAGATGTACACTAGTCTGAGATGTACATTACATTAGTCTGAGATGTACACTAGTCTGCAGATGTACACTAGTCTGAGATGTACATTACATTAGTCTGAGATGTACACTAGTCTGCAGATGTACATTACATTAGTCTGAGATGTACACTAGTCTGAAATGTACACTAGTCTGCAGATGTACACTAGTCTGCAGATGTACATTACATTAGTCTGAGATGTACACTAGTCTGAGATGTACACTAGTCTGTGATGTACACTAGTCTGAGATGTACGCTGGTCTGAGATTACGCTAGTCTGAAATACACTAGCTTGAGATGTACATTAGTCTGAGATGTACACTAGTCTGCAGATGTACACTAGTCGGAGATGTACACTAGTCTGCAGATGTACACTAGTCGGAGATGTACACTAGTCTGCAGATGTACACTAGTCGGAGATGTACACTAGTCTGCAGATGTACATTAGTCTGCAGATGTACATTAGTGTGAGGTTTAACAATCTTCATAACAATCTTTCGTAACAATCTTCGTATCTTCGTATTAATATGTATAATATATATATATATATGTATATATTATATGTACATATATATATACTATATAGTCTTACTCTGTAGTATTAGCAAATTTAACATCCGTTCTTTGAAAGTAACATATGATAATGGTTAACCATTCCCAAATAGGGTCTTTAAAAGAGTTCAGATTAACTACTTTCAAATGTTTATTTGATAGTTCGTTTACAGATTTCAGGGAATACTGATTTTTATTTATAGAGTTTGAATCCGACCAATCAGAAGTAGGTTTAGAAATGGTCGAGAGTACAGTGGAAACTTCACATCCATTAGTCGTGGTAAGCCACCCACGACGAATTGTATACAGGAGGAAAAAGCGATCTGTATCTTACCAAACAATTTCTATTGGTCCAATAACCAACCCTGCCAACCCGGGTGGTCCTGCTACCGTTGTCGTTGCAGTAAGTTGCGCCATAATTTATTTTTGACTACAAATGACTCTTTCATGGCTTTTTCATAGGAATAGAGCAGACTATGTTACTCGGAAAAATGTTAGGAGCGCTTCTCTCTTGTGCTTAGTATTTGTGTTGTTTGATATGAACACATTTTTCTCTGTTTGTAATTAGATGCCTTCTACCTAATGCATGTCTTCTATCCATCTTTAAATCGGGTCTGAAACGCATTATACATGTATATTTACCTTTAGTGCTCTTTGACTTTCTTACTCACTAATCACAATTGAACCAACCACAATTGACCAACCACAATTGACTAATCACAGTTGAACACTCAAAAATTGACCAACCACAATTGAAAAATCACAATTGACCAATCACAATTGACCAATCACAATTGACCAATCACAATTGACCAATCACAATTGACCAATCACAATTGACCAATCACAATTGACCAATCATATTTGACACACCTGCATCAGAGTTATAAAAATCTTTCCTTGAATTAGTCAAATAAATGGAATTTTTAATAAGTTTTAATAATTATTTTAAAATAATTTTGCTTTATTAGACTTACAAAGCAAAATATAATTGTATTCAGTTTTAAGTTTAAAAACTGCTTACGGGATCGATTTAGACTTGGCTAGCAGATTTTCTGTCTTTTTATGTAGGCCAAGTTTCGACCAACATTTACATCGCCACCCTCAGCTTCCATCAACACCTCAGCATCTCTAATTTATGCAGGAGTTACGACACCATTTGGAAGTTTTTCTTCTTCAACAGCGAGTCCACTTTTAACTTTTTCCAAAATTACTCAGGTAGGTCACATTTAACGATGATTTGTATTGGAAAATTTTCTTATAATAGGAAACTAGTAGCTTGTCTATGAGTAGTAAATTTTATAGCGCGTGTTTATTTGTCGCTGTAGCAAATCGATACCCAAACAATATTGGTAAATATTACGGGCTATCACGCAGCGAATTCGACCGGTGCAGCAGTAGATGTGAATTTGGCGGACGCAGAGGATGGCTTCACCATTGTTGGCTCAAGTGAGTTTGAATGTTTATGGTACCCAAAATCAGATGAGACTATGAGGGCTCTGAATGGTTTAAATTTGGAGTTGCTAAAATAATGGTTTTGATTGGTTTATTTTGACTAATTCCGTAACAAGCCCATCTGTTTGTAGTGCGTGAAGTTTTTGAAAATTAATTATAATTCAAGCAACCTGTATAACAGATTTTTTTTACGCACAAACAAATATTTTTTGTGTTTTTCTTTAAAGAGAGAACATGTCTCCTTGGTTTGTTCATGCCTGTGTATATTCTATTTTATAGCTGTCGCCAAGGGTGGTATGTACATGTTGCATGTAGATGTACCGTGCTGCTCTTTCTATTGCTTCTAGTAATATTTCCATTCCGCTTACGGCTCCATGTTAACCGCGGCTCTTGCATGCACCAGGCTTGGTAATACAAGTTAATACCTTACAACGAGCATATAATCATGATATGCTATTGAGGCGAGTGCGTATGTTGGAGAGATTGTTATTTGAGCTATGATTGGCAGATGGACTGCTGTTTATCTTGTGAATGGTGGAATAGCTTTTGTCATCCATAAAATAAGCAAATAATACTTATTTGTAAAGCGGATTATCTCATCTTGCATGAGAAAAATCTAATGCATGTTTAATCATGAGCTTTCTAGTGTATTGTACCAGCTCGGTGGTTTGTTTAAACGTCATGCATATTTCTTACATTTAATGGGAAAATCTTGTTTGAACATCATTGATACACGGACATCACTTGACCATTTAAAGTTATTAGGTGATAGATCATTTGCTTAAGTGATCTGCTGTGTAGTTGATGTTTTAAATATTTCTAAAACACAGTTATAGAGATGTCTCTAAAACACAATTGCAATAAAAGAAAAGAAAAATACAATAAAATTTCTAACAATGTATTGTAATTATATTTAATTGTTAGTCACACCTAAAACTGTACAAGCTCTTTACTCTCATTTATAGAGTAACTGACACTCTGACATCCTGACAAGCTGACACTCTGACAAGCTGACACTCTGACATGCTGACACTCTGACAAGCTGACACTCTGACAAGCTGACACTCTGACACTCTGACAAGCTGACACTCTGACAAGCTGACACTCTGACAGGCTGACACTCTGACAACCTGACACTCTGACAAGCTGACACTCTGACAACCTGGCATAAGCTCTTTAAGCTTTCCAACAAATTATATGACAACTGTAAAAAAGCATAGGCAATGCACAAATATCATTCCTCATCTTACATGTTGTAGAATCTTTTTGGTTCTCGTATTGTTCAGGTTTTGGTTGGAATGCAGTGGCTGGTGATCAAATCATTTTCACTGGTGAGGGTTCCATATTGTTCAAGATGAGCCAGTTCAGTCTGACAACCGATCCCTTCATACTAACATATAGAGCTGTGTCAAGGGGTGATGGCTTCTTTCCTCACGGTACTCATAACAACACTGCGAGTCTTCAGTGGAAATCAGCTCTGGTAGGTATAACCGCCATATGTACGGTACATATATATGTATGTATATATGTATGTATGTATACTCCTCTCAGCTAATATTATAGGTTGGGTCCCACTATATCGCGGTATGTAGGTGTTAATCACGTATCTCGGTGGTCATCGCTAATAACCTTTTCACGAATCCATCAGCTTTTACATCAGCGAATAGTCCTTGGTATAGCGTTCTCAATATAAAATGTGGTGACGGAAACAATGAACTTCTAGTTCTGCAGTAACTATCATGAAGGAAAATATAAATCTAGCAATCCGTAACAGTCAATCACCATCCTTGAATCGGTGAACATTGCACAGGCTGTTGTAGCTGCTCGGTGAACATCTGTAAAGTTTGACAGCAGCAATATTTTCTGACGTATCCGCATTAACTGGACGATACCATCAGTTACGGTGCACAAAGTCTATGAATAATCACTGAGAGGACAACTCCAACATATGGCCATGTAGTGTGAACCAAACTTAAGGATTATGAAAGGGAGATACTTCATTCACTTGTGTTTGTGGTGTAAAGCTTGTGCGTCGATGTTGCAGGCTGGGCCTGTGATCGACAGCCTTTACAGCTACAGCTGCACTAACCGCAATGATATCTACGAAGAAAGCTTTCTTTATAAGCATGGCATCACAGCAGGAGTTATCATTGCTGGCTTCTTTCTCGGCATCATCCTCGTTCCTATCATCATCGCTATAGTCGTGTTAATTCTTAAGAAAACCAGGCCAGGGTTTGGAACGAGCATTCAGCCTTCCGCAACTGACTATGGAATGGTGAGCATCCAAAGCATTTAGTGTATGTGTCATCCTATAACTTTACATAGGGTGTTCTCTAGTGAGCCAATGAAGCGTTCCCCGCAAATCTTAAAAAAATCCTTAATAAGCTTCACTATTGGTCAATTGATCCTCTAGCTAGCTCTGCCATTGGCCATTTTATTCTTTTAGCTTTACTATTGGCCAGTTTATATTTTAATGACTTTATTATTGGCCAAATGATTCCTTAACTAGCTCTGCTATTGGCCAGTTTATTGCATAACCATTTGCAGCTCTGCTATTAGCCAATTGAACTATTAACTAGTTGTTCTATTTAAGACTTTAGTTATTCTAGTTAACTGGTAACCGAATTAATCTAGACCGCAACTGATTACTATGTGTGATACACATAAGAGTCCTTGAGGATTAACAGCGACCTTTCTGGTTAACAGAAAGTTCATAAGCTGAAAGAATCTGATGACACCGAGTCTTTCATTAGCTACCCTGTCAGTTGTTTGTTATACAGATGTCAAAACAAACTAACAACAACTTGCTGTTGGATGCCGATCAGAAGTTAAAGCAAGGACTCAATTCTGCCATGGTTGATGTTGATGACAGCATCGTTGCAGTGCTTTCTCTCAGAGACAAATTCACTACTAACAGGGAGCTTGACAAGTAAGTCTTTTTTACCCCATAACCTATGTCTCTTTACCTTATACCTTATTTGCGCAATGTTACTAAATGAAAGGGTCTAGAGTGACTGACTCAAATTAAATAATAATATGTTTCAGTCTAGACATTCAAGGCACTGTTGAAGTGGACAAGCGGATGGAAGAGGAAAGACTAAAGTCTATGTACTCTGTACTCACTTCTCTCCTTCTTAGCATGGTGAAGAATGGAGACATTACCAAGTAGGTATTTCCTATCCTACTGCAGATGTAGACTTGTTTGTATTTTGAATAACAGTATTATTATTTATTATTATTATTATTACTGAATGACTTGTTATCCTTGAAGACAGCAGTATGAACAGACAATCATACTCCTGCAAAGGTCTTCCAAGGAATTGGATGTGAAGCTGTCGATGGAATATTCTGTAGCTATCACTGAATTTACTCAACGCCAGGCCATGCATAATAGGGTGAGTAACTTTAGGTTTTATTTCAGGAGTTGTCTTTGACTTTGGTCTCTCTTTGGAGCTTTTTTAAAGAGTATTTTGAACAACTACTAACTCTACTAATTTTATTCACTACTGACTTCACCCACTATTAACTCTATAACTCTACCTACTCTTAACTCAACGCACTAACGACTTCACAAATCCACCCACTGATAACTCCACCCACTATTACCTCTACCCATTATTAACTCCACCCACTAATAACTCCACCCACTACTAACTCCACCCACTATTAGCTCCATACATTACTAACTTTATCATCTACTAACAACATGCCCATGCACAACTATTTTTATCCACTGTTATCTTCACATTACTCTCAACACTGCCAGTAATAAGATTTATGTATACAACTTGCCCACCGTTATAGAGCGCTTTGGGCAACCTCATAGACAAGCAGAGAGAAGTGAAGCATGCTCAGTTGGCGAAGGTGTCAGGTATGAGTGAGGAAGACAGGCAAGAGTTGGTGCAGCAAATTGATGCTCAATGTCAGATCGAGCAGGATGACCTCTCCTACCGCCTCAAGCTTGAGCAGGATGAAGAAACTGAAAAGCTTAGAAAGGTGGGCGGAGTCTTGTGAAACCATAACACTCATACAAAGTAGTATTTAATATCGGTATTAATTGACTGCAAGAACTCTGTTAAAAATTATGTTACGTATGCAAGTAAGCCTTCATAATGAGTTCAGTCCTGCAGATTAAGCAGCCCGTAATAAATACTCAACACGGTTGTGATTTACTCTAAAAAACTCTTAACCGTAAATGGTGGGCTTCATAAATTAATTTTCAGTAAATTTCTTATTTAATAGCACTGCGTGCTTTCTATAAAATAGTTGTATTGTTAATGAAGCTGGTTTGTTTTGTCATGACTGAAAATGACTATCTACAGCAATGCTACAAGAACAACTTTCAATTTTAACAAATTCTGACACTTACGGTTTATCCAAAATTGAGAGCATGTATTCTAACAGAAGTATGGTATTGTTTAATATAATATTGTTTTGAAGGAGTTCTCTTTAAAGAAGAGAATTCAAACCAAGGAAATACAACAGAATGTACTGAATGATCTCAAGACTAAATCTAATATGCCTGAGAAGCAGGCAGCCTGGTTGCTGAAAGAACACGCTCAGAATGTCCATAAATTGGAGAGGATTCATGATGATGAGTTGTGCAGACAGAAATTGGTGCTGGAGGAAAAGTTGGCTAAAAGAAGAGCATTGGCAGAATTGAGTGTAAGTTGTTAATAAGGGACTGAACTTTAGTAGGTAGTAAGTGGATAATAAGGTAGGTGTGAATGTTTGTAGGTAGTAAATAGATAATAAGGTAGGTGTGAATGTTTGTAGGTAGTGAGTAGATAATAAGGTAGGTGTGAATGTTTGTAGGTAGTAAGTAGATAATAAGGTAGGTGCGAGTGTTTGTAGGTAGTACGTAGATAATAAGGTAGGTGTGAGTGTTTGTAGGTAGTAAGTAGATAATAAGGTAGGTGTGAGTGTTTGTAGGTAGTGAGTAGATAATAAGGTAGGTGTGAGTGTTTGTAGGTAGTACGTAGATAATAAGGTAGGTGTGAATGTTTGTAGGTAGTAAGTAGATAATAAGGTAGGTGTAAGTGTTTGTAGGTAGTGAGTAGATAATAAGGTAGGTGTGAGTGTTTGTAGGTAGTACGTAGATAATAAGGTAGGTGTGAGTGTTTGTAGGTAGTAAGTAGATAATAAGGTAGGTGCGAGTGTTTGTAGGTAGTAAGTAGATAATAAGGTACCTAGGTGCGAGTGTTTGTAGGTAGTGAGTAGATAATAAGGTAGGTGTGAGTGTTTGTAGGTAGTAAGTAGATAATAAGGTAGGTGTGAGTGTTTGTAGGTAGTAAGTAGATAATAAGGTAGGTGTGAATGTTTGTAGGTAGTGAGTAGATAATAAGGTAGGTGTGAATGTTTGTAGGTAGTAAGTAGATAATAAGGTAGGTGCGAGTGTTTGTAGGTAGTACGTAGATAATAAGGTAGGTGTGAGTGTTTGTAGGTAGTAAGTAGATAATAAGGTAGGTGTGAGTGTTTGTAGGTAGTGAGTAGATAATAAGGTAGGTGTGAGTGTTTGTAGGTAGTACGTAGATAATAAGGTAGGTGTGAATGTTTGTAGGTAGTAAGTAGATAATAAGGTAGGTGTAAGTGTTTGTAGGTAGTGAGTAGATAATAAGGTAGGTGTGAGTGTTTGTAGGTAGTACGTAGATAATAAGGTAGGTGTGAGTGTTTGTAGGTAGTAAGTAGATAATAAGGTAGGTGCGAGTGTTTGTAGGTAGTAAGTAGATAATAAGGTAGGTGTGAGTGTTTGTAGGTAGTAAGTAGATAATAAGGTAGGTGTGAATGTTTGTAGGTAGTGAGTAGATAATAAGGTAGGTGTGAATGTTTGTAGGTAGTAAGTAGATAATAAGGTAGGTGCGAGTGTTTGTAGGTAGTACGTAGATAATAAGGTAGGTGTGAGTGTTTGTAGGTAGTAAGTAGATAATAAGGTAGGTGTGAGTGTTTGTAGGTAGTGAGTAGATAATAAGGTAGGTGTGAGTGTTTGTAGGTAGTACGTAGATAATAAGGTAGGTGTGAATGTTTGTAGGTAGTAAGTAGATAATAAGGTAGGTGTAAGTGTTTGTAGGTAGTGAGTAGATAATAAGGTAGGTGTGAGTGTTTGTAGGTAGTACGTAGATAATAAGGTAGGTGTGAATGTTTGTAGGTAGTAAGTAGATAATAAGGTAGGTGTAAGTGTTTGTAGGTAGTGAGTAGATAATAAGGTAGGTGTAAGTGTTTGTAGGTAGTACGTAGATAATAAGGTAGGTGTGAGTGTTTGTAGGTAGTACGTAGATAATAAGGTAGGTGTGAGTGTTTGTAGGTAGTAAGTAGATAATAAGGTAGGTGCGAGTGTTTGTAGGTAGTAAGTAGATAATAAGGTACCTAGGTGCGAGTGTTTGTAGGTAGTGAGTAGATAATAAGGTAGGTGTGAGTGTTTGTAGGTAGTAAGTAGATAATAAGGTAGGTGTGAATGTTTGTAGGTAGTAAGTAGATAATAAGGTAGGTGTGAATGTTTGTAGGTAGTAAGTAGATAATAAGGTAGGTGTAAGTGTTTGTAGGTAGTGAGTAGATAATAAGGTAGGTGTAAGTGTTAGTAGGTAGTAAGTAGATAATAAGGTAGGTGTGAGTGTTTGTAGGTAGTAAGTAGATAATAAGGTAGGTGTGAGTATTTGTAGGTAGGGAGTAGATAATAAGGTAGGTGTGAGTGTTTGTAGGTAGTACGTAGATAATAAGGTAGGTGTGAATGTTTGTAGGTAGTAAGTAGATAATAAGGTAGGTGTAAGTGTTTGTAGGTAGTGAGTAGATAATAAGGTAGGTGTGAGTGTTTGTAGGTAGTACGTAGATAATAAGGTAGGTGTGAATGTTTGTAGGTAGTAAGTAGATAATAAGGTAGGTGTAAGTGTTTGTAGGTAGTAAGTAAATAATAAGGTAGGTGTAAGTGTTAGTAGGTAGTAAGTAGATAATAAGGTAGGTGTGAGTGTTTGTAGGTAGTAAGTAGATAATAAGGGAGGTGTGAGTGTTTGTAGGTAGTAAGTAGATTATAAGGTAGGTGTGAGTGTTTGTAGGTAGTGAGTAGATAATAAGGTAGGTGTAAGTGTTAGTAGGTAGTAAGTAGATAATAAGGTAGGCGTGAGTGTCGGTAGATATCATTTCCTAGAATTTTATGCCGTTACAGGATTTGCAAGAGAGAGGCCAGAGTGACCTGCTCAATACAATCGCTGGTGGCCAAATGGATATTCTCAAAAAAGCCAAAAAGTAAGTTCTTGTATATTCAAATATTCATTTATCTATTGACCAATAACAGGAGACAACCAACCAATTACAGCACGAAAGTTATTAGTTCCCGTTAGGCTCTTATTGGTGAAGGTGGAAGCCGGCTGGATGAGTGTTTTAGATAGGTCTCACCCCTCCTTTTATTTGGTTGTACAACTGCATACATAATAATCTGTTATTCAGTTCTATAAAATGCTGATCTCTCGTCCGTCCTTCTGCTCCTTTTTTACCACTTTCTGATTTTTAACGGACTCCCCTTCTTCTTATCTTCTTCCTCCTTCTCTCATCACCTTCTCCCGCACCTCCCTCTTTGTTCTTGTTTTTCCTTCACCTCCCCCTTTCCCTCCTCCTTCATCACTCCTCTTTTTTCACCCCTCTATTAATAAGTTGTCTTCCCTTTCTCAGCCTTCTTGTCTGCTTTTTCCGCTATCTCTGTATCGTTGCCATCGCTCCATTGACAGACACAAGGTTCTAAGTGCTGATGAGGCGCGTGCAATGAGTGATGACATCATGAGAGAGCTGATGACCTACAAGCAGTCAATGGAGGAAGACATAAGCAAGCAGGAATCAGCTCTTCATAAACGATTAAGTGAAGCCAAGAAGAAAAAGCTGGCTGCTAAGGTGGGAGCAGAGGCTAAATGAAACCTATCTGAGTGGTTGTTGCTTTTTTCATGAAAAATTGCCATGCTTGCACTTGAAGTGGAGATACACCCCTTCTCTGTGGCTGTAGACGTTATCAAACTAGAGTTTGTCGAGTCTTTTGATAGGCATATTTCATTCCAAATTCTATTATGGTGAAATCAACTGCTTACCTATAAAATTCAAGGGAGATAAACCATAACAGTTTTGGTAGTTCTGTTATGCCATGAGCTCGTATGTAGAGGTTTCACTTCATGTATGTATATTGTCACCAGTTAGGTAGGATGAACAGCCTTGATCTGTTGTTGGAATATAACTTAATTTATTTACACATGGCGTCTCAGCAAACATTAAGTAACCTGATCGAGTAAGTTTTGAAATATGATTAATTCTTATTGCGGAGTACGGGCAACAAACAGAGTACAAGAGTACAGAGTACGAGTACACACAAAAACAAAACTTACAGAAAGTTTTTGATTGGACACGCCCATTCCACAGCAATTGCACAATCATGATCACTGCATGACCCATCACTCATGCAGTGATCATGTACAGAGCGTATTCAAATCAACTGCAGTAGTAACAACAAACCATGCTATATATCCGATCATGCAAACGTGACTTTTGTTTCCTTCCAGGCCAAAGAGCATGAAAAGGAACTCGCTGACTTTGATAAAGAGTATCAGCAGCACCAGATGACTGCCGCTCCTCTCAGCCCGATCGCTGTCGCAGAGAGGAGACTTCAAATAGTAGCCGAACAAGAGATCGATCTGGCTGACACAGAGATTCAGGTTGGCTTGCTCAGTATCTCTTCTCTCACATTTTTAGTTGCACTCCTCGGTCTTAGTGTTTTATATTCTCTTGTTAAGGCAGGTTGAGACAAATGAGTGAAAACCAGAAAAATAATCAGAAGAGGATAACTCCTTATGCGGATACCCAGAAGCATATTTGCAACTGTCAGCATCACATCCTAAACATCTATAATAACCCCGTTACTTGGCACAACTCTGTGCCGCTGGCAACCTGTGTTTATCGATATATCAAAAATCATTATACAAAAGAACTACAGGGTAGATAAAGTTGTTATGGTGGTTGCAGGTGGACCAGGAGAATGCAACTGAGTTGACAGAGTTGAGAGATCAGATGAGTCAAACTTACAAAGGCAAACTTTTGGAGAGGGAGAGAAAACTCCTCGATGAGTTGAAGGATGATGGTGAGTGGCTGAGAGATGACTTACATTTGTAGCTTACTGATGTCATCTGTTATTATCCTGACCGTTCTTCGTTTGCAACTCACAGTTGGCTTTGGACCAAACACTCACGATTTCCCTTCATGATATGATGTGTTTAACAAGTTCAAAGTTCATCACAAAGCGATTATTTATTGTCTCTGATTTGCTGATCTACAATCTGTTTTATACGTACATTTTGCATCAAGTGTCAGACTTTTTAGTAGCCTTATTTTCAACTGATCAATCACCCATAATATGATCTGATGCCCCATAATATGGTCTGATGCCTGATAATATAGTCTGATGCCCCATAATATGGTCTGATGTCCCATAGTATGGTCTGATGCCCCATAATATGGTCTGATGCCCCATAATATGGTCTGATGTCCCATAATATGGTCTGATGCCCCATAATATAGTCTGATGCCCCATAATATGGTCTGATGTCTCATAATATAGTCTGATGCCCCATAATATGGTCTGATGTCCCATAATATGGTCTGATGCCTCATAATATGGTCTGTTGCCCCATAATATAGTTTGATGCCCCATAATGTGGTCTGATGTCCCATAATATGGTCTGATGCCCCATAATATAGTCTGATGTCCTATATTATGGTCTGATGCCCCATAATATGGTCTGATGCCTCATAATATGGAATACCTTATGGGGAGTTGTCTACTCAGATTGATCTGTACAAGTTTTTGCTATGAAGAAATAATTCCTTTGAGCTTACATGGCATGGCTATCTGAAGACCTAGACACTTGTCTTTTCTTTTGTTGCTCTCATGCTATGCTTGCCTTCCTCAGGGTTGAATCACCTGTCCTTCCTCTTGTTGCTCTCATGTTATGCTTGTCTTCTTCAGGGTTGAATCACCTGTCCTTCCTCTTGTTGCTCTCATGCTATGCTTGCCTTCCTCAGGGTTGAATTACCTGTCCTTCCTCTTGTTGCTCTCATGTTAAGCTTGTCTTCCTCAGGGTTGAATCACCTGTCCTTCCTCTTGTTACTCTCATGCTATGCTTGCCTCTTCAGGGCTGAACGACGATCAGGTGCAAGCCATCCTACATGAACACAGCTCTAATGTTGATAATCTTGAGTCAAAACAGAATCATCAATACAAGCAACAGGATGAGAACCTCAAGGTATGTCCTAGTTCTTTTACTAACCTGCCTGTCACATGACCTGCCTAAATCGCTGCATACTGAACTGGTACATTTATGTATATATAAATCAACAGAAATATGCAAGCATTAACCCTGGTTCATAAAAGTATTCACTTGCCTCTGTAAATCTCTGGTTGATAGCAAAACCACAGAACCAGAAGTCTATGATGATTGTAAGTATCTGAAGTAGAAATGCTTCTATGACTGTTTGTCAGTCTCTGGCATGTAGAAAAACTTCTATGTTTGTCTCCAGCTAGTATAGAGTTGGTTCTACTAACTTTAGACTTATAAAAAGTAGTTCTCATGCTCATTGACTTGGTTAGTTAGGTGTAGATATGAGTACATGCTGTCAACTGTAGATGAAACTAAAGAAACGTAGACGAGACTGGGAAAAGAGGATGGAAGAGGAAAAAGCTGAGAAAGCGCAGCTCAGAGAACAAGAAAATGCAGTGGTTGGCCAAATCATCGACAGCCAGGTTTGCTCTACTTGTAATTCATCTTACCGTATCTGACACTGAAGGTATGTTAAGTTGGTCCTCAGTCTATGGCCAGAAGTATGTAGCAACTAGTAACTCATCCTATCGTATCTGAGACTGAAAGTGTGTTAAGTTGGTCCTCAGTCTATGGTTGGGAGTATGTAGCAACTACTAACTCATCCTACTGTATCTGAGACTGAAAGTGTGTTCAGTTGGTCCTCAGTCTATAGTCAGAAGTGTGTAGCAACTACTTGTAACTCATCCTACTGTATCTGAGACTGAAAGTGTGTTCAGATGGTCCTCAGTCTATGTTCAGAAGTGTGTAGCAACTATTTGAATCTCATCCTACTGTATCTGAGACTGAAAGTGTGTTCAGTTGGTCCTCAGTCTATGTTCAGAAGTATGTAGCAACTACTTGTATCTCATCCTATTGTATCTGAGACTGAAAGTGTGTTCAGTTGGTCCTCAGTCTATGTTCAGAAGTATGTAGCAACTACTTGTAACTCATCCTACCGTATCAGAGACTGAAAGTGTGTTCAGTTGGTCCTCAGTCTATGTTCAGAAGTATGTAGCAACTACTTGTAACTCATCCTACCGTATCTGAGACTGAAAGTGTGTTCAGATGGTCCTCAGTCTATGTTCAGAAGTGTGTAGCAACTACTTGTAACTCATCCTACCGTATCAGAGACTGAAAGTGTCTTCAGTTGGTCCTCAGTCTATGTTCAGAAGTATGTAGCAACTACTTGTAACTCATCCTACCGTATCTGAGACTGAAAGTGTCTTCAGTTGGTCCTCAGTCTATGTTCAGAAGTATGTAGCAACTACTTGTAACTCATCCTACCTCATCTGAGACTGAAAGTGTGTTCAGGTGGTTCTCAGTCTATGGTCAGAAGTACATGTACCCTAGGACACTTATATTTTTCGCTAGTATTTAGTTTCGTGAGTAGCAAACAGAGTGAAATTTCGCTGCAACTTGATTTCGCAGCTCTGATGAGTGCGAAAATATAGTAATGTGAAAATAAATGCAGTGGAACAAACAATTAGATTCCTCAGGTTCGGTTCAACGTTAGGAAAACAATTTTCAATTTGGAACTAGTTTGCAATTGTGAACCGCAGGTAGAATTAAGTGGCCAAGATCGATAATGCAATTTGATCGCTTGCTGCTATTTGTTTCTTGGACTATCAATGAACAAAGCTATTTAATTCTGCGTTTTCGCATTTTCGCGAGAGGATGACTCCGCGAAAACGGGAAAATTAGATGAGGCGAATACATAAGTGTCCTAGGGTATGTGACAACACTGAAGCCAAAGGTTACACAACAAGCCTTTTAGTTGTGGAATGAGTTCATCTTGAGCCATAGTCTTACGTCTTTCTATATGGCTAGGGATTGTCTGACACATGGTTCTCTCTCTCGTGCAGTTCACAATGTCAGCGGATGAACGAGAGAAGATAATGCGGGAGCATGAGAAGGATATGATGCGTCTGGAAAACAGTCTCACCCTAAACAAGCTCAAACAGCGTCAGATTCTCGAGGAGAAGCTGGCGGAGAGGAAAGCAAAACGTCTCCAGGCCCTTGAGGTTTCCCAGACTGCCGCTGTCAAGGTATGATCCCCTCGCTATTATTTACAAGGGGTGAAGCATTTCACTAGTGCACCGTATTGATAATAGTTGGGCTATCTTAGTAGACCTCTTATTTTCTACCTTCGTCTTCTGCCACCATATCAGATGAGATGAAATAAATAGAGTTACCAATAGAGTTACCAATAGAGTTACCAATAGAGTTACCAATAGAGTTACCAATAGAGTTTCCAAGATATAAAACTGTAATCCAACAGCCTGCTTTTAAATCTAGTCGTTTAAACTGAGCAGAAAACAGAGAAAAAGTACGCGAATGAGGATGAAGATGACCAACAAACGGCAGCTCTAGAGCTGCTGAAAACGCAGGCAGAGGAAAGGGTGGCCATGCTAACAGACGAAGATACGGAGGTTAGAGTCAGATCTATATCTATTTGTCTGCCACATCAGAGGCACTTTTTGAGAATGCATTTTGTTGGTTCTATGTTGTTTTTTGTTTGAATTTCAGTAGTCAAAATTTATGACTTTCTCCTGACTGTATTGACCACCATGAGTAGAATTTCGGTTTGTGTAGCTTAAAATGTGCAGGAGTTGTGGAAGCTTTGACCAGATAAGGTTGTGAGAGTAAGACAACTCCGATTGGATCAAGTCATCGACAAACTGAACCCTCACTCAATCTGATCTTAATAACTTTACAGTCCAGCACTGTTGCTTCTCTTTCACACACGTGTGCCTCTTTTTAACAGATAAATTTGGATGAAGAGATGGAAAAAGTAAAATTGGAAATGCTGCAGCAAAGAGCGGCAGCTCTGAGAGAGCAAGAAGATAGGCTCGGCAGCATGGTGGCCCAGCTTCAGATCAACAAGGCTAAAGAGGTGAGTCATCGTGATATTTTATCATGATGGAATCACAAATCACAATCTTATGTCCCATTGAGCTGTTTATTTAGTCAGTACTTTTCAATACTCAGTCTTTGTTTCTTTTGGTATGCAATGAAAAACATCGCGTTATTGATTGATTTTCAGTGCCAATAAAAAATTATAATTATATTCATACATACAATACTCGAACATTTTCATAAAAATACAAGGGAGCAAAGTTTTTTTCATTTGTGCAGATTGCATACTGTGAGAACAGTTTGATATGACTAATAGGAGGCTGTAATTGCATCTCTACGATCTGATTCTGCTCTAGATTTTCTCATGCATTCATTAACATGAGCAGGGGAAGATGACTTTTAAAATTTGTATGTTCGTAATTGTAATAAGAACAGTAATGCTACCTTGTGTGCATCCGATGTCACAAAGTCTATCCATGAATTCTATACATGAAGTCTATACGTTAAGCCTACACATGAAGTCTATACTTTAAGTCTATACGTTAAGTCTATACACTGAAGTCTATATGTCATGAGTATGATATGATTACTAGACTGTGCTCTCTGCTTAGTTAGAGTTGATACTGAGCAGTCATATTGTTTGCCCTTTGCAGGTATCTTCATGTTAAACTTAAAAGCAATTGAATTTTATTATCTATAAGATTAACAGAGAGCATAGGCTACGTGTCCACGGCTGCCACTAATAGGATATATTGCTCTGAACCAATCAAGCTGCAATACCTTTCACTTGTGAGTTTTGTTGTCTTTTCCTACCCACTCATTTATTATTAGTTGACGGAGATTGACGAGAAGCAGAGGGCCATCAATGAGCTCAAGGCAAACCTTATAGACGATCTGAGTGAGAGAGGAGTCATGTCAGATGGAGAGGCTGAGATGTGTCTAGAGCAGCACAAGGCGCAGCAGACAAAACTTACTAACAAGCTCAACAACGAGAGAGAAAAACAAGAGAGGGTTCGTGTTTTTGTGCTTTGTCAGGCTATTCTACATTTGTTTCTCTTGCGAGGGTCAAACGAGGTCATACGAGGTCATACAAGTTTGTAGGAGTTTTTGTGACTTTTAGGTCTTGTTTTTGTTTAGCTTTGGAATAGATTAAACCTTGACATAACCCTTTGTACAGAAAAACGCTACATGTATGTTGGGAGAGGCGGTTACGGCTGACGTCCGTCCTAATTTATGTTTGAAACAAAGCTTTGTTTCATTATTTAACAAATGTCTCTACTTAAGCTACTTACTAACCATTATGTTATATGTATATATATTTTATACTTTATATTACACTCTATATATTATGTTCTATATATTTTCATTTTAAATATTTTGTGTGCTCTATAAATTATATATTATGTTCTATGTATTATACTCTATATAATATACACTATATATAGAGTATAATACCCTGTTATATTTTATGTATTATATTTTATATATTATAAATTAGACTCTATATATTATACCTTATATATTATCTCTTACATCTTATCTTATATTATGACGGGCACACTGTGTCATACAAGCTCTACGTTGTACAATTTGAGATATTAAATCCAGTACATTGTATGAAATAAGTCAAGCATACTGTGACACGATTCCTGTCAAAACAATTTCCTTTTCTTATCAACAGATGCTGAAGAAAAAGCTCGCAGACCGTCTGGGGGCGAGAGAAAAAACACTAATGGACAGCTACGAGGACAGGCTGAAGGAAGTCATCGATCAGACACCCAAGAATAAGCTTGCTGCCAAGCTTAAGAAAGCGGCCATATTGCACAAGAGAGCCACCGCTATCGAAGAGTTCAAGTACGCACCCAAGACCCTTTTTGTTTGTTGTTGCTAGGCATACAAACTCCTACTCAGTAATTGATTGTGCTGTGTTGTTAGTTTTTAACAATTGAGAATATGTGTTAATGTATCCACCAATCAATCACCCAGATTTTTTAGAAAACGCTTGGTATATTTCACTCTTTTCAAGTTATCATAACTAAACACTCTGCTGGTTGTATTCAGGCTGCGCATGGAGAAGGAGATAAGTCAATCATTGGAAGAGATGCGTAGAGAGCACAGCGTGAAAAAGGCCAAACTCATGCAAGAGTTGGAGTTGCGATTTATCGCTAGCCTGGTAAGGTCATTAGCTGTCAAGTTTGAATGTAATTCGTCGCTGAACCTCTATGGACGGATAACTACATAGTCTATGTACCATGAAAATGGTTGCAGGCGTTTTCATTAATAACTTTGGAAGTTGCTGAACTCATAGTATCTGCAGTACGATAAGTGTAGATGCTTGTTACATGTAAATGCTAGGTTACACAAACCTTATTGCGCAAGTTGACATGTCACAGACATGTGAATTGAATACACAGGTACAGCAAGGCAAACTTAAAAGGTCAGAGTTGAAGGACAGTTTAAAGCTGCTCTTTCCGACTAGGACTGATAAGCAATTAGAGTCACTTATTAACACCCTCCATGATCCAACAGCAACAGTTGCTGAGGAAGAGAATGACCTGTAAGTTCACCAACTTTTAGTAATGAGCTTCTCTTTCTGCTGTCATTCTCTAAAATCTGCTTGTTGTTCCAGTTTTCAGGTTGTGGCGCTCACCATGATGAGTCACCGACTTTGCGTCTATTAGAATGTTGATCTGTGTTACACATGTTATCGGTATCTTGGGCTATAGAGTGCTTCACAAATAGCAACTGCATGCTGGGAACATGTACTCACTGTTGACAGGCTTGATGGAGGATCAGCAAGTATGCTCAAAGAGCGAATCGCTCGATCAGTATCCATGTATCAGAAAGAACATCCTGGTGTAATACAGGAAGAGCCTTTAACTATGAATTCAAGGTAGGTGGCAGGAGAGGATGACTCAGGCTGACCCAATGGAACGCTAAAACCATTTTTTCATCTCCTCGCCTGTGAAACATTGACAAGATAAAAATCCTTGCAAAATATATTTTCAAAATTGGCCTAAATACAATTATTATATAAATTACATGTACATAAATTAAAACAGTAAATTTGATTATAGCTGCTGTTGGGCAGTGCAATAAACACCATCAGTTGCTGAAGTAAAGGAGTTGGCTACTAGCTAACAAAGGGCGTTGAAAATAGCAGCTCAATTTATATCATTCAAAGTGTGGTAATAAATCATATTAATTTCACGCTTCGACTCCAGAACATCAACATAATAAAAACATTTGATTTTATCTCAGCTGTGTGTCACCTGTCACCACATTTTTCATGCTCGGGTGTCTCTCATAACCCAGGAAGCTCTTGAGATTGCCTTTTGTGACAAATATCGCGAGTCTTTAGACCTTGACTCCTTGAATACAGATCTTGTTGTCTTCACTAATACTCTGACTATTTGCGGTTGCATTTGTACTTTCACAATATATTTTTGTAGTGCTGAGTAGAACAAAACAGTGTATGTAGACATATAGGTGTGAAGTGTTGCTTGTTGTCCTGTACACTTTAACATTCACATGACTAATCCAATCTCTTGTACCACTTTCATTGAGAGTGAAAAAATTCCTTTATGTACATTTGCTGTTGTACACACGCTGTTTGTCTGCGGTATAACTTGTTCAGTCGCTCTGTTTAAACAAAAGGCTGCTCAAGAGCTCTCTGCGCCTTTGCTACTAGTTTGCCTTGTTTTATGCTAATCTCAAAGGGAATGTTTTATACCTACTACTATCCTGGCAATCCACGGCTCTTATCATAGCTAAGATGTTTTGGGTTGAGAGTAAATAATTTAAACACGCTTGTATTTTGGAAATGAAAATATTGGACAAGTACTCTGAGATTGGAGTATTCTTTCATTTCCTTTCTTCTCATCTGTCATTAGATTGACTTTTCTGATTGATGAAACTTATTCAGCTTGGACTGCAATATTCCCCCTTTTCTAGATCAGCTAACTTTTCTAATACAGCTCATATCCGATTTGAAGAGATCGCTGTAATACTCATTATACAGATCAATATTTCCAAGAATCTCTTAACATTAGCAAATTTTAAAGTTCAGTGGCAAACTATATAAAATTTAACATGGTCAGTTGGGATATCTATCGCTGGTGTACAGTTACGTTGCTTATGACAGCCTATGCATGACCTTTCTAAATGAGCAGACATTCTGATCCACCCAGTTCCTTGTGGCCTTGACATGGCATGCTGTAGTCTTCATAGAGTGATTCAATGAATGCGTTTGTGAAGCTACTGGAAGGCTGTGTTCTATTGTTTTAGTACTAAGTCGAGGATAAAACGCTAATGTCATCACTTAATATCTCATTTAAAACTAAGTCATGTAGTGACAGTAATCTTGCTAAAAATATAGCATATTTACATCTTTCACAGGCCAAAATCTATGAGAAAGAAGCAGTCATTGCCACCGCTTGATTTTGATCGACAGCAAGGCCTGCCAGCACTTAGGTCAGCCGGTTTGCGTGGGAGACGTCCTCTCCCCAGTTCAGAACACTTTTAGTTTACATTTTATAATAATTTCTAGCCTCCATTGTTGTCTACCATTAGTTAATGTTAGTCTACCATTAGACTTCGTCTACCTTTACGTATTCAGACGATCAGGTTTCTTAAACTTTTAAATTTATTGTTAGCTTATTTTTGAATATTCTTAGAATAAATAATATTCATTTGTTTTCCATTATTTGAGCTTTCAGACTATTGTCTGATATTAAATTTACTGTGATATTTAAATTGTGATCCTTGATATTATTCCTTTTTTATAACAACATATATTTCTGTTATTACTTTGTCTCCAACATACGGTAACTTTATTATCATAACTTTTGAATTCTGTGTGACTCCATCTTTTCTCAGTAACACATTTATCACACAAAACCAATCTGCGAGACATAATAATAGAAAAGCTAGCAAGAAAACAGCCTTGTTACTATACAAATCATCGCAACATATTGTATGTAATGGTTTATAATACCTTTGCTATGTTTATTAGCTGTCATGTATAAAAGGTCTTACATCATTTTGAATTCTTACTTACAAATCTTACCTACATAAACCCTTAGAATGCAACAAATGCATAATCTAGAGTACTCAGCTAAATGACATCCAAGTTGTTTCAGAACAGTTTACTAAAATAATTTATTTGGAAACGAGCTACTGAGTTAAGAAAACAGTCAGCGATTAGAAAAAAAAATTTCCAACCAATACTAGCAAATAATAATATAATAATTATTGAAAACAACGTGGAGACACAAACCAGACATAATTGTTGTTAGCACAAAGCTATAACCAGCGAGGCGACGTGTATACAAGGAAAGACATGCGCAATGGATCGACAACTAGTGTCAAAATTATCTAAATGGCGATTTGCGGACAGTTAAAAATGTTGACACTTGTTGACCATGGAGAGAGCATCATCTTCTTCACTTAACGTTTAGGACTGCAAGTAAAACAGTAGCCATGCTGAGTGAGTACAACGCTAAAGGAAACCAATTGATCAGTTGGCATGCTGGAAGGCTGATATACCCTAACTACAGTTCTATATGCTGCCATCATTTCAGATATACATGTAGGTAGGCATATAATCTATACATAACCAGAGCTAACAAACAGGCACAGATGAACAAGCTGAATACATGTCTAGCTGATCTAGTAGAAAAGCACAAATAGTTGTAACGAACGAGAAGCTAAAAACAAGAGCAATGGAGAGCAGAATTCCAAATGGAATGAAGCTGTATTGTACCTGCGAGAGGAAAAGTATGGCCTAAACATTGGATCTGCAAGGGTAAAGACATTAGAAATCAGATGCAGGTAAAAACATAGAAAACGCCGTGCAAAAGAATGTTGAAAGAAAGGTGCTGAATGCAAAGATAGCAAAGTGAGTCATGGGAAACATTGATATATGGTTAGGAATTGTCAAAGGGTTACAAACAAACAAAAAGCATAAGGACGTGTATCTGATGAATATTATATTGCCATGTAGAAACTTGACAAACAACAACAGGTAAATAGTGTAACCTATACAAACACAGAGTCAAAGGCAGACAGAGTGACAACCAAAAGAGGTGGGAGGTTGATATTTTGAAAGAATTGCAGTGCAAATTTTACAACTGTACATAATTTTCCCTTCATACTAGTGCTACACGATAAAACGATATCACTCGATGTGACGATATATTTCAGTGGGTGATTTTATTTTTGGTCAGTTTTCTAATCGATATGAAATTCGAAGCCGATATTTTATCGTTATATCACTCATTTATTCACCCGAAAACTCGAGTTGTCCACACTCCTTATTGTAAAGAGGGAACAACTCCTGTTTTTCAATCAACTTCAATATTTTTTTATATTGTTTACGTTAAAGCCTAACACTACATATCAATAGAAGACAACTCCTATGTTCGATATTTTTCAATATTCAATATATTTAGTGACCAAATAAATAATCAAACGCATATGCAAAGATATTGTGCAGCACTACTTCATACACACTATGCCTAGAACATAGCAAGCTACTAATATAACACAACAGCATTTAGTGTGCTTTTCTGACACCATCACTGACCTTTGTGAGAAATCATAGGCGAACAATGCACCAGAAATAATGGCTAGAGGACATTAAGCAGAAATGGAAATACAAAAGGAAACGGGGCAAACCGACTTACGTTCAATAGCTTCCATAGCGAAAAACTGCACATCTGCATCTGAATCCTGTTTAAGTTTTTCAAGAACAGGTTTGACCTGCTGCTGTATGGTAGCCTGGTCCAACCACTGACCTATACGAATGAATGTCTTGGCAACGTTGAATTTAACATTTGGGACAGGATCAGAAGCGAGACCAATGACAGTGGGCATCATAAGTTTGGTAGCCGACTCCTTCTGACAACCCTCGGCAAGTGTCTAAAATAGATCACGCATCTATTAGGACAATGGAAAACCAAGAAAAGCAATTCTTTAGTAAATGTATGAAAATTAATGGATATACAAATGCCCAATTATTATCTGTTATCCTTATTGAAATTAATTTGGCTCATTAAAATAAACAATACCCAAGTTTAACCTCTTTCTATTTTCTGATATATTTATTGCCAATTTCTAGAACAAAGTTTTAACTTAAGATAGGCAGTAGGTAGACATAAAGCTTACAATGACTTACCTTAACAACTTAAGATAGGCAGTAGGTAGACATAAAGCTTACAATGACTTACCTTAACAACTTAAGATAGGCAGTAGGTAGACATAAAGCTTACAATGACTTACCTTAACAACTTAAGATATGTAGTAGGTAGACATAAAGCTTTCAATGACTTACGTTAACAACTTAAGATATGCAGTAGGCAGACATAAAGCTTTCAATGACTTACGTTAATAACTTAAGATAGGCAGTAGACAGACATAAAGCTTTCAATGACTTACGTTAACAACTTAAGATATGCAGTAGGTAGACATAAAGCTTTCAATGACTTACGTTAACAACTTAAGATAAGCAGTAAGTAGACCTAAAGCTTTCAATGACTTACGTTAACGCAGAAAAGACAGGTCATGCGATGAAGGTAGTTTTGATCCCGAGACATCTGAAGAACCTTTGGAATGATCGTCTGCTGCGCCCAATCGACACCAAACTTCTCTACCAGTTTTTTTAGGTTAGCGGTTGCAGCCTCTCTGATGGCATATACTGTAAAGGTAACAACTCGATAACATTATTGCCCATTCATAGTCAGATGTCATTTTACAAGCAAACTTCATATTAAGTTCTAGAGAGTATTTAACAGTTTTGATCTAAAACACTTTCTTGACGCCCAACTGTTCTGGTACTAAACATTAATACTGATTGAGCCAATATATATGCACTACATTATATCATAGTTGATAACACCGTGTATTATATCATTAGATGAATGCCCGGCGTTGCTCGGGTAATGAAAAAAAAAGTATTTGCCAAGAAAACTTCTTTTCTCATTTTTAAACTTCATATCATGAAAAAAGTGTTTTGTGCAGTTGAAATAAATTAGGAAAAAAATGAAACAACTGTAAAGGTGTTTAAATGTAAATGTGTTACTGTAGCTACCTACAGTAACTTTGTTGTATTTCGTGGTTATGATCTGCAAAAAATGTAATATTACCATGTACTACTGTGGAGAAGGTATGAACTACATACAATGCGGACTGTGGGGAGTTCATACCTTCGAGACAGACGTATAACATAAACGTTGAATTCAACTTAAACGAATATGGCTTATTAACACATAGTTGAAGCTACGTTTTATTACGTACTTTACTAAACTTAAACTTTGTCAAAGGCTAAAATTTTATTGCTTTCGTTTTTTAATTCGTTTTTACTATAACTTATAACGAATAATGCCGAACTGAGATAGAAAGCATCGTATATCTATTTCAGGCGTTGTGGGAGGGATTTCGGCGAATAACGTATCTGCATTGTCGTTGTAATCAGTACAGTACACCAACTACCAAATTTTGACTTGGAAAAATTTTCGTTGAGATCGTACAGCGGAAAACAAATTCGCCTGAGTATGGCGAGGACAAAAAGCATTGCGCTTTATAGAGCAAGGCGAAAAAATCTTATAGCAGGGGCATCAAAACCCGTGGACGAAATGTATTAAATAATAATTTACCATGTGCAATCGCGAAAAGGGTATACAGTATATGGTAAGAGCAGTGGGAATGGTAAGAATGACTTAGCCTTGTGCAAAACTTATTTGCAAACTTGTGGTTGCAATCTTCATGAGTTTAAATCCAGTATGAAGCGCATTGTTTATTCCTAGATTGTAATCGCTATAGCTGGACAGACACCAAATGACAGACTTTGAGATTTATTTATATATCATAGTTGATAACACTGTGTACTCTATTGTATCATAGTTGATAACACTGTGTACTCTATTATATCATAGTTGATAACACTGTGTACTATATTATATTATAGTTGATAACACAGTGATTATAATCACAGTTGATAACGCTGTGTACCATCATGCACAAATGTGACTAACCATGATCGATGAGCCAAGCCATACATAGACTGTTTAGTTTCTCATCAAAGAACTCCTTTCCAAGCTGACCGGCGAGTAGAGGCATATATTCTATGATAGCAAGACGCACCCGCCATTTGTTGTCTTCGGCCAGGTCAACTATCGCTGGCAGTAGACTCTGTGATAACTGCTTGATTCCGATCACCTCATTAACGCAGTCTAGGTTGGAGATGATGTTGAGACGCACCTCGGGCACCTCATCTTTGAGTTGAGTGAGGAACATAGGCAGCAAATGCTCTATTGTACTGCAAACATACACCAATCATCACTAAAAGGAAACTGCAACAACACACCTGACAACTGATGGACATTGGTATAACACTGATATAACACCAATCGTTCCTAGCCAGCTTTTGTTTGAACTTTCAAAACAGCTCGGGTCAGCCTATGCCCGATAAATAAGCAGTCTCAATGGTCACAAGAGTGTATACCCTAGGACACTTATATTGCGCTAATACTTAGTTTCGTGAGTCGCATACAGAGTAAAATTTCGCTGCAACTTGATTTCGCAGCTTTAATAAGTGCAACAATATAGTGATGTGAAAATAAATGCAGTGGAACAAACATAATTAGATTCTTCAGGTTCAATTCACCGACTAAAAAAAATTTCAATTTGGGACTTGTTTGTAATTGTGAACAGCAGGTAAAATGGTGTGGGCGAGATCGATGACGCAATTTGATCGCTTGCTGCCATTTGTTTCTTGGACTATCAATGAACAAAGCTATTTAATTTCGCGTTTTCGCTCGTTCATTATGATAGTTTAGTGTCGCGTATGAAATTTTCGCGAGAGGATGACTCCGCGAAAACGCGAAAGTTAGATGAGGCGAATACATAAGTATCCTAGGGTAATGCCATAATCTCGGTTGATATACAGTGGACGCCATATGATTTAATTTATTCCATTGGTTGCATCATAAAGCAAAGATTTTGTATACAGGGGTATAAAAACCCATAGTAAATATTTAAAGCATACACTTCCCTGGTAAAAATCATCAAAATTTTATATATTTACTATACTGTACATATTACAAATTAGTAACAAAATAATGTTAACCCTGGTAACTATAGTTACCTACAATAACTTTAGTATAGTTAGTAAAATGTAATGTTACAATGTAATGTACAGACGTATAACATAAATGTTGGATTTAACTTTCAACTATTTTAGTGAACTTCAACTTTTTCATTGCTACAATTTCTTTATCACCATCTGTTTCGATTTCATTTTCACAGTAACTAATAACGCCGAACGGAGCAAAATCAAGCACCGCAGCTCTCTCCTTCATTGATTGAGGGATTTCGGTGAATAGCATATCGGAACGTTTGTTATTCCGACGTAATCAGCACATCGACTGCCAAATTTGAATTTCGGAAAAGATTTTTGTTAACTTCGTATGACGAAAAATATTTCGTATAAAGGATAAAAAATCAACGAGTTCTGCATCACAGAATGAAAAAATCGTATAACAGGGCCATCGTAACCTGAGAGTGCGCTGCACTGTCAGACCTCGACATCCAAAATTAATTACTTGTGGAACTTGCTTCCTATATCAAAATCATAGCATGGGCAAATATTACTATATGAATACACTTTATTACCGTCAATTTGTTCTAGGGCACAACAATACAACAATTTAGAATAACCATAAAAAAACTTAAGGTAATTACATAGACAAAACATAAACAAATGCATCATATAAAACTAAATAAAAGACTATATATAAGAAATCAAAGTAACCAAGTTATTATATTTAGTGAAAATGTTTATAATGCTACTTTACCTTTGATCAGATAATATCTAAATGAACTTGGCTTAACATTTTATTATTTTGTTGTATGCTAATTTTCACCAGCTACTTGACTTTTCCTAATGAAACAGTTTTGTTTAAAGAAAATTCCAATGTAGTATTTTGCAATTCACTTGCGGTGTACAGTCAATTAACTTGAGGTGTACAGTCAATTCACTGTAGGTGTACAGTCAATTCACTTGAGGTGTACAGTCAATTCACTTGAGGTGTACAGTCAATTCACTTGAGGTGTACAGTTAAATATTTGCAAAAATTTGACATTTGTAGTATACTTGAAGGTTAGCATGTACAGGTTTGGAATACGAATTTGAGATACAAGCAAAAGCAGAGCAAAGATTTTGCCGTATATGTGGAACAAGCTTGAGATACGAGCGTATGTGTGGGGGCCGCTAGGTGGGCCAGTATGCTCGAGGCCGCTTTCGAGATCAACATCGCTCAGCCTTTCTTGACGGATCAGTTTGAAAAACCGGCTAAGAGTGATAGTGAGGCAAAAACGCAAAACCGGATGACAATAAAAAAATAAAAACGATGACAATTAGAATTTACTTTAGTTTAAGATTAAAACCTATATTCCAGTGTGTGTTTTGCAAGCTAAAGTCATAAGTTACATTTAAAGTTTATGTTATGTTACATAGCATCACAAGTGGGGCGAACTGAACGTGTTGCTGTGAAGTCTCTCTCCCACACCACTATTAGCAGCAAGTCTGTCTTGAAGAACTCTATGCAGTACTAAACACGTTACGGTTAATCGCTGGTCATAACCACTACATAAGTATTTGTTACTCTGTGAACATAGGTAGAGAATTAGAACTAAAAATAATATCCAGTGAAAGCAATATCTCCAGAAGTAACATCTTATTTTTAGGTGTTTTTCCAGATGGGAACGGATCAATTTGCATTTAATTATTTTATACGTGGAATTTTGTCTCGCGATATGAGAAAATTGAAATACAAACTTAGTCCAAAATGCAATAAGCTCGTATGTCGAGGTATGACGGTATTTAAAAGTTGCATTGGTAGGGAGTGTATAGAAATAAGCTTCATTGGTAGGGAGTGTACAGAAATAAGCTTCATTGGTAGGGAGTGTACAGAAATAAGCTTCATTGGTAGGGAGTGTATAGAAATAAGCTTCATTGGTAGGGAGTGTATAGAAATAAGCTTCATTGGTAGGGAGTGTATAGAAATAAGCTTCATTGGTAGGGAGTGTATAGAAATAAGCTTCATTGGTAGGGAGTGTATAGAAATAAGCTTCATTGGTAGGGAGTGTATAGAAATAAGCTTCATTGGTAGGGAGTGTATAGAAATAAGCTTCATTGGTAGGGAGTGTATAGAAATAAGCTTCATTGGTAGGGAGTGTATAGAAATAAGCTTCATTGGTAGGGAGTGTATAGAAATAAGCTTCATTGGTAGGGAGTGTATAGAAATAAGCTTCATTGGTAGGGAGTGTATAGAAATAAGCTTCATTGGTAGGGAGTGTATAGAAATAAGCTTCATTGGTAGGGAGTGTATAGAAATAAGCTTCATTGGTAGGGAGTGTATAGAAATAAGCTTCATTGGTAGGGAGTGTATAGAAATAAGCTTCATTGGTAGGGAGTGTATAGAAATAAGCTTCATTGGTAGGGAGTGTATAGAAATAAGCTTCATTGGTAGGGAGTGTATAGAAATAAGCTTCATTGGTAGGGAGTGTATAGAAATAAGCTTCATTGGTAGGGAGTGTATAGAAATAAGCTTCATTGGTAGGGAGTGTATAGAAATAAGCTTCATTGGTAGGGAGTGTATAGAAATAAGCTTCATTGGTAGGGAGTGTATAGAAATAAGCTTCATTGGTAGGGAGTGTATAGAAATAAGCTTCATTGGTAGGGAGTGTATAGAAATAAGCTTCATTGGTAGGGAGTGTATAGAAATAAGCTTCATTGGTAGGGAGTGTACAGAAATAAGCTTCATTGGTAGGGAGTGTATAGAAATAAGCTTCATTGGTAGGGAGTGTATAGAAATAAGCTTCATTGGTAGGGAGTGTATAGAAATAAGCTTCATTGGTAGGGAGTGTATAGAAATAAGCTTCATTGGTAGGGAGTGTATAGAAATAAGCTTCATTGGTAGGGAGTGTATAGAAATAAGCTTTTTTGGTGTCACAAAGCAATGCAGCGAGTTGGTAATTTTACTTCAAGTTGTTAAGTACAAGATCAGGATACAGCATTTTACATAAGAGAAAATGTGTACAATGTGTATTATTCGAGCATCTCGAGTACCTACCTTTGAGCAGGCATGTGTATATCTAAAATAATTGGAGATAGATGAAGTCAACACTTACTTATCTTTGCCAAGAATAGGTGATAGTCCCATGATAACAGATGCGAGTGCAGACTTGACATGCATGTTGGTGTCATTCACAAGCTCCTTCACGCAAGGCAGCACGTAGGTCATGATCACTTGTTCTCTTGTCTCCGTTGGCAGCGCATTAGAAAAATCTGTAAAGTGGAAGGAAATTCTACCCTTGAAAAGATAGTAGAGTTTGGAACTGCTGGGAATGAAATCATCAATGCAAGTCGAGTGATCCAACACATGGCACCTGTAAAACCTGCCACTCAATAAAGGGAGCGAGTTGGGCAACAAATGTCCAAATAAGGAAAACATGTTAGCAAAACTGAACAGCCTCCCTGTAATAACTAGGGGAGCTCGGCATCTAACTTCGCAAACATATACGATTTGCTAAAGATATGGCAACAACTTACCTTTCATTTTGGAGCAAGCAGCGGCCCTGACCTCAGCCTCACAGTCTTTGAGAAGATTTTGAAAAGCTGGTACTAAGTCATTGTTGGTTATCGTTGGTCCAACTGCTTTCTGCAGTTCTGTGAATTTATCAGCGACCATGTAGCGCACCCGCCATGACTTATCATCGGCAGCCTGCCGCAGCGTTGGCATCACCAGTTGTTCAGTGTCTTCATTTGACAGCACCTGTGCAATCTGCCAGCAATGGAAATAACGAGTTTTACACTTAGAAATCACTTATGAAAGTGCGTTGCTTCAAGCAAACCTCAGACAATGATTTGTTAAAAACATTTTTGGGTGATGAGAAATTTGTTTAGTAATGCAACTGTGAGAAGTGGACTAAAATATGCATGATATAGTGCTTACTATATAATGCACAGAGCAAAGGATGGAATCGTTGACAGAACTACCTGAACACAGGCTTCTATGGCGAGAAGTCTAACAGAGTCCTGTTCATCTTGGGCGAGGTGAGAGAAGAGAGGTATGAGATCTGATTTAACATAGTCTAATTCCATCACTTTGGCAAACTCTCCCAATTTGGCAGCGGCTGCTCGTCGGACCATAGGTGTGTCATCTCCGCAAAGATTTCGGAAATGTCTAGATATGATGGACGTTAAGAAGAACAGGATGAACAAAATTATGCTAATAGTTTCTCTACACTCCTAACAATTTGATGGTTTGAAAAGAAACCAAAACAAAATACATGGAATAACTTACGATCTAAGCTCCGATTTAATAGAGCTGGACACCCGTGGGTAAGAAACGCTGAAGAGACCACACGCTGATGTACGGGATGTGAACCAGTCACCAATGGCTAATCGCTTGACTAATGGTACAAAATGATGTTCGAGGTCGTGTGGAGAATGGAGGGCAGCTACTTGCCTGAGAGACTCGACCGCCTTGTCCCTCACGACTGTCTCTTCGACTGTCGCGAGACTCTCAAGCGGTTGCTATAAGCAAAGCACAAACACTGCGTCGCAACTCATCCGATTCGACCAAAAAGCATTGAAGTTATATTGGCCATGTATCTGGATGCAAAGCTAGACTGAAAGATACAGTAACAATCTATACTTCCAAAACATTTGTCGCAAAAGTAAATTTAGAAGGTAATTTTTACTTACAGAATTCCATTCTCAAACAAGCAATTGGCATTCCTATGTACAACACAAGTAAAATCTAATATGACCTTTTTATTTTATTTAATCTAACATTTGAATTATCTTATGCTCTGCAGCATGACCGAGTTGAAAACTCTTTATCACTGTATGACTTACTAGTAAACAGTGCACATATTCTGCTCCACCAACCAAAGGTGTAAAGTTGCCTAGTTGCTCTGCTAGTGCCAACAACACTTCATCTTCATCATATATAGTCTCTATGGAAAGCAAAAAACATTATACAATAGTAATTTACGATTGTCATCAAAAAATAGAAACAGACGTTAAGATGAAGGAAAACCCGAACTTACCTGTTAAAAATGGGATCAATTCACTACGAGTTCGTTCCACACCAAGTGCTAAGGCTATAGTTGATAGCTTTCTGATACTGTTTAGTCTCAGCTACAATAAATTATTAGCAAGATGAAAGATGTTGAAAAAATTAAAACATCATTCGACAAATATCCATGCAAAAGTGAATTAAAATAACATATTAGAATAAACTAACACAGAGTACATACGTGTGCATAAAAGGTTCAGCTTTGTTTCTAAACAAGCAAGGCTCGTGCTATGCATGTTGATTATCGAAATACCTAAATCCATATTTTTCCTATTAGAAATAATTGTAGACCGTCGGGTTTAAATACTGAACAAACGTCTCCTAATAATATCCTAGTAGCTCTAGACATCTTTGCCGTATTTAGCCTCACACAGCTCGCTGATGTCAAAGTGATTAGAATACAATTCAATAGAAGAGTGATAGAATTGAGTAATTTTGGTGAATTCATCTTTGACTACGTTGATAACTATAGCAACCTCGGTTGAGAAATATCATTAACCAGGTAAATGCGATTTTAAAAAAGAACAATTTTTTAACAATTTCATGATGCTGTTTTTCATAAACCCAGCTGCTTTGTAGCAGTACCTGAACATCTTCGTTTCTAAGTTCATCAATAAGAACTGCAATTGGATATAAAGCTTCATCTCCTGAAGGATCACTTTCTGATTTTACGACCGAAGCCATTTCTGTTTTTCCTGTATGTTCGTGAATCTCGTAGTATGCGAGGAAGAAATCACCGTATAGTCAGGGGTTGTTCTCCCTTTTTATTCTTTCATTAATATACCTAATCAGAGTTGATTGGCTATTGAACTGCCGTAATAGAAACAAGCTGCTATGGTCGGCTGTTGCGGCTAATTTATTGGCACACTCGACAAGCGATTTAGTTTCGTTTTGCTCGTCTGTGTTTACCGACGCGCTCTTGTTGTGGCTACCGTGCGAAAATATTTTTGACAGTTTTCCTTTGCAAAATACAGTTAGTGTATTTTACACGGCTACAAGCCGGAGTTGGTGTATTTTACACGGCTACAAGCCGGTTCTGTGAATTTATTATTTATTGCATATATGTTTTTAGAATATTTACTGATGCATTTTCTCTCTATCACTTAGAATGTAGCTACTGGTTTACACATTACGTTGAGCGATTTTTAAATGTTACCTTTTACATGCAACACAACAATGCGTTAATTGGCGTTTTAGAGATTTACTTGGAGATGACAGAAAGGAGTCAACCTAATGGACATACAGGCTCTCGGAACCTACATCGGACTTCGTCGTTAACGGACCGTCAGTGGACACGTCCAGACCTGCCTTCCAAATGTACATGGAAGCCGGGGACTAAAGAAAAAGACCCCCATGAACACATAATACGGTGACATAGTACAGCTATGTGTGTTGCATCGTGGTTCTTAACTTATAGTTGAAACGCATTAAGAACCAGTTCTCATGTTTCATAGTTTGATTGCAGCAAGGAAAGGCCCAAGGTTTTGAAGAATATTCTCGGCGCTATAGGCAATACCCCAATGGTACAGCTTAATGTTATACCAAAAGAAGAAGGAGTTAAGTGCAGAGTCTGTGAGTAGTTAGAGTTAGTTAGTTGTTGGTAGTTCACCTGTAATATCCTCAAACATTTGCATACTTTCTATAAAGTTGTTTAGTAAAGTTTGGAAGGCAATATTATGTTTCGGCGATGTTGTAATTAGTTGCTACATAACCCTTTGTTAGCTCATTGCTTTTTGTTACACATTTTTCAACTAATTGTTTATTAACTATTATTAACGATTATTTTGTAATAAAATTTCACTTGTCCGTTTTAACTTTGTCCTCTAAAAAAGAAATTTTGCCAGTCACAAAAGATCATTTGAAATTATACAGTGATAATTTATTCCTTTTATGCAAATTTTTTGTGAAATTTGCAAAAAATGATCAGTAACAATTCTATTGGCATTTTGAGTGCCAAGACTTGAGCTTGTTTGCTGGGGTTTTACTTGTCTTTTATTTTGTCAGTGGCCAAGTGTGAGTACTTTAATGCTGGTGGCAGTGTCAAGGACAGAATAGCTGTGAGGATGGTAGAAGATGCCGAGAGGAAAGGTATCCTTAAACCGGGAGACACGATTATAGAGCCAACCTCTGGGAATACTGGTCAGTGTGACACATGCTTTCCTCTGCTATGGCCAAGATGTCTGTTGCTCTGCCTTCACATCTGCCTCATTTTGCGTTCCTGCGACTCTTTTCCAGGTATTGGATTGGCTCTCTCCGCTGCTGTCAAAGGATATCGGTGTATCATCGTCATGCCAGAGAAAATGAGCTCGGAGAAGGCAAGAAAATAGATTGTACTGTTAGCGTTACCTCGAGTCTTGTTGTATTGTCAGGCAGATCAGGCTATGAGATACATTTCTGTACTCACAGGTGAATGTGCTAAAAGGACTGGGAGCTGAGATTGTGAGAACACCAACTAGTGCAAGCTTTGACTCCCCAGAGTCCCATATTGGTGTCGCTTGGAGATTAAAGGAGGAGATTCCAAACTCGCACATTCTTGACCAGGTTCCTTGTCTAGCCTTACATTCAACAGTCATACCCACCCTGTGATTATATCTACTTACGTGTCCACTAAATAACTTACTTATATCTATTCTTTACAAAGCTCTTGCTGTTAACTGTTCTAGTCACAGTTAGCTTTTGTAAAAATAATGGCCCAAGTCTAATTACCTTCCATGAAGTTTCACAGGTCAAGTTCTCAGATTTTTTTCACTGCCAATGCATTGTCGGTTTCAAACACAAACTGAAGTTTCTGGAATCTGATAAGTTAAACGTTTAATATAACTGAATTCAAACCTCGCTTGAGTAGATATGAGTGACAGTAGTCAGTATTAGATATGAGTGACAGTAGTCACTACTAGACTAGATATGAGTGACGGTACTCAGTACTAGACTAGATATTAGTGACAGTAGTCAGTACTAGACTAGATATGAGTGACAGTAGTCAGTACTAGACTAGATATGAGTGACAGCAGTCAGTATTAGACTAGATATGAGTGACAGTAGTCAGTATTAGACTAGATATGCGTGACAGTAGTCAGTATTAGACTAGATATGAGTGACAGCAGTCAGTATTAGACTAGATATGAGTGACAGTAGTCAGTACTAAACTAGATATGAGTGACAGCAGTCAGTACTAGACTAGATATGAGTGACAGCAGTCAGTACTAGACTAGATATGAGTGACAGCAGTCAGTACTAGACTAGATATGAGTGACAGCAGTCAGTACTAGACTAGATATGAGTGACAGCAGTCAGTATTAGACTAGATATGAATGACGGTAGTCAGTACTAGACTAGATATGAGTAACAGTAGTCAGTATTAGACTAGATATGAGTGACAGTAGTCAGTACTAGACTAGATATGAGTGACAGTACTCAGTACTAGGTATGAGTGACAGTAGTCAGTATTAGATATGAGTGACAGTAGTCAGTATTAGATATGAGTGACAGTACTCAGTACTAGATATGAGTGACAGTAGTCAGTATTAGACTAGATATGAGTGACAGTAGTCAGTATTAGACTAGATATGAGTGACAGTAGTCAGTATTAGACTAGATATGAGTGACAGTAGTCAGTATTAGACTAGATATGAGTGACAGTACTCAGTATTAGACTAGATATGAGTGCCAGCAGTCAGTATTTGAGGTTCAATTTCATCATGCATGTCTGACATCTTACCAATTTTTTAAAGATTGTAAGTAGGTTCTCATTAAAATTGAATGGCCGTCTGCTCATAGTATGGAGCCTCATTTGAAGCTTTCTGTTGTGATCATCAACACTTGCATGGTTTGGTCTATCCATGCTGATGGTTGCCATCGCTGAGCATTCAAGCGCGACACCGTTTGTCAGATGGTGCAACTCAATCTATCAGTCTGTCACCAAGTTCATGACAGGAATCATTCTCAATTTGTATTGGCTCAACCTTCATTACTGCTCATAGCTTGTCAAGGTGAATTCAATGGTTTTTGTTACTTGACATGCCGGTATCTGCTTACGTGATGGCGTTCAGCTCCTTAATTCGCAACAGATGTTGTCTGACCGCTAGCAACCCCTTGTATTCAGGTCCCTGGAAAATGTATCAAATTTATTGAACTTCACCTTTTTTTTTTTAACAGCTGCTTGACATTTAGTTGGTCAGAAGATTCTATTTCAAGTATATAACCATGAATGTCACACAAGCTTCCATTTCACAGCAGCAACAAACATGGCTATACTCTTGTCTGATAAATTCTAGAAAATAATAGTTTTCACAGTTATCCACCTTTGCAAATCATTTGAGCACATGTTAACACTGATCAAACCCTCCTAAATTCGTTCTATTTCATGTCGTCATGAATGTTTAATAAATTTACTAATGTTACACGTCCACTTTTATAGCATTTATAGCATTACAACAACTTCAAAAGAATTTTTCTTTTATTCACAAAAACAGAAAGACTTGAGGATTATTTTGCATAAAATCTTGGATTTGAGTAACTCAACTGCTCAAAGTTATTAGCAAATAGAAAATGGCTTTACTTGAAATCAAAATGAGTAAAAGTGTCAGAAATAAATGTTATGTTTGAATCACTATAAGAGTTACTCAATAATGTTTTTAGAAGTATAATTAGTTTCATCAAACTCTACTCCTTTTGAGTTTTCTTCTGATGTATAAGTTGTATGCGGGACAGATCAAGAACAATACTTAAAAGAGAGATTAAACGTAGTGAGTGCTGCAACGTCAACAAAGGGGATATTCTTTTGGGGGCCCCGTTTAATTTTCACACCACTGTATGTTTTACATTGATATACATATTGGTATATGTAGGTTTAACATTGATATACATATTGGTATGTACACATAATAATCGTATGTGTCACTTCCATGTCATATAGACATATTGTATAATTCTCTAACAGTACTGTAATGCAAGCAACCCATTGGCTCATTATGACGGAACTGCTGAAGAAATCTTGGAAGCTTGCGGAGGGAAGGTAGACATGGTGGTATGCGGGGCGGGTACCGGAGGCACCGTAACAGGCATAAGCAGGAAGATTAAGGAGAAATGCCCAAATTGCAAGGTCAGTGTGCATCTTGGCCTCAAAGTATGAACAAGTAGCCAAGGAGTCTCCATTTTGTGATAGCCAAGGATTTTCCATTAGGTGATAGCCAAGGAGTTTCCATTAGGTGATAGCCAAGGATTTTCCATTAAGTGATAGCCAAGGAGTTTCCATTAGGTGATATAACTTGTGTTTCTTCTTCCTTTTTCCACAGAATACTATGTACACGGTACACGCTCCTATAAGGTACACCTTAAACGTTAATTCCAAATAACGTTAATTCTAGATAACATTAATTATAGATAACGTTAATTCCAGATAACGTTAATTCCAGATAACGTTTATTCCAAATAACATTAATTTCAAATAGCGTAAATTCCAGATAACGTAAAAAAGATTGTGCAAAGTTTTTGCTTCGTACTGCATAAAAACTTCCACATAACGTCAAGTGTCATGTAGGGGGCAACTTCTCAAATTCGGTTTCAATGGTAACATACATGTATATTGTCGCATTTATGAGAAAAAATCATGTATGTATGCAATTACATCTATTATAAACACAACTTCCATGACATTCTAGTTCGTCGTGATATATGGTCAGATGTGTCAACAAAACAGAGAATAGGTAGCTGCGCAAATGTTAATAAATACTTAGAGGCGATCGATTGGTGCAGGTGTTACAGCTTAGGTCTACCAATCTGATTGTCTCGAGTTGGGAGCATTGCCGAAAGTTATCTTTTATCCTAACCTTGACCCCTTGGATCAGATAGATGATGAACCAGTAGATACCGCTCTTTTTATTGTGAAATATATTTGTGTTTTGCTTTAGTGTAGACGTATAAAATATTTGTTATCAGTTTTACTTTGCAGAATAGACTGCTGTCTAGAAGAAATAAACAAATCTTTGTAAATGGGCGTCGAAGATGTGCATTTCCCATCAACTTATTGTAGAATTACCACAGTCATAGTCTATAAAACCAGCGAAATTGATCAGAAAAAGGAGACAAGTTGTCGATGTAAGCTAATGATATTACAGTTGCGATACAGCCAACAAATTAAAAAGTTGAGCCTAGTTTTTTTGTAACTCTTTTTGTATGGCCAAAAGGGTGAGTGTGAGAACATCTTGGAAACCTTGGAACGGATTAGCAATTTACATGTATTTTACTGTTTCTATATCGTAAATACCTATAACATATTTACGTTGTAGGAGCATCTGCTGTATACAGTCAAGCATTGACTTATGGTCACCTCTATGGTCACCTCTATGGTCACCTCTATGGTCACCTCTATGGTCACCTCTATGGTCACCTCTATGGTCACCTCTATGGTCACCTCTATGTACAAATTTGTCGCTATATTGGTGTAAAACTTGCGCAGATATTTGTATCGACATATTAATTAACTTTCTCAAAACATGAGTTTTGAAACTGAAGGTAAATAGAACATAATAGTAGCATAAGTTATATAAATTGACTTAGTTTAAACTATCTGGTGTAAATTTCAGTGAGTTGCGCTGTGTACTTGTATCTCCGCTGTGTACTTGTATCTCCGCTGTGTACTTGTATCTCCGCTGTGTACTTGTATCTCCGCTGTGTACTTGTATCTCCGCTGTGTACTTGTATCTCCGCTGTGTACTTGTATCTCCGCTGTGTACTTGTATCTCCGCTGTGTACTTGTATCTCCGCTGTGTACTTGTATCTCCGCTGTGTACTTGTATCTCCGCTGTGTACTTGTATCTCCGCTGTGTACTTGTATCTCCGCTGTGTACTTGTATCTCCGCTGTGTACTTGTACCTCCACTGTGTACTTGTATCTCCGCTGTGTACTTGTATCTTCGCTGTGTACTTGTATCTCCGCTGTGTACTTGTGTCTCCGCTGTGTACTTGTATCTCCGCTGTGTACTTGTATCTTCGCTGTGTACTTGTATCTCCGCTGTGTACTTGTATCTCCGCTGTGTACTTGTACCTCCACTGTGTACTTGTATCTCCGCTGTGTACTTGTACCTCCGCTGTGTACTTGTATCTCCGCTGTGTACTTCTATCTCCGCTGTGTACTTGTATCTCCGCTGTGTACTTCTATCTCCGCTGTGTACTTGTATCTCCGCTGTGTACTTGTATCTCCGCTGTGTACTTGTATCTCCGCTGTGTACTTCTATCTCCGCTGTGTACTTGTATCTCCACTGTGTACTTGTATCTCCGCTGTGTACTTGTATCTCCGCTGTGTACTTCTATCTCCGCTGTGTACTTATATCTCTGTTGTGTACTTCTATCTCCGCTGTGTACTTCTATCTCCGCTGTGTACTTCTATCTCCGCTGTGTACTTCTATCTCCGCTGTGTACTTCTATCTCCGCTGTGTACTTATATCTCTGTTGTGTACTTCTATCTCCGCTGTGTACTTGTATCTCCGCTGTGTACTTCTATCTCCGCTGTGTACTTATATCTCTGTTGTGTACTTCTATCTCCGCTGTGTACTTGTATCTCCGCTGTGTACTTGTATCTCCGCTGTGTACTTGTACCTCCACTGTGTACTTGTATCTCCGCTGTGTACTTGTACCTCCGCTGTGTACTTGTATCTCCGCTGTGTACTTCTATCTCCGATGTGTACTTGTACCTCCGCTGTGTACTTGTATCTCCGCTGTGTACTTGTACCTCCGCTGTGTACTTGTATCTCCGCTGTGTACTTATATCTCCGTTGTGTACTTCTATCTCCGCTGTGTACTTCTATCTCCGCTGTGTACTTCTATCTCCGCTGTGTACTTCTATCTCCGCTGTGTACTTCTATCTCCGCTGTGTACTTATATCTCCGTTGTGTACTTCTATCTCCGCTGTGTACTTCTATCTCCGCTGTGTACTTCTATCCTCGCTGTGTACTTGTATCTCTCTGCTACAACACTTTACTTACTACATTCCCACTCACCTGTCTTTCGGATAAAGTAAAAATAAAAAGTGGGTTTTAATTATTTAGTTTTTATGTATAATCAAGGTTTTTGCACCATTTTTCAGTTTTATATAACTTTTTTAATTCTTATGTAATGCTTAAAATATTTATTATAATTTTTGGAGCTTTGAAATGAACTAAACAAAATACAATAAGCATATTTATTCCAACATGTAAAGGTTTACATATGAAGCCAATGTCGGGCTGGAACAACTTGACGTGTTGAGGTTTACTGTTTCTGTTTTTGTCCTCTGATAGTATAGGACTCTAGAGGAATCAATAAGGCACAAAAGGACTACGAATAGTCAGTGCATCCATTGCTTGGGTTTTATAGGTTATTGGAGTGGATCCTGAGGGCTCTAGCATCGCCGTCCCTACTAGCCTCAACAAGACTGATGTTACGTACTACGAAGTAGAGGGAATAGGCTATGACTTTGTTCCGACCGTATGCGATGTGACAGGCGTCGACAAGTGGTACAAGAGTATTGACAGACCTTCAGTGCTCATGGCCCGGAGACTTATGAAATCTGAAGGTCTCCTTTGCGGTAAGCGCTACACTCTACTGAATGGACGTTCTTTAGTCTTATGTGTGACCTTAGTGTGACCTTATGACCTTGCTCTTATTCAGTGGTCAACCACTTCTAAAAAACTGCTTTATGCTTAATCCCGTCTTCCTTATGAAAACACTACATAAATCAGTACGGTCTTTCTTCAATTATGGACAGGTCATTGCATTCGAACCTTCATACCTGGTTGCACACACATAAATAGTGTTAGCGTACTTAATTGATATTCACTTAGCCTGTCACTATATTCAAGGACACCTGCTGGCATGCGTACAACAGTTGTAAAGCAAGCGTTTTAAGTTTTTCTTGTTGCATGCTTTGATGAGTTGAGCCGTCTTTACTGCCTGCTTAAATCTAATAACGTGCTTCGGTTTCTATGGCCTTTTCTATGGCATACGTGGTTGGCGCGACTGGGTTCTGTGGTGTACCTGGTTACTATGGTATGCATGGTTAAGCCTGGTCGATCATGGATGCTACGTATCATATCCCTGGAAGCTGCAATATTGTTCCTGGATGCTATGGTATACCTAGGCACTATTGGTATGCTTTGATGCTATGATATACATGAATACTGTGTTATGCCTTGGCTGTATGATACCTGTTTGATGAGCGTAATATGTCTGGGCTGCAGGGGCGAGCAGTGGCACGTCTTCCTACATCGCCATGCAAGCTTGCAAGGACTTCAATCTTACTGAGGATCAGACGTGTGTCGTTCTTCTGCCCGATTCGATCAGAAACTACATGTAAGTCAGTAATATTATTTGTGCAGTTTTACTACCTCATAGAAGAGCTGTCTATAATTGACCTTGACATGCTTCAGTGCATGAATTTGGTGCAGCTCTGTTCACTTCACTCTGACCCTGATTTGTGCCATATTCAAGCTAAGCGTACGTCTATTTCTTCAGGATGCCATGTTCTTCTGCATACATCCCTAGTTAATCATGTGACTGTCTAGGTTTAGTCTAGTTTATGCAGCGTCAGAATATTCAACTCAACTCTTTATTTACTCATAAGACTCAACATTACTATAAACTAGTCAAGCAAATTTACAACTGACTGCCCAGTTATTCATCAGCGCTAACAACAGATAATATATGTGGTTACAGCACAAAGACATGGTTACAGTACAAAGACAAAAGCAAATAATATAGGCTAGCAAAACAGCGTGTGGTTACATAACGATGATTATTCATAACCAATAAGTACTTGTAATCTCAAGGCGTCTACCACTAAATATTCACATCACAGTTTACGCCTCGGTGCTAAAAATAAATCTGGTACAAAGTTTGTGTAGGTCAAGATCATCACAGTGACATATTCTTCACAATTAGCAGTCTTTGTTTGCAACCAGAAATCCTACAGCTAGTCCGCATGGATTTTTGGTGTAGTCTTATAGCAAATTAGCCTGCTGTATATATCGTGCTATGAGACTTGTTGCTATATTTGTAAAACCTGCATACCGTAAATATTCCTTTGTCGGATGGACTCTTCTGTGAATAGTATTTTACCTTTAATCTGTTTCAATAACCAGTGGAGTTTATGTAGGCTGTAAACTATAGGAAATGCTATGCTAGTACCCACTTATAAATACGTTTTCAAGCATTTAAAATGCTACAAATTTATTCTGCATTTATTAGTATAGCAAAATAATAAATAAATATAGATATATCTCCCTTGTTTTCTCTTCAAAGTGTGGCAAGAGAGAAAATGAAACTTTCAAGCTATGATACTTTTAGGCTAACTATGAGACTCTCATTAATCAAATGAAATTTGAGAACAAACACTGACGTGATGCTTTACAATTACATCATATGGAATTTATTACATAATATGATGCAAAAGCTTTGAATGAACTATTTACGTTTAGTGGAATTTACTTTAAAGTTCCTTGTGTACTGTAATTCTTCATAGAAAGGCTATCAGGGTTTGTACTGGTTGCGCAAAATGGGAATTTCTGTTGGCATTTGTACAAAAGGTTCCTGCTGTCAACAAGTCTCTAAGCTATCTTTAGCTTTTTAATTGATTCATCTGTTTGTAATATCATTAAGCAGGTAGCAGATACCAAATCATTTCATGTTGTTTATGAGAAGCCTGTGTGCCATTGTTGTGAATAACCAGTACAAATGAGTCTGGAGTACAGTAGGAGCAGAGTCTACCGTGTGACTTCAAATTCAAAAGTAGATATACCAACGGAGTTAGTAGTCACTACTAGACCCTCACATCTAAGCTTGGTCAGTGTTTGTGTATTAATCTGGATTGCATTTAACTAAACATGAAGATTCGTCATATACATGTTCTTCTTGAAGTCTTGCTGTAGTTTTTCTTATTAAAACAGTAGGGAATTAGGAGTGAGTTTATGTGTTGAAGAAGAGACATTGTACCATTCTATAGTCATCCTATAGTCATTTTTTAGACATTCTATAGCATTCTATAAACTTTTTATAGGCATTTTATTAACATTCTATAAGCAGTTTATAGACAGACGTTCAAAAGACTTCTATAGGCAGTCTATAGAATTCTAAAAGTATGCCATTCTATAGTAAAATGCGCATCTACTACTGTAGCAAATTTACGCAGCCATTTAGTAAAGGGTCCACGAAGTTATTGCAAACACTCGCTATTATTATCATCTACAACATACTCGATTAGGAGTTGTGTGCTCTTTCATGTAAATAGTATAAGAGCTAACAATGCTTTGTCTCACATAGTCCTATTTTATTATCAGAAACCGTTGTGGATGCTTGTCTAAACTTGGTTTGAAAATTCACGTAATGACAATGTTCAATAAACAGGTCTTTATCTAACATAACTGACATACTATTGATATAGTATATCTGCGCTATGACCGCAATCGTAGGGCACAAGATTACTGATCAATGGATGATGCAATGATGTTTTAGGACGAAACACCTTGCCGATGAGTGGATGATAGCCAGGCACTTCATTGAGCCTCTCTCTAAGAATGAGTTTGAAAAGAAGTAAGTCACCATGTCAATTTTCACGGATGTTTAGGCTATAATCGACAATAATACGAACACGAAACCTGTCAATCAATTGTCAAGTTACGTACAGGCATTTTCTGAATGTATCTGTAAAAAGATTTTGACAAGGTAAAAGTGTAAAAAAGATTTTGCCTGTTATGATGGTCTCTCTCGTCAAGGAAATCCCTTTTTCAATTACTCATAACACAAAAGTACTCAAACCTGAGTTTAATTACTGTTCATCTATACTAGGCAAAATTAACAAAACTGACTTTCCTTTTTCACTCCCATGAAATTTCTGCATATTCATATATACAGTGAAACTCGGATAACTCAAACTTCAAGGACCGAGCAAAAGTGTTCGAATTATCAGAGCGTTCAAGTTATCAGAGCACTGTCACAAGTCCATGTATTTACTTTTTTATTAGTAGATACATGTACATATACAATCTATAATATAAATCAAAAGCACAAATGGCTTGTTTCAAATTAAATGCTTCTAATGTAAAGTTTAAAACGTTTTTATCAAAAAGTATAGAGATTTTTCTATCACTTGAGATTGGTTCGTTGTTTGAGGTGATGTTATTGCCAGGGCATTTTTTAGATTGACATTGGCAAAACTTGATCGTTGTTGAAATGCTCAAAAGAAAAGACATCATTTTCTTTTGAGCGTTTTACCAACGACCAATTTTGCCGATTTTTCTTGAAGTTTATGCAAAGATTACCTCACTTCACCTCGCTTCCGAAGGGCGATCGCTACGCGGATGTTTGGTATAAATCAAATTTCACCAAACCTTTAGAAAAGTCGTTGACAAAAATATTTTGCCGATGGTGGTAATAACGACGCTTATGAATTACGAAAAGTTGAGGTTTACCTCTATGGCTTGGAATAAAGTGATTTTCTAAAGCGATAGCAACTGTTTCGGTAGCCTTTGGGCAAAAAACTGTTCGTTATAACAGTGTTGAGTTCGAGTTATATAGAGCCATTTATCATTGCGTGGGAACGGACCAAGCAAATCCATTCGAGTTAACCATGTGTTCGCTATATCTGAGGGCGAATTATCCATGTTTCACTGTATATAATATCTTCATACAGAGACTCATATTATCCTATTCTATTACAGAAACCAAAATAGTGTTTTGAAAAATAATCTGCTAAACCGAAAATGGACAGTAATATGAAGCTTCCTTTATGCATCATAACTGTAAACGCATAAATACAAGTGTTTACACCCTAACTTACAACAGTTTTTGCAAGTACTATTTCAAAAAACCTTTGTCTGTTAGGGTTCCAATTATTGATTGTGAAATTGGTTAAAATATTTTAAAAAATACTCTAATTTAAATATTTAGTAAAAAAATGTTACATTTAGTAACAAAGTTCATTAAAAACCTGCTCAATATTATATGGCAATATTTGTTTACATATTTAGTTCAAAATCCTGTGACTAAAAGTCTTCCATTGTAGTAGCCTGTATTTGGCTGCGTACATACATACGAGTTAATATGTTATGGTATTCGTTTCATATGGTGTAACCATCGTATGTTAGAGCAAATACTTGCATATTAATAAGTGGCATTTTGTTTACTTTTAGCTTATTTGTTAATTTTAACTGTATTTAGTTTTTAATTTTGTAATATACTAGCATATTTGTTGTACATGTATATACAGTATACTAGTATATACTACAGTAGGAATATGGTGTTTTGATTATTTGTTCTACCCAAACTCTCAAGAATAACTCTAACTGCCTCAAGTAATATTACATGTCATATTAAAATGATTTTTATACAAAACTGTGTAGAAACTAAATAAATAAAATGATAATCAGTAAAACAGTCTTTCTTATTGTTTACCTTAGAGAGAGAAGAGGGTGTAAATGTAGGCCCAGCAATGAGAGGGTTTGGAGGTAAAATGTGTGATAGAAATAGCTTACTCGAACTTACACTAGATACAGTTTAAATTGTTATATATATTGTTGTATATTTTTACACGTGTTTGTTTTTTAACCCAACTATTTAACCATCACCTACGAAACCTACGGTTTTTTAATAAACTTTGAACATCGTATTCATACAAGTGATAATAAGTTGAGGTGTGGGTGTACCTCTATATACTTTGATAAAGGGATAGCTCATCACTTGTTACTCGTAACCATTGGTAACCAGACTTTGTTATGCATACCCATGAAAGTCTCAAATCTGTTACAAGTAACAGCGGAATGCAGTTGATAGTACAGTCTAGTAACTAAATACTTTTGCATTTTATAAGTACAGATAGGAGTAGCTCGGACCATGGTATTGGTAGTGAATGATGTCGACAATATTACTAATACGCTGTCCCGTTTTCAACTAGCTCATCATAAATGTACCATAGAATCAGTCGAAAGATTGTCATTTGGGCTAAAGCCACTTTACCCAGGCATGAATTTCAGGCTACTACATTATATTCTATCTTAGAACTTGATGTGTTCAAAGCACTTGTTCAGGTACTTTACAAGCTGTTTGTTCACTCACATTATTGGCTTATGTGCTTTCAGCAATGCGTAAGTATCTCTCTGTTTTTTGTACTCCCCTTTAGTGTGGTATGAAAAGTGTGCTTTGTTTGTTCTGAATGATTTGATGTGTTTACGTTACACACAGTGTTATTGTATTGCCAAGCAGTTTTTGTTACTTGGACAGTAAATCCTAAGGCTTATGTTCATCTGTATAAGGGTTAGACCTAGGCCTGCTCGGGCCTAGGTGGGCTACTAAGGGGATTCTATAGACATGGCTGAATTCACATTTCACCTCAACTGATAATATTGCTAATTTACATTAATAAATTAATAAGGAGTTGTCTGATCTTGTTCTGCTTAATCACGTATGACACAATTTCAAGCTTTTTGCTTCAAACTTGGTAGCTGCTCTCACATTTTTCACATTAAGAGTTGCTTACACTTTTTCCTGCAGTTTGGGTAGTTGTTTACACTTGTTTCAGTTTTATTTTCTATTTAGATTTGAACTAAATAAGCCGTTCACAATCAAAAATGAAAATATTTTCCATTTCCGTATGCAGGATTTAGTTTTCGTTTTTTCATATAAAAATTGTTAACTCTTTACTTTAATTAGTTCATTTAAAAAAAATCTAATATACGATTATTTCCTCCTTTTTCCTATTTATTAGAGTTGCAAATAAGTCATTGTGTTTGGCTGAAGATGCGCATAGCCAATGATTAACTTGGAGTTGAATGTCAATGCATTACAGTTTAACTATCTATGTGGAATTTGTTGTTAGATTATGATAATGCTCGAGCAGACCACAGATCAGGTTATCACATTACAATGCACACAATAGCATTTGAATCTTTAGATATTTTTTATGTAACCCATGTGATTTAATGAGAGAACTTTGGCAACATAGTTCGCGTTTTTATGGGCCACATTTTTTAACCTTTTCCTCGCAAACGTTCTTTGTTATGACCTTGCAGAAAATGGTACCTCTTGCAATTCTTGGTTCGCGATCACCTTACAAATCGATGTACATCTGGATTAGTAGTACCCTTTACTATTCTGTTAATAGATGGTCAACACTGCCAGTGAGCGCGCTCAACCTTTCTGTGCCGCTTACTGTCTCACCGGACATGCAGATCAGCGAAGTATTGGAATTACTCAACAAAGAAGGGTATGACCAGGTGCCCGTACTAGATGAGACTGGGTGAGTTTATCTAATTACATCCCTTTTTTCAAAGATCCATCTTAGAAACAAAGTATAGGCCAAGAAGAGTGTAAAACAAATCAGTTTGTTATTTTTACATCGTCTAAATGCAGTCGTTAAACTGTGATACTGCTTACTTACATGTTAGTATAGATATTCACTAGTTAAGATGTAGTTTGCAAATTGTAAATGCAATTAAAAATGGTTTAGAATGACTGTGCTGCGAACAGACAACGTCTGTGTAACAATCATAAAGCTTCAGCTATTGTTTACAATTAGTAAAACTGGTCGATGTTGCAGGGAAATTCTTGGCATGGCCACCACTGGCCACATAATGGCCCAAGTGATGAAGAGCAAAGTGAAGATGGGGGATCCTGTCAAAGTTGTCATGTACAAGCAGTTTCAGCAAGTGAGCCTTGACACCCCTCTCGGACAGGTCTCCAACCTTATGGACACGGATCACTTTGTTCTGGTTGTGCACAGCCAGAGGAACGGTATGTACTCGTTCTCCTCAGTCTCTAGAAATTATTTTCTCGCTGCTGTTCCACACCTCCTCTTTTATTGTAGATTGGCAAGCGTTTCGACACGGTAAACTTGCATTTTCGGCTGTATAACAGACTTTCACGATTGTTTGCAATTTGCTGTTTTATGTGACCTTGGCATATTGGTTAAAAACAACGGTGACACGACAGATTATTTGAGTTTATTCTAAAATGAGTATTACATTGTTCGGATCACTACAAAACTTGATAGTTATTTGATTACACAACACTAAGATTCTACTTACTCGAACGAACTGAATTCGTGAGTATTCAAACTGAGTTTTCTGTCTGAATATGCCTACACGCCATTCCAACACTCTTCACCTAAAACCTGATGTCAAGTGAAAACACTTTTTGTAGTAACTTCAAGTCAACATGAAACTGTCAAGACCATGATCTTTGGCATCGCGACGAGGATAGATATACTCAACTTCATCGCGAAGATGGAAGGAAATGAGGAGTGAGGACAACTCTTCAGTGGACAAACATAATTCTACCTATATACTAGCATTCCATATAACTTTACACGCATTTTACTCGTACGCATTTTATGTTTACATTTCTGTTCCAACCGGTGTGTGATGTGCATGTAACTTGTGTATACACGTAGAACATTGTGTGAATGATATACCACTTCTTTTCAAGGGACGCATATTATATTTGAATCTCACTGAATCCTCAATAAACATCTGAAATTATTGTCATTATCATCTAGTGAGACACAAACAAGTTGTACAGGTTGTGCAAGGACTTCTCTACTTGATCTTCTTCTTAGGCCTGATGTTACTCGTGTGACCACACTTTTTCTTGCGACAGTTAGTAGCACGTGGGTGAAGTCGCGCGTAGCACCTGCAAAAGGATACCAAACATGTGATTAGCAGTATTCTGGTGTTCACAAGAGAGACTGGTTTACAAACTGCATGTGAACAGATTTCGCCAGCATAAAAATGTTTTTTGTAAGTAGTATACCCTCGCCATAAGATTTTAAATCGTTCCAAATTTCATATAGAGGGATATAGAAACCCATAGTGAATATCTAATGCAAACACCCATGGTAAAAACCATCAAACTTATTTTATACGTACTATACATATTAAAAATTAGTAACAAAATAATATGTCAATCTTAGCAACTAATTAAGTAATTTTAGTGCATTTAGCAGTTATGATCTGTTCATAAGTCTTACTTCTTCTGTTAACGACGCTATCAATCTTAGAACCCATGGCTAACGAATTGAAGGTACATATGTAGTTATAAACATATAATAAGCTAAAGTTAATAGTAAAAATTATATTCCACACTAAAATATGCAGCAAATTTAACCTTACTTTTCACTAACTTTTGTTTCTCTCTCACGAATGTGCAAGCAATGTTCGTTAATGTCTCCATTTTTCCGTAAAATAATTCAAAATAGAAAAATATTTGTTTTGATGCTGATATCGACTGGTTCAGCAGCGCAGAAAACTATTTTAGATTGTGAGATTTTTAGATTTTAGAACAGTGCGAAGATGAAATTGGAAGCTCAAAGGAAAACGATATTGACATTGTAACTGGTACCGACAGCCAAGAATGCTAAAATATTGTTTTCAAATACTGTTATTTGGTTTCTGCAAGCATTACATGCATTGTTATGTAACATGTTTTATATTTTTTAATATTTGATAGAGTATTATTATTTATAAACTTGCCGATTTGTACCCTATCGTTTGATAACTCCAAGACTATTATCTAAATTGGCCTTGTAATAAATAGATTTCAAAAATGCGTTCAAATTTAGAATATTGAAAAGAAAATTCATAGCTCCCAAAAAGTGCAACTCAGATTATGTGATCTTCATATGTTAACAAAAATGATCAACCAGCCTGTTTCTTTATTCAAGTATCTACAATGATTTAGAGATAACTTTTTGTAGCAATGCTTCATTTAGAGATAACTTTTTGTAGCAATGCTTCAAGTCTAAACTTGGCTACTAAATAGCATCCTTTATGTGGCGCTTGCGAGCCATGTGTGCTCAGTAGCGAAAGAGCTAAATTTAAGTTTTGATCTAAAGAAAAATCAATGTGCCGACCTTGATATTGTCATTATCACACCTGTTTTGATTGAAAATGATATTTCAAGCCAACTGATATTACTAGGAAATGATTTATTAGCCTTTGCCAAATGATGAATGACTACCATTTGAAAATATTGCAGCAAACTTTTGGCCACAGAAACCCATTTTCTGTGGCGATGCAACAAACTGCAATTTAGGCGCCTGCGGCAAAAATATTTCATTATTCTTGCAAACTGGTACTACAGGATGGACTGCCAAAACTTGAAATAATCAGGCAAACTTTACAGATGAAAGGTACATTCAAATTAGGCTCTTAAAGAAGAGGCTCATAGTTAACGCTTGACTCTCAATGATGGGAACAAATAGGCAGCCACCGCACTAACTATTTTGGTAAAAACAAAATATGATTGGCTACACAAATGGCACATACTTGCGGCAGATCATCTTATCACAGTTGTACTTCTGGGCTAACATCCTTAGGGAAGGTTCAATGATACCGCCTCTCAAACGCAGAACCAAATGAAGCGTAGATTCTTTTTGAATGTTATAGTCAGACAAAGTACGGCCATCCTCCAATTGCTTGCCCGCAAATATCAATCTTTGTTGATCTGGTGGAATTCCTGTGCACAAAACGATGTAAGATTGGCACTTACTAGTAAAATAGAACATTTTCTCAAGAAATAACAATGCAAAGCCTTGATTTCAAAGTCTATTCGACTAATACTACCTTCTTTGTCTTGAATTTTGGCCTTCACGTTTTCAATTGTATCGGATGCCTCGACTTCTAAAGTGATGGTCTTCCCCGTAAGGGTCTTTACAAAGATTTGCATGGTTCCCTCCCTCTAAAACAAGTTATACAGGGCAAATATTATCATATACTAAGAAGACAGTACAGAATACAGCCCATATCGGAGTGAACATTTACGAAAGAAACGCATAGCCTATGCATTTACATGTGACATTATTAAGCGTTGAAGTAACAAATAACAAAAAACATGCAAATAATTATGCTAGTAAAAATTCAATTTCCACAGCTTGGGTTTTCAAAACACTTATTTATACCACATGCTAAAATTTAATAAACAAAATGATATGCGACAGGCTTTTGACCCTTACCAATGCAAAACCGGAAAAGGATAGGAGCGGGCTCGCGAAGAAAACGATTTGACTTCTCCAGCCAATTGGCTTTCACGTTAGAAAATGGTTTGTTTCCGATAATCTATGCATATATGTACGCCGTTGTAGCGTAGTGCATGATAGCGTGAGCGGTATAAGTTTTAGCCCGTCGGCAATCTGCATCGGCTAAACTATTTTCAATTCTCGATATCAAACCTTCGCTGCAATACTGCAAGCTTAGCAATGGCTGTTGCGCAGTGCAAATATAGGCTACGCATAACGAGGTAGTTAGTCGTAGTTCGTAGTCTGTGGGTTCATCATCAACACAAACATGGCTTTTAACTTTCAAAAACTCGCAACTGGCGTTCGACGCTAATACTCAAGTAACTGATAGTTACCATTGCGAATATGTGTCAGAAAATGTTAATAATGCTGCAAGTTTTTTTTCTTAACAGCTGCATTTAGCTTAAGGCATTTTCAAAAAAGCTCTACGCGAGTTAACGAATATACGTCTGTCTACTTTATAAGTTTCTGTAGTTTCTATTGTTTTTCAATGCAGGTAGTTGTTAGTAACAATTCATTGGCAATGTTTAAACTGCTTGTTTTGTCTAATTATTGGCAGATCACTGCCATGTAATTACCTTCTTTACAATAAACTCGTATACTAGAGTTAATAAATGAAGTTTCACTATTGAATGCTAAAGATCACTGTTTTGGCGTATTGATCAAATGAATCGGCTTCTGACATAAGTATGGTAGCTTGCCAATCACTATATGTTATAGAATTGCGATTTCATAATGCTGTACCCATAAAAATTTTAGTTCAATGATTGTTGTTTTTTCTATTGATTTAAAGTTACGTGTGGAGCCTGAAATACTAATGTTTGCTTCATAAGCAAATAAACTTTGAATGTATCTTTAAGGTATTCGAGACCAGTATGTTTATAGCATCGCTACTTTTTTCATTATGCATACTTCATCTAACATCTATCAACAAACTCCTGCTTCTCTGGGTTTTGCAGAGCATCCCTGTTAGTAACTTATATCCATTAGGTCAAGTGTTTACACTTGGGAAATATCCATACACTTCATCATCGTTTTTGTTTTTTTGTCAACGTTTTTCAGTTGTTTTTATTATCATTGATCCATAGAATACAGTTGTAAATTTATGCATGACAAGCTTTTTTCTAACAATCCTTGCGTGTGCTGTATGACCTTAAAGGTTGACTTGCAACAAAATTCACATTACAGTTATTTGGTATCAAAAGGTTTACCATGTCTTACTCTGCTGTGTTCTAGGTGCAAAATATGTGGAAATGTGATTACAAGCTCTTAAAAGCTCAAAAATGAACAGTTAATTGCAGCCATCACGGAACCGCCGTAGATTGGAATTAAAATTTTGTCTGACCGATTGGGTGGAGAACGTAGATGCAATTCCCACTTGAAATAATACAACATGGAAAAGGTTTAAGTTTAATAGTTCTTAGCCATCGCCATGAGGAAGAACTGGAAATTGAAGTTGGTAATGGAACATGTGAAATTGAAACACAACATTTGAAAATTAAAAGAACAGTTGATAAATCTTGAAATGGCTTTTAAAAAGCATAACAAATGCAGAAGGTAATATTAATTAACAAGCACATACCCATTTAGCGATAATGAACGGCTTAGCCTTGTGGTTAGGTGCGTTACATGGATATGTTACATATAACATATTTAAAGTGATTAGAGGGAAATAGGGCACATTGCAACACGGGGCGCGTTGAAGCACTCCTCAATTTTCTTGCTTGTTTACATCATTTTAAATTTTTACCTCATTAATTAAAGAGCTATCTAGGTCATTTTATGAGATATCGTGATTGCATGATATGAAAAGAACAATTTAGGTGAGCCGTGATTTTGTAAAGATTATCGGTAATTTTTTACCCTCCTATTTTTATATCTAAATTTAGAAAATTGCATATCTTTTGTACATCATTCCATGTTAACAAAAGTCAGTGGAGGCCGCTATAGACATGTTTTCTTCTCAATGCACCCACCAAATCCACGATGTTACATCATCCTGAGTTGGGATGAACATTTTGGTTACTCGGAGGCATTTGGGACACTTTAAAACACAGAGGGTATAGGACAAGTTGCAACACGTTTTAATGATAAGAATAGAGGGGCAAGTTGCGACATGTCGCAACTTGCCCCTCTGTTCTTCTCATAGAGGGAACAGTTCGAGTAGCATTGAAACTGTTGTTTGATAGAACCCTTGATGACGTAGCTAAAAATTAATCCTCAGGATGAACCCTTACATTTTTGGTCAACATTGACATCATAACTGCAAATGCTTACATATAGCAAAAAAAGTTTGATCTTTTTATCAACATGTGTATATGTTTTGCCTTAATGTGGAAGTTTGTTTGTCGTGATTGTTGTGTTGTACACAGTGTTTTGAAGTTCATAGCAAACTCTTTTCAAGTTTTTCTTGCTCAGATAATTAGTGGAAATTTGAATTGTTTGGCTAAAAATAAATTCAAGAAAACACAATTCTAAAACTAAAGTTTACTACGAAAATCAAGGTTGCTTCAATCCGCCCCATAGGGTGTTTCAACATACCCTCTACCGGGTCACGTTGACACCAATTATGCAGTTAGTACTTTTGTGATATTTTCCAAAGTATACAACCACCAGAATTGGCATTTGGCATGCATATGTAAAACATATTTCTGCATCATTTGTGATTATCTAAATTATATGCCAATATTTTAGGAAGGCGTTATACCAAAAAATGCAATGTGCCCACCCTCCCCTACATATATGAAAATGGTTACATGTTATATGAAATCAGTTACATGTTATATAAAAGTGGTTACATGCTATAGGAAACCGATTACATGTTATAAAAAACAATTGTATGGTGTACGAAAAAATTACATGGTATATAAAAGAGATTACAAATTTTATGAAGGTTTTGACATGTTATCTGATAGTGATCATATGTTATCTGAAAGTGATCACATCTTGTATTAAAGTGAATACAAGTTGTCTGACAGTCATCATATGTTATCTGGAAGTAATTGCATCTTATATGAAAGTGTCTACAAGTTATATGAACGCGATTGCACATTGTATAAAAAAGGTTACATGTTATATAAAAGTGATTTTGAAGGTTTCTTGAATGGCTCATTGATGAGACTTCGTATGTTCGTATGTTCAATGTCTTATCTCTAGACTTATGTTGAGTCTACTCTCCATCTCAATGTTTTAAACAAAAGCGTAGTTCATGGGTCTTTGACTCTTTGTTCAATTGAATGCTATTCAAATCTATTGAGCTTTCTCTCTTTTAATCTCCTTTGCTATTCATTTTTCCTTTAGTTTTTGTCAGGGTATTATAATATGAATAGCAGATACATGACTACGTATGTAGATACCCCTTCCCTAAAATTATTGACTATTTTATTGCCTGCAATAATAGTCCTTGAGGCATTAGACAAAGCATTTTAAAAGCCATTTATGTGAGACACACGAGTTGAGTTGTCATCAGTAAGCCTGTGAACCTAAATTATCCATAAATAAACCCTCATCTCAGAACTTGATCAACTCTATATTGATAGCATGGTGTAGTTAGTACAGCGCAAGTGGTAGCTTTAGCTCTTGATGTTAATTGAAATCACAGACTTCCTTCTAAACATTGGTTTGTTATCTTTCTACTTGTTAGCATGGCTGTAGCTGCTGCTTCCTGCCAAATCAGTACTGCTATGTAACTCACGCCAGCAGCCATGGATTCAGAGGTCCATAAGGTATGTAGCTATTTCGTTACACATAGAGGCTGTATATTAGTCGCCTTCCTTCTTGTCCGACAGGAAGCTGGTGGATGAAAGCGAGTTGAATTTGGCTGACCTTTGATTTGGAATGTTTTACATTATACACTGAGTAACGCCGCGGCTGCAACATAGCGAGAAAGGGTACAGACTACGTATATAAGAGTGTTTATTATTTATTGAATTTATTTGGCAGTTGCTTTCTTCAGCCCTTTGTTTTGAGAAATTCATAGTATGGGCCATTATATATGGGCCATGATAGCAGCATCAACTTTATACTAACAAACTGGTCCTATTTTCCTTCAGATAATGCTCCTTTGTAGACCTGAAATACAGCAAAAACTCTGAAGTGGCATTATGTTAACAACCTTTTCATGTTATCAAAGCTTCTGTAGCCATTGCCTTATCTATTGACTAAAATTTAGTCAATATGTACATGATGGCAGATAAAGTTCATTAATGATATTCTCTGCTAGATGTATGCTTTGCGTTGATTGGTCGTAACTTGTAAACTGTGTACTATCTTAACTTCTCTGTGACCTTGAAGATAAACTTGCATGAAATTTTAGTAGACTTTAACAGAAAATAATGTTATTTTTCTACCGTTTGCGGTTGTTTTTTATGTTTGAGGTGATCTGACTGCCAGAATGTTTCAAAATTAAAATCGACAAAACTTCATCGCAGTTGAAATGTTCAGATGAAAAGTACATGCACAATGACATCACTAGTTGCTATCATTGCTATAGTTGATATCAGCTATTGCGTTCAAGTTGCAGCGTTACGCGTCTCTATTCCGTCAGTCTCTTCGCAACTATAGACATCATAATCACACTTTCGCTTGATCTGAGCATTTTAACTGTGATCAAGTTTTATCGATTTTGATCTTGCAACATCCTGGCAGTCAGATCATCTCAAAAATTAAAAACAATTTCAAATTATAGAAAAATACCAATACTTGCTTATAAAATCAACTACAATTTTGTTTAAGTTCATCTGTAAGACTGTCGACCATTTTATGGCACAGCTAGAGCTTTGGTCACACACTTTTAGTTGAAGACATTAAAACTGCAACAATTTAGTATGTGCAAAGATTTTTTGACATTTTTTTCAAAAATGTCTCTTCTTGCCTAAATGACTGATCAACTTGTTTATTGATGAAATTAATGGCAATGAAATGAACTGTGGCAAACGCGCCGTGTACATTATCCTATTCCTGCCATGCCAACAATAAGCGAATGATTGCTGACCAACAGCTATTACATAAGATCACACTGACAATGGTTAGTAATGGGAGTACTCATGCAGGAAACTGTAAAGTGGTTTCTCAACTAACATGGTTATCTCAGGTGCTTGGATGGAGTTTTAGCTACATATGATACTGTAAAAGTTTCAAACAATTTACAGTACTGATATTTTGTTTTCAAAAGCCGTAATCATTTCTCTCGAAGCTAAAATCAGCAACAGTTGCTAAGGACGCTAAAATCAGCAATAGTTGCTAAGGAAACTAAAATCAGCAACAGTTGCTAAGGAAGGTAAAGTATGCAAGAGTTGCTAAGGAAGCTAAAATCAGCAACAGTTACTAAGGAAGCTAACAAGCAATAGTTGCTAAGGAAGCTAAAATCAGCAACAGTTACTAAGGAAGGTAAAGTATGCAAGAGTTGCTAAGGAACCTAAAATCAGCAACAGTTGCCAAGCAAGCTAAAATAAGCAATAGTTGTTAAGAAAGCTAAAATCAGCAACAGTTGCTAAGGAAGCTAAAGACATACTCAATAAATTTCCCAAGGAGTCACTCGCTTAAACTATATGGTATTTGAACATGATAATAACTAGTGCTGGGCACGGTTATCTGGTCATCGGTTTATCTTCTCTCGAGTATCGGTTAATAGAGATTTGGAGCATTTCGGTCTTCCGGGTTCGGGTTTTGTTACACGGATCCGTCGAGTAGAGTGGACAAAAACTCAGTCTATTGCGCCCTGCTCTCTAAACACTGTTTGATAACCCGCCTGTTAACCCTTTGAATTCTGACCTTTTGTGTCATCGCGTGTCAGTAACCTGGGCAATCTGTCCAACAATCCAAAGTTCTTATACTTTTATATATATATATATATATATATCTGAATGTGCTCATAATACAATATTTGGTATAACACTAGTAAAAAAAAGTCGGGCACCCACAGCAAATGTCATCAAACAGAAAAAATAGTACTTTATCATTATTCGGGCTAAAACTATAAAAGTTTGTACGATTTAAAAAGACTCGTAAAAACATTTACAGTAGCATCATATCCATTGAGCACATGTTCATCATTATTTTATGACTCAAAATATACTGGAAAATTGTAATTATTATTATATGGTTCTTTATTTGCATCACAATCATTCATGATCTACCAACAAGCGAGTTATGTCAATTTTTTCGCGATATTCAAATAAAAGTTTGTTATTAAAACGAAGGAAGTAAGTGAAGATATTTGAAAACTTACAAATGGGAGTAAAATTTCTGGTCTAATATCTTGTGCAAAAATTAATTTGATTGGTTTGCGCTGTTATTCAGAAACGGCTTTTGTAAACAAAGCCATGTATATGTATTGCCATGAATGCCGGAATTCCGTTTGATAGAGATTCTGACACACCCTACGCCATGCCTGAAAACTGACAGTAGGGGTTCTAACTTCAAAGTGTTAAGGCTTCGAGCACGAATATCGGTCGTTAGAATTTAGTAAAAAACAATAAATAAATTGAGTAGAATTATAATTTCATTGTAAATTTTAAAACATGTGTGATGTTTGGAAATTTTAGACATAAAACCCGTATCAACAAACCCGATACCCGAAAAACCCGTTGGCCAAGAAGTACACGTGCCAAGCACTACCATCTACCCGATTTTCGAAAAACTTGAACAGAAGGGGATGAGAGACGGTCTAAACTTGTTGGCCAGAAGTACTCGTGCCAAGTACTAATAATAATCAAAATTACTGATTTATCTACTGTTTAAAGAACAGTGCTTCTCCGAGTTATGAAAAGAATGCAGTTTCTGATCTTGTAGAGGCATTACGCTAGTCTGACTGGGTTCCTCGTTACAGTTAAACCATCCTTATGGTTGTGTTATTTAGTCTCATGGATTGAGGATGGGTTATAGACTTATAATTGACAATTTTTACTAAATAACTTCTCTAAACAGTTCGCCCTCTATGTTAAAGCCATTGTTCGTTGGAGCTAATAGCTTCATTAGAGTAAACTGTATTTTATTTGAACCAAAGAATATACAGTCAAACATGGATAACTCGCCCACGGATAGCTCGAACACATGGTTAATTCGAATGGTTTCTTTGGTCCGTTCCCATGTAATGATAAATTGCTATAGATAACTCGAACTCAACACTGTTAACTCAACACTGTTTTTTTGCCCAACGGCTACCGAAACGGTTGTTATCACTTTAGAAAATCACTTTATTCAAAGCCATAGAGGTAAACCTCATCTTTTCATAATTCATAAGCGTCGTTATTACCACCATCGGCAAAATATTTTTGTCAACGACTTTTCTAAAGGTTTGGTGAAATTTGATTTATACTGCTATACGATGAATAGGACGGGCTAGCCGGGTCACGCGTGCAAGGATTTTCGCCACGCACATAGAAAACAAAAACAGCATGTTGTTTTTGTTTTGTATGTGCGTGGCGAAAATCCTTGAGTGCGTGACCCGGCTAGCCCGTGATGAATAGTTTTCCGACGTTGATTCCGTGTTGAATCAACGTCGGAATGTTGAATGTTTAAAACGTCTTAAAAATTGTTGTAATTAAACGTATACGTTGTCTTAGCTAAAAGAAACTATTCATCGTTTGACCTAAACACAGAATTTTCGTGTGTACATTCAATAAGTATCCATTCAAAAAGCGTGAGTGATATACAATGTACCGTAAAACCTCGTAAAACTTCTAATTGAACTGCCTCGGAGTGTTGCTCTTAACAAATCCTAGGTAATGTAAGGTAATCTTTGCATAAACTTTAAAAAAATCGGCAAAATTGATCGTGGGTAAAACGCTCAAAAGAAAAAGATGTCCTTTCTTTTGAGCATTTCAACAACGATCAAGTTTTGCCAATGTCAATCTAAAAAACGTCCTGGCAATAACATCACCTCAAACAACAAACCAATCTCATGTGATAGCAAAATCTCTATACTTTTTGATAAAAACGTTTTAAACTTTACATTAGAAGCATTTAATTTGAAACAAGCCATTTGTGCTTTTGATTTATATTATAGTTTGTATATGTACATGTATCTACTAATAAATAAGTAAATACATGGACTTGTGACAGTGCTCTGATAATTTGAACGCTCTGATAATTCGAACACTTTTGCTCGGTCCCGTGAAGTTCGAGTTATCCATGTTTGACTGTATATATACATACAGTATATTGATACATGTAAGTGCTACAGATACATACATGTATTATTAAAACAAATGCATTATATAATTATGCGAAAAACTAAATTATTTTCAATGAACTAAATAACATACCTGATCAAAGGGGCTTTTGTTGACGCTTAACATGGTAGATCTGCGAATAGAATTGTAGGTTTAGATGTAGCAAAGATAGTAATTGAGATACATGATACAACTACTTTATTTTGTTCTAGGGTAAGTTTAAACTAACTTGCCTTATACATTTAACATAATTTTTATATTCTTTTTTGTATTTACTAATTTTTTGTAATACTAATTATTTAAAATATATATACAGTATTTGATACAATTTGTATATCAAATATTATTTGATACACTAGTTATATCAAATACTAATTATATCAAATACTAATTATATCAAATATTAGTTATATCAAATACTAGTATATCAAATACTAGTTATATCAAATACTAGTATATCAAATACTAGTATATCAAATACCGATTGTCATATATTGGAAATTAGTGCAAGTGCAGAGTCCAGTATGTACTCTAGTGCCATATTGTGTTTGGAAAAGTCACATGTTGACGTGATGGTGAATATAAAGCTTTAATCCTAATGCTATTGGACAGTAAAATTTCAGCTGACTCATGGCTATCCAATAAGCAACATGGCATCTGCATCTCTTTTAGGGAGGTATGTCGAGAAGGCCCACAATTGAGAAAATCGGAATTGATATATCCTCTACTCCATCTCTCTCAAGGTAAAGCGCAACGATCTCTCATATCTCCCTAATATGTACACTACTACTGGCAACATGTCTGTTTAACCTGTCATAGCATGTCATTCTATTGTCATACTATTGTTGTCGAACAAGAGAAGATGACTCTTTTTGCATCATTTTGTTGGTAAAAGTACTTGACGACCTAATGCAGTCTTAGATTTTCTCAATTCAAAGAAGCTTCTCTTTACTAACTATGGGTAAGAAGTTATGGTCACCTGATTAGTCAGTGACTCTATGATAGAACATGCCTTGGAACCTGGCCTTCTTAGTCAAGGAGTGACATTGCAGGCCTCATTCACCCTCCAAGGTTATAAGGCCTATCTAGGATACATCCTGATTTATTTTCACCCTAGTTTTGTTGGCTAAAACCTGGTTTATGGGTTTAGCTGTATTGTTTGCCTTTCACGCAATTACGAGAGAACCTTCTAGAACTGACCTTTTAGTCATCGTGTGGATCTAAGGCCACAATAGTGTCTAGCTAGGCTCTGCAAGTGTTTACTTATAGACTTCCACCGCGCTGCATCGTACTTCTCTTTAATATGTATCTCTTAAACTAACCACCTTGAGTTTCGTATGATTAATATACAGTTACTCCTACGTTCCTATGTCATATCGACATTCCGACATTCTCAAGGTTTATAGTCATCAGTCTTTAATTAATATAATTTAGTTCTGTTAGTCCACCATAGTTTGTTCACTTGATCGTATCGTGTCCAATCAGCGGAGGAGCTTCTTGACTTAAAAAGATGTGAGTTTTGAGTGTTCTCTTTTTTTAAATCATTTGTGTAGTAGTTTGTTTTAGACCTACTTTGATTAGGTTCTCACACTATTCACTGTAGTTATCTTCTCAATAATGGCTCTACTCTTTCTCAGTGTACTAGATATCTATTGATTTGTGTAGTAGTTTGTTTTAGACCTACTTTTGATTAGGTTCTCACACTATTCACTGTAGTTATCTTCTCAATAATGGCTCTACTCTTTCTCAGTGTACTAGATATCTATTGTATGAGTATTTCTGTGGCATTCAAGGCAATTATATTCCCTGCATATCTGAGCACCTCCATCCAGTTGCTCCGCATTGCCTTGCCTTAACAGAATTTGAGTCAGTTTCAAGTATAGGAATGTTACTAATATATAAAGTGATCACATCACCCTTGTTCTGTTATTACTAATTCAATTTGTGCGTGAGAGCTTATTACCTCTCCCGTCTCCTGTGTACAGTGAGTAAATTATAGCGCTGATCTGTAGAGGATGTTGAAAAGGTTGTAATTAGTAGTGGTTAAGTTGCTTTTAGACTCTCATATTGTTAATAATTGTCAGTGCCAAGGTCAGTACTATATGGCTCTGTTTTGGGGATGTTACTTTCGGGCACTATCCTACTTGCTGCTCCCTCGAGTTGTTTCACCTTGACGAGTGTTCATGTCTGTCTACAGGTTGGAGTGTTCTCAGTACTCACTTTCCAAGCTAGGCAACCACTTCCATTACGAGCGTGTGGAGTTTGACAGGATAGAAGCATCTCTTCAGAGTGTCGCTAGGGACGATGAGATGTACAGCATCAGGGTGGTTGTTAATGAAAAGACGTGGGTTGTACGTCGGTCATACGATCACTTCAACACGCTCGACTATCAGATACATATCTGCACTTTCATGAGAACAACGAGTAATCTGATCGATTTGCAGTTCATGCCAGAAAGTGTAGAGGTAAAACAGCTGTTTTTGCTTGATGCCATATCATCATATATGTTTATCTTTACCTGTCATTACATAATTACATTCTTTTCTGCCGTGTCTGTCATATCCACATCATCTATTTTCATTTATCTAAACCAGATCTGTTAGTTAGAGCATCGCTAATATTTGTTGATGTTTATTAAACATATTCGTCACTCATTGACAAGTCATCGTCTGTCGTGTTCATTTTGTTGTAATTTCACATGAATGTACATGTAGGAAAGAAAGAGAGTCATCGCAACCTATCTTGACCAGTTTACTCGCCTCTGCACCGGACACCTCTTATATTGTGGTACTATACTCAACTTCTTCGAGGTTAGTCGCGCTTTGATCTGAGGCAATGTTTAACTTTGCTCCGAGGCTCTAGGATTACATAGTACTAAATGCATAAACACGCAGTTACAAATTCAAAGTAGTTGTACAATGTTAAATGTGAAAGAAACATAATTGTGTCCTTCTTGCGTGTAACCTTGAATATGTTGGGAAGTAGTGTATATGTAGAGATTATAGGGGATGTTCAGTCAAGCTGATTTGCTAAGTGCTATTCTATTTTAGAGTGGCAGTTGTATTTATAGATATAGTAAGTTTCTATTGTTCAATCCTGACCAGTACTTAGTTATTAATTATTAAGTCATTGTACAATGTTAAATGTGAAAGAAACAGAATTGATTCGTTTTTCATATACATTGAACCATCAGACCAAATTAATTATGTCAATAATGTGTCGCTTTTAAAGTTTTATTATTGTAATTATTATAATCTTTAAAGCAAGTTTCCAAAAAATAATTGTAAAGCTTCGGAGTTAGAAAAAGGACTCTGATACGTAAAAACAATGACTATTATTACGTTGTATGGTGTTAATGAAGAGTATTCTCATCGTTCATCAAAACGCTTTAAAGTCTTCAGGTAAGATCGTAAAACACATTATGGGCGAATCTAAAAACAATGGATATGATTTAGACCTTGGTGACATGAATCGGAGTTTAATTTCGTTGATTGTGACAATTGATCTTCTCATGTACGCCATAACTTAAACCATAACTGTCACGAACAACTTTTATCGTATTTTCTAGGTAAATCAGACACGCTGATTCCGATTTTGTACTCAAAATAAAGATTAGTCCACTAACCTTCAAAGTCATTTAAGCTTTTTTAAAGCGTTTCAATATCCGTTTCAAAAACAACACAATCGGCATTACAAGCTCCGCCCATAAATATGTGACGAAACCTAGCTTTTTCAGAAACGGAAGTTGGGAATGTTTAGTCCGATTTAGAATAATAGAGATGGGTGTCTTAAAACCCATTATTATCTAAATCCAGCCTGTAAAATAGTTTCAGTTTTTTTATGAAACGGATATAAACTATTTAAAATTGCTCGCAGCTTGTTACACGACGTTTAAATGGGCTGGACGCCGAGAAAAATGAGCTCAAAAAGCGCGGTTTTATCACGAGCTAGCGTTGTTATTGCGCTTTTTAAATATGCAATGCTAAATAGCTTATCTACCTTTCAGAAAAGACTGATATTATTTTTAAGGCTGAATTTAGATATTAATGGATTTTAAAACACCCATCTCTATTATTCTAAATCGGTTAAACATCCCTACGTAACTTCTGTTCCTAAAAAGCTAGGTTACGTCAAGTATCTATGGGCGGAGCTTGTTATGCCGATCGTGTTGTTTTCGAGACCGATATTAAAACGCTATAAAAAGTTCTTCATTACTCTGAAAGTTAGTGGCCTAATCTTTATTTTGATTACAAAATCGGAATCAGCATGTCTGATTTACCTAGTAAATATGATAAAAGTTGTTCGTGGCAGTTATGGTTTAAATCATGGCAACCACTACAGCAACAACGTAGTGTAGAGCAAAATTTGATTGCTATTGATACAACCGAGTCATTATTAGTACAATTTTGTCTACACTTTTCTACTGATCATTTTCTAATTATGGTTTCATAAAGATCCAAGAAGTCAAAGTGGTGGCCAAATAAAGGCGGCATTAAATTAGAGGTTTTACGGTATGTACGATGTCAGCGCATTATTTTGGCATGTTTATATAAATGTATGTTAGCTGATTGTGGCCTGTTACTGAGGTGGAGTCAAATCTCATGAGATCACTACTTTCCACCAAACTTTGTAATCGATGATTTGATGACATCATCAATAGAATTCATAATGGATTGGCTTGTAGTAATAGATTTTTCAATTCAATGTAGTAATAGATTAGGCGATAGAATTCATTACGGTTGTAGTAATAGACTTTTCTTTTCAAAATTAAATATTAATGAGTTAACCGTTCACTGTATCACTTTAATCAATGAGAAGATTGCACACAGAGACCGATATGTTGTCGGTGCATCATGTCGAAACAAACATCTCAGTCCACGTCAGCAGAGATAAAACCGCCGCATCTGTGATTGGATAAAATAATTCATTCTGACCAGAACTCATGTAACCTTAATTATATTTTATTCGTTGTTGGTGTAAGCTGCATTTCACTTTCAAAATCCCACAACAGGTCTTCACACCAACTATACATGGAACCACTAGTAACTAGTATAACTTGGAACAGCTTGTGATGTCTTTCAGATAATTCTGTTGAAATCCAATCTTCAACAGTTGAATTCGTGTTGTGAATCTAAAGTATTTTTCATTTGGCTGTTTTCATCGTTAACATGTTTTGTCATTGAGAATCAAAATATAATAGTGCATATACTTCAATAATAATGAAACTCCGGCAAGGGTGTCACGTCCTTTCACTCGACTGAGGCTAGTTATTACTAGCTAATCTATCTACCACGACACATCATTCAGCTGGTGTTTTAGCAGCTGCTTATATCTATACTGCTGTTTATCAGTGTGTGTAAACAGTCCGTTGAACACTTGTAGCTTTTGTCAGGCAATTTACAACTGCGACTTTGTGTGCTGTAAACACAAGTGTAGGCAGTCAGAAGAGGTGTGAGTATCACATCTAAATGTAGTATGTTCTATAAATCCATCTACGCTGGCCCTGATTGCAGATTAAACATTTGAAACAAAGGAAGTGTCTGTTCACAGTAGAGGTAATGAGTTGTCATATCTATTATTTCTGTTTTATTTATCTGTTTATAAGCTTGCTCAAACTTTATAACTTTGTCTCTATCTCTCTAACTAAGTAGATGAATTATTCTATGAGGGATTGTTGGCAGCAGGCAGGAAGTCCGCTGCCATTTTGTTAGAGTATATCTCAGAATCAGTGAACCGTTTCTGTGGTTTGAGCTGCTTACTTGGCACACGCAGTTGTTGTAAAGTTAATTTTCATTAGCTGTTTGTAACGCTGAATATCGTTGCTCCATGCTGCGACACCTGACTAGCCCATCTTCTGATTCTCTACCACTGTAGTCCATTATTCGTAGCACATTTATTATTGGTTATTCTAGTTGTAGACACTAACAGCTATGATTATTATTTTGGTAACATATTAAATATGATTGCATAGGTCGATGGAAAGGGGCAAAGACTTATTGGAACTGAGGAGGGCTCAGCCATCAATATACCTGCTATAGCTGCCGCCCGCACTATCAAGGGCTACACGAGCCAAGCTTCTGATGAGCTCAACCTTGAGGTCTTTATTCTCTCTTCTTTTGTCCTTCATAATTCTTTGCAGAAAAAGAGATAGGTGCTGTGTTGTTGCAACCATTTTGTTTGTGTTGTTAGTTTTCATCGACAAGAAGGTGATAGCTGCCTGCTGACAAGAGGTCACCCTCTTACACTTGGTTCACGTTTCAGATCATTCAGTCTTCTTTTCTATATACATAAATCTCAAAGTTCGCCATTCGGTGTGTCCAGCTATAGCTATTCTATATATATATATATATATATCTCAAAGTTGGTGTGTGTGGCATTTCAGCTATAGCTATGAATATCTTGGAATAAAGAATCGTATCGCAGGTTTTATTTCGGACCTTCCGACTCGCCAGTCCGGCGCCTTACCAATTCAGCCACACAAGCTTGATGAATTCATTAGGCGATATATGTTGTATATGGGAGCAAATAGGCTACCACTTTCGGACAGGTATAACTGGAGTGTCTCAGAACCTGCATGCAACCTCAGAACTTCTATGCATGCATGTATGCATACATGCATGCATAGAAGTTCTGAGGTTGCATGCAGGTTCTGAGACACTCCAGTTATACCCGTCCACCACTTTCGGTCACGAAGTGATGGCGTAACGTCATGAGAAGCAAAGCTCTTATTAGTAAGCTTACTCAAATTATCCATTAGCAATGTGGCAGGCTAATAGCAAGTGGCAGGCAACTCTTATTACCTCTCATTGTTTATTGTTATAAGCTGATTTTTAATACCCGTGCAACGCCAGGTAGCACAGCTAGTAATATCTAAACATGAAAGATTCGCTTTAAGCTGGATTTCATCTAGGAACCTCCCAATTTACCAGGCGATTGCCGAACCAATTAAACTACTCGAGATGCAATGAATTCATTAGGCAATATGAGTCATAATGTCAGTTAAATTGTGCATAGCACTCTGTGTTACGCAACAACGTCACTAAAGCTTGCTCTCACGGCTCTTATTAGTAAGATGAGTGATATGGATAGTAGCGTACTCAAATTAGTCATTGGCAATGTGCCAGGCTAATGGCAAGTGGCAGGCAACTACATTGCCTACTGTTTTTTATAAGAAGTTTTTAATACCCATGCAACGCCGAGCAGTTGGCTAGTTATTAATACAGGTTAGTTTTAGCCAACACGATGATACAGACCAATCATCAGTTAGTTTGTTGCTCATAGTGTTGACTCTGAAGGATCATAAGCTTTTCCTGATATGCTAATTTTTGCTTCTGGCTTATTTTCATTAACTAAAAGTTTGGGCCCCGCCATACAACATTAACTCGTTTCAATGTTGGCACCGTAAGGCGAAAATGTCATATAGAGGGGTATAGAAACCCACAGTAATTATCTAATGCAAACATCTGGTAAAAAACATCAAAATTTTATATACATACTGTACGTATTGAAAAGTAGTAAGAAAATAGTACGTTAACCTTTGTAACTATAGTTACCTACAATAACTTTAGTGTATTTATTGGTTATGATCTGCAATAAAATGTAATATTACAATGTATTATGTGCAGAACATTCCGTAGGGAGGTCTTACCTTCGAGACAGACGTATAACATAAACTTTGAGTTTAACTTAACTGAATTTAGCTTACTAAACACATACTTAATAAACACACACTTAAAGCTAAGTTTTAGTATATTTTCACTAAACTAAACCTTAATTTTGTCGTCTAAAATTTTATCACCTGTTTCCAGTTTTGTTGTCACTCTAACTTATAAATAATAAGCTGAACTGAGAGAGAGCGAGCATCGTTTCTCTTTCAGGCGTTATGGGAGAAATTTCGGCGAGTAGCATATTGGCATCTTCGTTATTCAGACGTAATTAGCGCATCGACTGCCAAATTTGAATTTGGAGAGAAACTTGTTGATGAAGTATGGCGAAAAAATTTCGGGAACAAAAAGCCATCGAGTGTGACATAGTAAAACAGCAAAACTGTATATCAGGGACATCGTAACCCAAAGATGCACTGTATGTTTATTATCAGGGACATCGTAACCCGAAGATGCACTGTATGTTTATTATCAGGGACATCGTAACCCGAAGATGCATTGTATGTTTATTCAAAAATTTGAAATAGCAATGTGTGTTTGATGATTAACTGAATATCAAAATGTAAGTGAAGACGATGGGAAGGAAAGGCCATTTGTTTCATCATGCCTTGCATGCATGAGTGTTAGACCTGTTCAGCTCTTGCAGCTGTCATCTGTTTCTCGCAGGTTGGTGACATGCTCTCTGTCATAGACAAACCGGAGCCCCGCGAGTCCTCATGGTGGAGGGGCAAGAAGAAATTTGAGGTACGTGTGTGTCTCAGTAAGCTGATGAGTGTGATTGGTCAGCCTGTAATGTGTTGTGTAGCTTGTGCAAAAAGTGTTGTGTATTCTTTTAGGTTGGATTCTTTCCTTCCGAGTGTGTTGAATTGATAGGAGGAGACAACCGTGCATTGTCCTATCCTGCCAACACCAAACCCGGTGGGTCGCTGTATGGTCGACTAAGAAAGACTAGCCTGTGCTTTCACAAGTCTAGTGTTAAGTGCCTTGCATAGCAGCTAAATCTGCTTCACAATCAGCTCATCTGACTATACCTCAGCGATTAAACAAGGCAGCCTTCAGAAGTTATATGTCTAGACCAAAATTTGTGATGAGTTGTCTCATGAATATAAACAAACGACTGGTTCACCCTAAATCGCCATTTGTTGACGTTTTGCTTTCTGCGTTCATCATCGACTAGGTGAACCGTAAGCCGATGGCATCGACGAATCAACGCGGCCACGTTGGGAAAGTTTGCAGCTGTCAAACTTTCCCGATATTTGGCTGAGCATCAATGACCGCCTGTACAATTTGAACCATTTAGATGGTGGGTAGTAATTTATTTATTTCTGTTTATCGCGGGACTAGTATTTGATTCAAGCGTGTGAAAACAATGGGTTTTTTTGTGAAAAATTAAAAAGAAAAATGAAAACCCTACACCACAGAGTATGTGCTGATGCAAACGCGAAGGGATTTATGATGGTGTGAACATTGTTATCGCCGACGATCACCAAAGTATTGTGGTATCAATGCCGACATGCAGCGATATAGTCTGAACCAGCCTTGAAGAACATTCTTAGCGAACAAACAGCAACAGTCGATAAATAGCGAATATTTTTACTGATTATGATGAGTCACCCAATCACACTGATCAAAAAAGAATGTCGTCTGAAAAAGTAAAATTTTTGCTATTTTTTTTTAAGTTCATGAAATAGAATTAAATAGACAAAATAGACTAAAGAACAATGGTGTGTCCTATAACATATCATCTATTAAAACACAAGGTGCCTGCATAACTGAACATGACTTAACATGACTTAACCTGCTCCACTTGAACTTTTCAACTTGGGCTGTGTTGGGTGATCTCTGTACCATCGCTGAAATCTTTGTTTGGCTTAACGTATGCTGATGTGTTTGTTAGAGTTACCCCTCCATACCACATGCTGTGCTTGTTAGAGTTGCCCCTCTAAACCACCTGATGTGTTTGTTAGAGTTACCCCTTTAGACCACCTGCTGGGCATGTTAGAGTTACCCCTTTAGACTATCTGCAGTGCTTGTTAGAGTTACTTCTTTAGACCACCCGCTGTTCTTGTTAGAGTTACTTCATTAGACCACCTGCTGGGCTTGTTAGAGTTACCCCTGTAGACCACCTGCAGTGCTTGTTACAGTTGCCCCTCTAAACTACCTGCTGGGCTTGTTAGATTTACCCCTTTAGACCACCTGCTGGGCCTGTTAGAGTTACCCCTCTAGACTACCTGCAGTGCTTGTTAGAGTTGCCCCTTTAGACCACTTGCTAGGCTTGTTAGAGTTACTCCTTTAGACTACTTGCTGGGCTTGTTAGAGTTGCCCCTTTAGACCACTTGCTGGGCTTGTTAGAGTTACCCCTTTAGACTACGTGCTGGGCTTGTTAGACATCTTCGGTGTTGGTTTGCACATTTTCACTGATGGTGTGTTATTTTAGCCAATTTTTCATCAAGTAGAGGAAATATTGTTTTCACCAGCTGACACCTTACTCTTTCATCTCTAAAATATTTAAAGTTTCAATGTTTCTGCATGTGTCTGTTGTTAGTAACACCGTTCTATATATTTAAAGTTTCAATGTTTCTGCATGTGTCTGCGCATGAAGATGATGAGATCTTTTAGCATCCTTGTGATGTTAAACAATTCATAGACACTAGACGTCTAGACCCTCTTCTGGTGAATCACATAGAAATTATTCTGTTAACCTTTTAGCTGTGTTTTAAGGTTTCTCAAAGTTTACTCCTACTAGGGTATCTTATGTAGGCGATAGCTGTTTGTTCAGGGCTTTAAATTCTATATAGAATCCATTCACAGTTGTGTAGAATGTCAATGTATAATGCGTGGTGTGGTGAGTCATCTGCACTTCTGATTGATCAACTGATTTTGGTTAGTCAGATATACCTAGTATTAATGACTTACCATTGATTTTATCTCTGCATTGCTTCAAGCTCCCAATATTTCTATTTGCCCAATGAGAGTTCATTGAGTACGGAATAGTTTAATTTCTAAGCTTTGTACGTTTGTTGTAACAGTCAGTAAGAGCAGCCAGCTAGTGTCCGACTGTCTCGACAACAATATGGAACACTACATTGTTTGATTGTTTGTATTCTATTGCCTTGCTGTGCTCCCTTGCTAAAACATCTGAATAGCGGAGCTTAACAGGCTCGCAACTGATACGTGACATTGAAGAGATGTAAACTGCGTGTCATGAGAGTTGCAGTCATTAGACTCAGTCATTAGTCACAGTCATTAGTCACAGTCAATAGTCGCAGTCATTAATCACAGTCAATAGTCGCAGCCATTAGTGGTAATATTAGCCGAAGTGTGATAATTTTTAAGGTGTGACATGAGAATTCTACAAAACTTTTGCAGTAGTAATTTTCTCACTATTTATTTTGTTAAGACCATTTTAGGTTTATGTTCCCCTGCTTGCTCTTACAAGTGTTTATGTAGCTACATGTATGTATATAAGCATATATAAGTGAAAATTGAAAACTAATCAGTTTTCTTATTCCTCGAACAGCTAAAATAGTGTTTTGATTGGAATATTCAGGCAGTTCTGATAAAACAATGAGAAATTTAAGAATTAATGAACTTAGCTGACTTGTGAACTAATGGAGTATAATAATGTTGGTACTGTTAGACAGCAGCGTCTAATAAACATGCAGTTATCTGCAGTGCATTTCCAATATACTAGGTGTTGTAGCTAGATACCCTTAATTATTTTTGTACCCTAGGACACTTATGTATTCACCTCATCTAACTTTCGCGTTTTCGCGAAGTCATCCTCTCGCGAAAATTTCATGAGTGAAACTAAACTATCATAACGAACGAGCGAAAACGCGGAATTAAATAGCTTTATTCATTGATAGTCCAAGAAACAAATGGCATCAAGCGATCAAATTGCATTATCGATCTCGTCCACACAATTCTACCTGCGGTTTACAATTACAAACTAGTTCCAAATTGAAAAATCTTTTCTTACTGGTGAACCGAATCTGAGGAATCCAATTATGTTTGTTCCACTGCATTTATTTTCACATCACTATATTTTGGCACTCATCAGAGATGCGAAATTAAGTTGCAGCGAAATTTTACTCTGTATGCTACTCGCGAAACTAAATACTAGCGAAATATAAGTGTCCTAGGGTAGTAGGGTTAGTTTACAGGATGAGGCTATAGAGAATCCTCAGAGAAAAGAGATCGACATGATGATAATAATAATGATGATGATAGTGTCTATTGCATAAAGTTATTTTAGTCGGCTGAATTAATACTCATCTCCAAAATGATGACGGTGATAAGCCCCATTTATCATTAACCTGTTAAACAGCTCGTGCCCAAGCAAGATAAATTATTATAAATGGAGTTCTATGATGTGATTAGTCTTGATTGAAATAGAATTGTCTGTCTGTGATGAGCTTGATAAAGTGTGTAGACTTGTGACCAGCATGGTTGTTGCATGAAATGTTTGGACCCCACTACCGTGTATGCCGTGATAGGGTAACCCTCCGGCTCACTTTTAGCCCATGTAGTTCACACCAGGGTGGTGGATGACATTAGCTAATGCTTTTGCTTTTCAGGTTAAAAAGCTGTTGCTTTTTGTTCGTAATCAACGTTGTAAGAATAGATTTAACGATCCTAGTAAAATGATTTTACTGTAAACAAGCTCTGTCATGCAATATACATGGTTAAGAGTGCCTTGTTTTCTGCTAGCTGGAGATCTGAAGCCTGCTAGCTGGCGTGTGTCCTATTGATCGGTGTAGAACAAGGGGAGATGAGTCTTGAGGGACTAGCTTGTTTACCTTGTGGTATTGTTGATTGAGGGCATGCTGCGATCATCCTTAAGTTTGTTTGAAGGCCAGGCTTTCAATGGCTTTCATTGATTGATACTTGTACATGTACAATAGTCGCGAGTTGTCACTAGCGTAATGGTTTAACACTGCTGTATGCTTTGGTCATCAACAGGGTCTGTCTTAAACTCTACCAGGTCTTATCTAACTATATCTGGTCGATGGAGCGTGGTCAGTGGTACGAAGGTGGCAGCTGAGGCTCCTCTAGTGAACTCAATTTGTAATTCTGTTTGGGAGCTGCTGAAAAGATGGCTTCTTGTTTCCTATTGGTGGAGTGCTTTCTTGAGTTGTTTCCTATTGGTAGAGTGCTTTCTTGAGTTGTTCCTATTGGTGGAGTGCTTTGGGATCGTATTCTCATGAGGTTACTCGAGTAAGATGGTTGATTGCTGTGACCAGCATAGAAAGGATGGAATATCTTAAAATGTACAAGAACATTCAGTCATTCTTGATAAATGTCACTCACTCTCGCTACTGAGTTCTCTCCGTGTTTCTGTTTCTAACGGTATTGCTTTTCCTTTTAGTATTTCAGTCTTGAGGTATTCAAACAGTGACAGTCTAATGCAGTCTTTAAACAGTGACAGTCTAATGCAGTCTTTAAACAGTGACAGTCTAATGCAGTCTTTAAACAGTGACAGTCTAATGCGTCAGTCCCACTGATCACATTGTCAGATCCACCGGGTATGCTGTAATAGATTACAATGTTTGTTGTAACTTACAGTGCTGAGTGGCAAAGATAAGTTCATCACCTATCTACTTACATTCGTCTTCAACCGACCTAATAGGGCAACCCTAAAGCAAGAGGGAATTGTGAAAGAAAGAGTATTTGGCTGTGACCTAGCCGAGCATCTCACCAACACTTCCCACACATGTATGTCGATCATTTATCGGTAGACAATTGGCTTAGTTTTCTTTAAAAAAAACATTTGCCTGTAGATGTTTTGTCTACCTCAGTCACTTGTCCTAGTAGTTGTCTCCCTTGCTCCTGTGACGATTTGGTAGTCCCCATGGAGTACTTCCTTTCATATGAATATATCTGCCGTGTTTCTTCTAGTAGTCTTGAAATTTACTTGAAAATTCTCACTTGTACTGTATGTCTTGTATTTAACCACATTTGTAGTATGTGTTTGTTCCATATGATAATTACATTTTTATTGCTGTGTTGAGACTTGGCTACACGCGCGCCCGCACAAACACCGAGAAATGCATCATTTATGTTGCCAATAAAATGGCAATGCATTGTTTCAAAATGAACATGTTGGTTTACATTAGTACAGCTAAAACCATCGTGTCTATGATTGGCTGAGATAGACATTTTCTAACAGAGGCTATTTCCATCCAAGATTGGCTTTTAAATGACGACAAAACAACCTCACATAAACAACTATTTATATATGGACAAAGGTATTCTTACTCGTAACAAATAAACGGAAGCCACGAGTATAAATTTGAACTGTTTCCAAAACATTTCAAACATTTCTGTCAGTAATTAGATCTGTTGAAAAATTTATTCTATGGTTTGATTTATTTTATATAATTCAAAGTGTTTTTTTACTTTACGATTTGAAGTGTTGACATGTAACACTTTTTCCTCGTACAATTTGCAGCGGTGCAAATAGCTGCACAACCGTTATTCTTGTCACGAATCTTTGATTATCCATATTAGATAATAAAGATCCTGATAATACTTTGATAAATGTCCTGGATAACTCAGCAAGGATGTCATTGGCTCCACATGATTGAGGTCGATTCTCATTGGTCAATCTATTTTGCAACGCGTATGTACTGGTATCAGGTATCTACACTCCTTGTCAGCTATGCATTTCATCGGCGTGTGTAGTCAGGACTTCAGATACGAGCTGTACGCACTCATATGACAATTACAGTCAAACCTCTATGTATGAGTTGTATGCATATGACAAGTACAGTCAAACCTTTACATATTAGTTGTATGCATATGACAAGTACAGTCAAACCTCTACAAATGAGTTGTATGCGTATGACAAGTACAGTCAAACCTTTACATATGAGTTGTATGCATATGACAAGTACAGTCAAACCTTTACATATGAGTTATATGCGTATGACAAGTACAGTCAAACCTTTACATATGAGTTGTATGCAAATGACAAGTACAGTCAGACCTTTACATATGGGTTGTATGCATATGACAAGTACAGTCAAACCTCTACGTATGAGTTGTATGCATATGACAAGTACAGTCAAACCTTTACATATGAGTTGTATGCATATGACAAGTACAGTCAAACCTCTACATAGTGGTTGTATGCATATGACAAGTACAGTCAAACCTTTACATATGAGTTGTATGCATATGACAAGTACAGTCAAACCTTTACATATGAGTTATATGCGTATGACAAGTACAGTCAAACCTTTACATATGAGTTGTATGCAAATGACAAGTACAGTCAGACCTTTACATATGAGTTATATGCAAATGACAAGTACAGTCAAACCTTTATGTATGAGTTGTATGCGTATGACAAGTACAGTCAAACCTTTGCATATGAGTTATATGCATATGACAAGTACAGTCAAACCTCTACGTATGAGTTGTATGCGTATGACAATTACAGTCAAACCTTTACGTATGAGTTGTATGCGTATGACAATTACAGTTAAACCTCTACGTATGAGCTGTATGCGTATGACAAGTACAGTCAAACCTCTACATATAAGTTGTATGCATATGACAAGTACAGTCAAACCTCTACGTATAAACTTGATCAGTTCCAATCTGTTATTCAGATGTAGAAACTCCTGTCTGTCAGAGCAAATATTGTTATATAAATACCCTGTTTTGTTTGGTTCATTCCACAGATCAATAACTTGATGTAAATACTTTAGGTATAGTTATGGCATTACTTCAGATGCTTACTAAAGTGTGTTACGTCGTGTTTCAAAACGTCCTCGCGTTTACATGGCCGTAAGTTTGATGATATATTAAAGGCCGGTATACATTGTAGCGCAGGATATCGGCAGTAATCCAGCAATACATCGGTGATCCTTGGTGATGATATTGTTCCCACTATCACAAATCTATCTACATTTACATTTATATTAGTGAATAGTTTGTGCACTAGAGGTCTTGTTATACAAGGTGATCGGTGAATTACTAGTCCTGCAACTATCAGAGAAATATAGATCAAGCATTCTGCAGCAGCCAATCACCATCGTCGGAGCGGTGTACATTAGATAGACTGTTGTGGATGCATGTCAAAATATCTGCAAAGTTTGGCAGCTGCAATGTTTACCAGCATATCTGCATTGCCTCGGTGATGCCATCAGTCTACAGTGTGCATAGTCTATGAATACTCGCCGAGAGGACAACTCTCGTGTACCTCGATACAGCGTGTACCAGCTTTAAATTTGAGGCTAGATTTACTCTCAGCATAGTTTGAGTAGGCATACTTCTCAGTATGATTGTTACAACGCCTTTGATATGTCAATTGTCAACTTTGCAGTGCCATTGGTACTGACGAGCTGTTGTGAAACTGTCGAGCAACACGGACAAATAAATGGAATATACAGGTTGTCTGGAGTTGCGTCGAGTGTACAGCAGCTCAGGTAATTTGGTTGAGAGGGCATAACTCTCACTCCCCGGGCTACCACTGTGTGATTTAGCTATTGTTTCTTTTGCAATGCCTGTAGACATAACTGCCCTGCTGTCTGTGCTCTAATACGGGTGTCATGGCTGTGTGTCCCATAGCTACTATATGTGAGATGGATTGCTTACTAATTGTACAGGTATACAATATTCTGTTGTGTGTATTTAAGGAACTCTTGATGTTTAATCCTTAAACTGAGCTGGGACATGTCTGTAAGTATATGTTGTCATTCAGATGATACGCCAAACTACATGAACTATACTGAACTATATGGCAGACAGTGTGTTAAGTTATATGACAGAAAATACACAAAGCTCTGTGACAGACAATGTGTTAAGCTGTATAAATGATATGTTGAACGTTACGCAGCAGAATATATGCCCATCTGCTCACACGAGGCTATACAATAGACTGTTTGAGTATGTTGGACTACAGATTAGACTGAATAGTTAATATGCTGCCGTTGCAGAGCTGCGTTTGATGAGGGTGTCGCTGTTGACCTGGATGAGGGGAAGTACAGGCAGGACACCCACACTATCACTACTGTTCTCAAGACATATTTTAGGGAGTTACCCAATCCTCTTCTTACGTACCAACTCTATGATTCCTTCTCTGTGAGTCTGTCCTATTTATGTTGTTTCTCAGTATTTTACGTGTGTCGTCATTTTCTTGTAGCGCTCTTATGTATATCCGTGTTTTCTTGTAGTGCTTTTAGATATATTTATTTTTCTTGTAGCGCTCTTACATATATCCGTGTTTTCTTGTAGCGCTCTTGCATATATCCGTGTTTTCTTGTAGCGCTCTTACATATATCCGTGTTTTCTTGTAGCGCTCTTACATATATCCGTGTTTTCTTGTAGCGCTCTTCCATATATCCGTGTTTTCTTGTAGCGCTCTTACATATATCCATGTTTTCTTGTAGCGCTCTTACATATATCCGTGTTTTCTTGTAGCGCTCTTACATATATCCATGTTTTCTTGTAGCGCTCTTACATATATCCGTGTTTTCTTGTAGCGCTCTTACATATATCCGTGTTTTCTTGTAACGCTCTTACATATAACCGTGTTTTCTTGTAGCGCTTTTACATATATCCGTGTTTTCTTGTAGCGCTCTTACATATCTCCGTGTTATCTTGTAGAGCTCTTACATATATCCGTGTTTTCCTGTAGCACTCTTACATATATCCGTGTTTTTTTGTAGCGCTCTTACATATATCCCTATTTTCTTGTAGCGCTCTTACATATATCCGTGTTTTCTTGTAGCGCTCTTACATATATCCGTGTTTTCTTGTAGCGCTCTTACATATATCCATGTTTTCTTGTAGCGCTCTTACATATATCCGTGTTTTCTTGTAGCGCTCTTACATATATCCGTGTTTTCTTGTAACGCTCTTACATATAACCGTGTTTTCTTGTAGCGCTTTTACATATATCCGTGTTTTCTTGTAGCGCTCTTACATATCTCCGTGTTATCTTGTAGAGCTCTTACATATATCCTTACATATATCCGTGTTTTTTTGTAGCGCTCTTACATATATCCCTATTTTCTTGTAGCGCTCTTACATATATCCGTGTTTTCTTGTAGCGCTCTTACATATATCCGTGTTTTCTTGTAGCGCTCTTACATATATCCGTGTTTTCTTGTAGCGCTCTTACATATATCCGTGTTTTCTTGTAGCGCTCTTACATATATCCGTGTTTTCTTGTAGCGCTCTTACATATATCCGTGTTTTCTTGTAGCGCTCTTACATATATCCGTGTTATCTTGTAGTCCTCTTACATATATCCGTGTTTTCTTGTAGCGCTCTTACATATATCCGTGTTTTCTTCTCGTGTTCTCAGATATATTTATGTTTTCATTTAATATGTTTACACGCACCCAAGCGTTTTACTAGTGCTAAATAGATAATGCATTCCATTTATATTGTTACGTAGGTACAAGTTGCACTGCACCCTGCTCAATATGTAATTGTGCTCTAAATTGTTAGACGCACACATGGGGTTCTTTTTGCTTTTTATTTACAAGAGATTGAGTATTCACATTGTCTTAGGTTCCTTGAAGTATACAGTCTTGACATAAAGGTTCTTGGTATGTCTGCACGTGTAGTTTGGTAGGATATCTCTATGAGCTGTATATTTCGAAAGGGCAGTGTTTGGGTACCTCTATGAGCTGTTCATATTGAATAAATAGTATAGTAGGGTACTTCTATGAATTGCTCATTTTGAATCAGTAGTGTGGTAGGCTACTTCTATGAGCTGTTTATATCAAAAGGCTAGTGGTAGAGTACCTCTATGAGCTCCCTCTATTGATTATGTAGTTGATCTATAATATCATTGTTTACCAGCAGCTATATTTCTCTTGAAGGAGGCTGTTGAGTTGACAGGAAGCAACAGAATAAACAAAATAAAGGAGTGTATAAAAAGGCTTCCTCCCCCTCACTACAGGTAGACATACGCATTTACCTGTAGGCTTTACCATGCAAACACACCAGGAACTGATCTTAGACATGTTGTCTGGCAATCTGTTGTAGGACTGCAAAATATCTGTTTAACCACCTTAATAGAATGGCTGGGCATTCATCCCAAACAGGAATGGACTCTAAAAACTTGGCAATCGTCTGGTCCCCAAATCTTATGAGGTAAGTTTCTAGGTATGTTCAATCTTTATACAAACAACCACCATAAAGTATACTATGCTTTTGTCTTGTGTGTTCTATGTTATTTTATGATGAGGTTATTTTAACTGCATAAAAGTGAGACTTAAAGGGGTCGCAAATGTTTTTTATATCTTTGATGCTCGTTAATTTGTAAAATTATGCTATTCCTTGAGCCCAGTTTACAATATCATCATCATAACACAATCAAGTGACTATACATTAACCCTATATATTAACCCTATACATTAACACTGACCTATCCTGGTTATTAGTACATGTAGTTGAATGCTGACTTCACAGAGCGTTAATATAGTAACGCAAATACTTTAGTCACTTCCTGATTATTTTTAAAGTCACAAATCCTGTCCAATTCACGCAATTGGCTCAAACACAAGGAAAAAAGGCTATTTAAGCTGTTTATTAGGCTATCATCTAAAGGTCGGCTGTCAGGTATGGGAGAGAGTATGTTCCTATATAGCCTGCTTGGTTTGCGCGCAGGTCAAAGGTGGTAGATGCAGGGAATGTGACAGGCGTGGACATGTTACGTAGCGTCAGCATACAGACAACCTTGGTGGAGGCCCTCATCTCTTCTTGTCTTACCATATTTGCTGACGATGACATCTCACAGCCAGTAGATGGTATGTTGGTTCAAGTAGCACTTATCTCTACTCGATGTGCCTGTCATGGTGGATATCTGATACCTTTCGTAGTACCTCTCTTTGTATTACAGGTTCACAGGGAGTTAGCCTAGCGATGCAACTGGGTTGTTCAACAGTCTAGACATCAATATATGGGTTGGGATATGTTGACACATAGGCTTGTTCATTTGATGTCTAGCTTATATTGGTTTTAGTAAACACAAAATCTCGACCGAATTCCATAGCTGGCAGTTCAGTGAACAGGCTCCTCACCCTCTCCGAAGCGCAGAGCAGAGCGTCTGAAGAACACAGACCAAAGCGAGACGCCAACTCCTACATACAGGATGGTACCGACGTCGTTCCTGTATTTCACACAGCTATCAACTTCAAAGCCCAGTCTTTTATTGCAAGGTACTTAATGAAGACGCAACTCCTGTCTATCTAAGTTCATAGTCAAATTTCATAGATGCATTGGTCCACAATCTGAAATCATAGATGTAAATGCACCCTGAACTTCACAGGTCAGAAAAGAATTATTTTTCTTTGTTTACATCAACATATAGAGCATTGTTAGGTGTCATCTCTGGCATTGACTGCTTCTGTTTACAGCGACGATAAGAAGTCCGATAACCGCACCAGACGTAGTCAGTCTGTGCAGGCGAGGCACAGTGACCCTGCTGTTGGCACTAACACACACATCAAAGATGTTGTGCCAAAGTGGTGGCCTTTCTCTCACAAACCCAAAGTACCATCAGTCAAGTCACACAGGCGCAGTGAGTAGCTCATGGCACCTGTTGCATCGTGTCATGCTACATTGTGCAACACAGTCTGTCTATCTTTGCTTCCTTTTAGCTAGTGGCTTATTCCTCTAGTTTGAGTTGTCAAGTTGTTACATAGCCAAGTACTCTATTGTAATTTTTCATAGAATAATATAAAATCATTTGACATATTTGCACACCTTCGGTAAAGAAGGTACATGTAAATGGTGAACATAAATTATTGTTATTACAATTACATAGCATACTACATGTATATGCTCGGCTTTTGTATCATACTCTATCATATTACATACTGTATTATACTCTATCATATTACATACTGTATTATACTCTATCATATTACATACTGTATTATACTTTATCATATTACATACCGTATTATACTCTATCATATTACATACCGTATTATACTCTATCATATTACATACCGTATTATACTCTATCATATTACATACTGTATCATACTCTATCATATTACATACTGTATTATACTCTATCATATTACATACCTATTACAGTGCACCCTCGAGATACGATGTTAATTCGTTCCAGAGTTGGCATCGTATGGTGAAAAAATCGTATGTAGGGGTATGATATAACAATACTACAAAGGAATATTTGCTCTCGCTTGTGTATTTTACACCAAATTTTCCACGCGGACATGAGAGAAGTCGATCATTGTGTCTCTTCTAAACGTTCTAAGAATGTTTTCTAAGAACTATATTTCAGTGTCTTTTTTTTTTTCGATGTGTGTTATGAGCACACCGACGGCCAAATTTTAGCTCGGGCGAAACTTTTCTCAAATTCGTATGGTGAAATAAAATTCGTATAGCGAGGTGAAGATATCACAATGTTTGACTTCGTAAGGTGAAAAAATCGTATATCAGGGTAATCGTATCTCGAGGGTGCACTGTTTACTCTATCATATTACATACTGTATTATACTCTATCATATTACATACCGTATTATACTCTATCATATTACATACCGTATTATACTCTATCATATTACATACTGTATCATACTCTATCATATTACATACCGTATTATACTCTGTCATATTACATACCGTATTATACTCTATCATATTATATACCGTATTATACTCTATTATATTACATACTGTATCATACTCTATCATATTACATACCGTATTATACTCTATCATATTACATACTGTATTATACTCTATTATATTATATACTGTATTATACTCTATTATATTACATACTGTATCATACTCTATCATATTACATACCGTATTATACTCTATCATATTACATACCGTATTATAGTCTATTATATTATATACTGTATTATACTCTATCATATTACATTCGGTATTATATTCTATCATATTACATACCATATTATACTCTATCATATTACATACTGTATTATACTCTATCATATTACATACCGTATTATACTCTATTATATTACATACTGTATTATACTCTATCATATTACATACTGTATTATACTTTATCATATTACATACCGTATTATACTCTATCATATTACATACCGTATTATACTCTATCATATTACATACCGTATTATACTCTATCATATTACATATCGTATTATACTCTATCATATTACATACCGTATTATACTCTATCATATTACATACTGTATTATACTCTATTATATTACATACCATATTATGCTTTATTATATTACATACCGTATTATACTCTATCATATTACATACTGTATTATACTTTTTCATATTACATACCATATTATACTCTATCATATTACATACTGTATTATACTCTATCATATTACATACCGTATTATACTCTATCATATTACATACCGTATTATACTCTATCATATTACATACTGTATTATACTCTATCATATTACATACTGTATTATACTCTATCATATTACATACTGTATTATACTCTATCATATTACATACCGTATTATACTCTATCATATTACATACCATATTATACTGTATCATATTACATACTGTATTACACTCTATCATATTATATACTGTATTATACTCTATCATATTATATACTGTATCATACTCTTTCTACCTTAATATTCTGCATCACATCTTTGCACTGAATTACAGTAGACGCTAGCAAGTGGATGTCTTACGCAGAGATGGGTGAGGCACTTGTTCAACTTTAGTGGGATTTTGGTCATACTTTCCTTGTATAATCGCTTGCACCCAACTGATTGTTCTTTATGGCAGAGTTACTTTAGCTGTCTCATCGGTGGTGATTTCTGGTGGTTGTAGCGGCATGTGTTGGCAGGAGTGATTCGGTGCTTGTTAATTTCAGGGGTACTCATTCCCATTATCAATCGCTAGTTGGCATAATTATGTGTTATGTGTTGGCATAATTACGCGTTATGCCTGTCCATAAATGTCTCCTCTTTAGAAATGCTACACACACCAACCGCGTTCTGGCATTTATTGTAACTTCTGTCTTATTCACTGAGAATACAATTGATAGAATTCTTTTGATGGAATTGTCTTCTCTTCCAGTCTGATAATCGTCTATATCGTTCACTCTTACCTTAAAGTCTACATTTTATGTGGTGGAGCAGACAATTACAAGTATGCATTGACTCTTTTGTAGAGTATACGCTGTTGTCAAAGGGTCAGTCTCTTGAGGAAGGAGATGACATCACCGAGAATGAGATAGGTCACCTCTCGCGCAAGTTGGAGTCGAGTCTCAGCACGAGCAATCTTACTAACAGACCGCTTACTGATGGTGACAACATTTCCATCTCAGGCCAGTCTGGTGTGTCCAATAATCCTAGTTTAATATTCTTTCAACGCTCACTATATTTTATATGTAAAGTGAAACTCGGATAACTCAAACTTCACGGGACCGAGCGAAAGTGTTCGAGTTATCAGAGCGTTCAAATTACCAAAGCACTGTCAAAAGTGCATGTGTTTATCAGTAGATACATGTACATATACAAAATATATATAAATCAAAAGCATAGAATGCTTGTTGCAAGTTAAAGGGCTTCTCATGTAAAGTTTAATAAAAATTTTATCAGAAAGTATTGATATTTTTCTATCACTTGATATTTGTTTGTTGTTTTATGTGATGTGGCTGCCAGGACATTTTCAGATTAATTGGCAAAACTTGATCACTATTAAAACGCTCAGAAAAATGACATCTGTTTCTTGAGCACTTTAACCAAGATCCATTTTGCCAATTTTACTTAAAGTTTATACAAGGTTACCTCGCCTTTCCTTGCAAAGCGGATGTTTGGTAAAATTTGATTTTTTGCAAACCTTTGAAAAAGTCGTTAGCGAAAATATTTTGCCTATGATGGTAATAACGATGCCTGTAAACCACTAAATGTTGATGTTTATCTCTATTGCTCGGAATAAAGTGATATTCTAAAGTAATAACAACCTTCTCTGTAGCCGTTGGGCAAAAACTGTTCGAGGTAATGATGTTGAGGTCGAGTTATATAAAGCAATTTATCATTGCGTGGGAACGGACCAAACAATTCCATTTGAGTTAACTATGTGTTCGAGCTATCCGAGGGCGAGTTATCCGACTTTGCCTGTATTTTTAAATGGAGCTGGTGCTTTGCCATAGCCATAGTGAAGAGTAAATGCTGTACCGCGCTTTTAGTCCATATCGTATTTAGGAGCAGAATTTACTTGGTTAAAGTCACAGCGATTATATAATTATTGTAAGTATTCATTTTGTTGAATAAACAATTTGTTTGAGCCTCAAATCTTGGGCATTACTCATTCAGGAACGGAGCTCTTGACCTTAAGTATGACCTCTAGACCTGAAGTATGTTGAGTAAAGTGAAACTATGTCTAATGAGTTCCTTTGCGACAGGAGTTCTTTTGTTGCTCTTTTTTAACAGAAATTCAGTCATGTGTTGTTTCCTGTTCAATAAATAAATTGATATTATATATTTATTGATCTTCCGTATCGATCAAATGTGTGTTATGAGCAGTGACTAGGATCATTGCCACTTCTGACCACAAAAGTGCTGCCAAGGTTCAAAGGTCGAGTGTCTATTTACTGTAGATGAAGGATTGCTAGTGAGAGCTGCATCTCATGAATCATTTTTTGACATCAGTGTGCAGACATCACCTCTGCCTCATTCAAATACTCTACCCTTGCCCCCTGCAAAGGACTCTTCACCTGCACGGTCCTCGGCAGCAACCTTGACTCCGAGTACTGGAAACTCTCCAACATTGAAGCCTGCGATCTCTCCGAGTCCAATGAGTGATGGAATCAAAACACATCTGACATCAGGTATGTCAGCTTGGGCCACACATGTGTGTCTACATGTTCCCTTTTCCTTAGTGTGACACGGACCCTGTGAATGTAGCTCGAGCACCCATTTCTTTTCCTCTTTTTTTCTTGTGTAGGGGCGGTGTTTAGACCGGCCTATACAAAGGGTGCAAATGAGATAGTTGCAACACCAAAGGCTACTTGGAAACAATCTATGAACCACGTAGCTGAGGAGTATAACCCACACTCAAATATACCCACAATGCACCGGTCTACCCAACACATTCCTCAGTTCCTCCCTGCATTAGCTGGTCGAAACCTTGGTGACAGGGTGAGTAAAATAGCATTACATCTATACATGTCGAAGCCTTGGTGACAGGGTGAGTAAAATAGCATTACATCTATACATGTCGAAGCCTTGGTGACAGGGTGAGTAAAATAGCATTACATCTATACATGTCGAAGCCTTGGTGACAGGGTGAGTGAAATAGCATTACATCTATACATGTCGAAGCCTTGGTGACAGGGTGAGTAAAATAGCATTACATCTATACATGTCGAAGCCTTGGTGATAGGGTGAGTAAAATAGCATTGCATCTATACATGTCGAAGCATTGGTGACAGGGTGAGTGAAATAGCATTACATCTATACATGTCGAAGCCTTGGTGACAGGGTGAGTAAAATAGCATTACATCTATACATGTCGAAGCCTTGGTGATAGGGTGAGTAAAATAGCATTACATCTATACATGTCGAAGCCTTGGTGATAGGGTGAGTAAAATAGCATTGCATCTATACATGTCGAAGCCTTGGTGACAGGGTGAGTAAAATAGCATTGCATCTATACATGTCGAAGCCTTGGTGACAGGGTGAGTAAAATAGCATTGCATCTATACATGTCGAAGCCTTGGTGACAGGGTGAGAAAAATAGCATTACATCTATACATGTCGAAGCCTTGGTGATAGGGTGAGTAAAATAGCATTACATCTATACATGTCGAAGCCTTGGTGATAGGGTGAGTAAAATAGCATTGCATCTATACATGTCGAAGCCTTGGTGACAGGGTGAGTAAAATAGCATTACAGACGGTTCCCTACTTACGAACATTCGAGTTACGAACAACCCGTACATACGAACAGGTCTGCGCGTATGTCCGCCGCTAATACCGACGGTATTACCGACGTATTAGCGGCGGAAATAGGCACTACTCAGAAGCCCAATCCAGCATCCACCTTTCTCTGCCCAGTTCGTTGCAGCGCATAAGTGCGTGAACGTATCTCCAGTGCGCAAAGAACTTTTTTATTTTTACTGTACGTATTGTAAAGGAATTTGCCGGCCTTTACTTTATTGGTTACCCTACTAATATAGCACTGAAGCAACTTACGAACAAATTCACCTTACGAACAATCGTTCGGAACGTAACTCGTTCGTAGGTTGGGAACCGTCTGTACATCTATACATGTCGAAGCCTTGGTGACAGGGTGAGTAAAATTGCATTACATCTATACATGTCGATGCCTTGGTGACAGAGTGAGTAAAATAGCATTACATCTATACATGTCGAAGCCTTGGTGATAGGGTGAGTAAAATAGCATTGCATCTATACATGTTGAAGCCTTGGTGACAGGGTGAGTAAAATAGCATTACATCTATACATGTCGAAGCCTTGGTGATAGGGTGAGTAAAATAGCATTGCACCTATACATGTCGACTATGTCAAACCAACTTGTAGCAGTCGTGTCAACTGCGGTATATTTGTCTTTCCCACCATGTATATGTATATGGTACGGCTGCAATGGCATGTTCCATAAAGTTTCCTTCGGTTCGCACAAAAAATACATTCTTAAAAGCAGTCCAATAATCTGTGACTATCATATGTAACCAGAACTTGAATGTGTGGCCTATGTGGCCGATTAATTATTTATCCAAATTAATTTGAATATAACAAATACATGAAGTAGTGTAAATAAATCAATAAATATTTTTATTTTTAACTAATGGGTCAACTGGTCAATAATTTGATAAGGATTGATAATAACGATTTTATCAAAGGATATCGCCGGTCCCTCTTCAGACCATTCAGTACTGACCATTGTCAGTCGTTTAAACCGTTCATATCGATGCCACCTCTGTATAATACCAAGTGAAAATGTTGTATTATTATACAGTACTTTGTACCATTCACGTGCCAGAGTGAAATAGCAATTGGAAAATTACTATTAGCATTGCAAAGAATAACTTTTTTTAGTAAAGTAAATAGTACTGCGGATAGGAATTTTACTAGAATCTTAATAAAAATTGTGTTGTAGACATGCTACATATTGCCGATTGGACATAGCGAAAGAAGAGGTGGATACATAGCATGTTGAATTGGATCATGGTCACGTATATTGGTACGATTGATGCATGTCTAACTTTGGTTTACAGGACAGGCTCTCACCAGTGCCTCGGGATTATAATTCTTCGCGATTTGGGGAAGAGGATGAACATATTTATGAAGAGGTGATTCCCCGTTCTCCAAAATTCATGGCCCGGAGTCAGAATCCACCAGCCAATGCAATCAATTTTCCTACAAATAAAACACTGGATAGCAATCCTGCCTCTAGCACTCATCTAAAGCAACAGAGTATCAAAACTGGGGGACTCGTATACGCACCTGTTGGACCTTCAAAGCTTGCCTTGAGTCCTCAGCACAATCTCCAGCACCCTCCTCAGCGCCATCCCCAGCACCCTCTCCAGCAACCTCCTCAGCACTTCGTAAATAGTGGGCTGTACCAGCATTCGCCCTCTCACACTGAACATTCAGAAAATCTTGAGGCTAAACCATCACCAATCAGGTCACTGGTGCCAGGCCATACGTCTACTGGTATTGAATGTACTGGCCCCGTTTCACCTGCTCTTGTAAGGGAAAGAAGTCCTGGTGACCAGTTTTTGTTAACACAGTTTGGACAGGACTCTGATACGCCCGAGATGAAGCAGTGTCTCAACCAAGCAAGGCAGGCACGCTTGTCTCGTAGTTACTCATCCAATGAGACAGAGAGGGCTAGTAGGGCGGCTGGTAGGCGTACTTACGAGACACCTGCCTATGCCAATTTATCAGAGACTGCTTCACCGTTTGGTGACAACGCTGAGAACCGGAAGGTACCTGTACCTGTTAGGAGTAAACACTCAAATGTGGACCTAGCGATAGCTGCCTCAAATGTATCGTTACCGGTTCAGTCTGGTCGTCGACCAACGCGCAAGGTAGAATATGTTAACAGGAAAAATTATGACCCTGATAACAAAGCTCTCCTTAGACAAGTTTCTATAGATAATGTACCTCTTGATTCTAATTCAAGTCCAAGTGCGACATTGACAGGACTGCCAGCACTATCGAACAGTTGGTCACATTCATCTTGCCCTCCTAAACCCTTTCACCAGTCTGAGTCTTGCGATACACAGCCTTCTGTGGGACAGCGAAAACTGACCCCACCTTCGCCCGCGCCACGTAAAATCTCACCTGAGACTCCATATCATACAGCTGTCAACGAAACTTTGAACAGTGCGACGTCGGTTCACACAGTTCCGCCAAAACCGGCTCAGCGTCTCCACTCGCTTTCAGAACCTTCTGAGAAACCTTTGCTGACTGGAGACTTGCTTGAAAATGGTTTTCTTTTAGATCCGATATAAAGCAGGGTCTCTATATCACCGATGCAACATATATATGTATGCACTGATGCATTATAGACAGTATATTATTGAAAGGGTGCTAGCCATTGATGTTTGCTACAAATTTATATTTATCTATGAATCATAGTGTACATAAGGCCATTCGTTGAATGTATTAATATACTCATCTCGCTGTATTCCTTAATGAACCTCTAACATCATTTTTGTATGACAATCTTGTTTTTATTTATCCGTCAACAACCTATCATCGCTGTACTTTTTATGATTGTCAATAAATTTTTCATTCCACACAGTGAAGACCTTCTGACTGATGTACTTTGTATGGTATCTTTTATAGACTCGGCTTTAGTGGCTATGATCATGAAGTTCAGCTTGAAAAAAGCTGTTTCAACAAATAGATTTAGCTTTTTCATCAACACATGCAGTCAATCGCATAAACATGCGTTTACAAACCTGTGATTATTACTTCCTACTGCCCATTCAACCTGACATCATAGGTATTAAGACAACTTATGCACTTAACTTTCACCCCGAATTGTCAGTAGGAATTAATAAAAGAATTAGTAAATGAAACTACACTTAGATGCAAATAGGAGAATCAGAGTCGGCAAAAGTATTGTTAATAGAAATCTGTGGCAAACTCGGTATAAAAGACTGCTGAGACAACTTGATAAGGAAGCAGAGGGCGCAGAACGAAGGCCAATAAAATCGAAAGCTATATACATGTAGAAGTGCGGCTGGTCTCAAATGGTGGAGTAAGAGCAGGTAATGTTAAGACTGGTTGTCATGAATGCATTTTTTATGATCATACTTTCACTGACAGTTTGACCTTTGATAGAAAGGTCAAGGTTGTTGCAGGTTGTAAAAATAATAGGCAAATTTTTCCCTTGTTAGGCGAAAGTCAAAAACTTCTATTAGAGTCATTACTTCTGAAAAAGTCTTTTATGGAGTCATCACCCCCGCTAGTTTCTTAAAAGTCTTAGTAAAATGGCCACCCAGCATTAGGAAGTATATCAATGCCCACTTAAAGCTGCATTTTTCTGGATTTCAGGCCAATTTACTGGCCGATTTTCCCACTGACCAAGAATCGCATCGTGTGAAAGAAGGAAAATAAACCCGATTTCGTCAAATCCAAATTTTATTGGGCAGTGCTCGATCAATGGCCGATTCTGAGTAGGTAATGAATCCATTTTTACAGCGAGTCACACATGATCATTTAAAGTGAACACCATATTTGTCTTCACATGTAGGTTTTTATTATAGCTTTACCCTCCAGTAATGATTCTATTAAGAGCACCCCTGAAGGGTATCAACAGAATAATTGCTTAGGTTCAATTATTATAGCAACAGCATAACAATTAAAGTGTCTGCTGCAATTATTATGCTGTAATAGTTTAGCATATGCAGTTAGCAAAAGATCGTCATCACTATAGCTATTCCTTATTAGTGATGAGCTGGACAGTGCAAAATAATTAGTCAACTTGCGAAAAACTTTCTCGAGAAACATGGTATAAAACAGTCAACAAAATGCAAAGCATGACTCAATAAAAGTGTATCAGCTCAAGTTATCTGACCCTGTAAACAAAAGCTGACAAAATCGCCCTCTTGTTTCAAACTCGGCTTGGTGTGAACAAACAAAATCTGGTCGATAGCTCCCATAAAGTCCTTCAGAGGATCGGCAACAAACACTCGGTTTGCAAATCGGGTGGTTTGAATCTTCTTGCTCGTATTTGTTGAGTAGAAGCCTACAAGCAGGGGATTGCTTCTAGCATCAAGTTCTCCCAAATTAGGTCGATATTTAGCACGAGGTAACTGCCAACTGAGTAGAGAAAAGATAGCTGCTGGTTACAAATAAACTCCATCTGGATGTTGTGTTTTTAATACAACTATAAAAAGAACCTTGCACATATATTATGGCAAAGTAGGCATCCAGAACGATTCAAATAACTTCTGTTGTCACCACACCTTGTCTTGTTTCAATATGACAACCAATCAGGCCCAACTTGCAACATTCTTCCTATTAGGACTTGACACAGCTGATGGAGAGAACAGCTAATGCCTACCAATAGCCTAAGATCTTAAATATTAATGTAGAAGTTAGGCTTTGTTAGCTCTTTGCAGCTTAAAAGGTGATTATCTTTGTTTAAGTAGCAGCACTGAGTACAGTCAAACCTCGTCTAAGCAGAATTTTTTCGTGACAGTTGATGAAAAATGTTGGCAGGTAAATTAGGTTTTGGTATTTCATTTTTACATAACTTCATATAATGGGTTTGCTTTAATGCTATACCTAATTACATTAGGTATTTATCATTGTTTCAGGTTCTGAGACTAATAAATCAAGAATACAAAAAATGTATTCTTGTAAGAATGTTTACCGATTAACTTCGAGGTTTGACTGTAGTTAGAATCACTTATGTAAACATATGCTATGGTTAGTTGTGTATTGGAACAGTAAAAAGTATGCAGAGTGCTATACTTGAATACACAAGACTGAGTAAACAAGGCTGGATTAAAAGTTGCTACAGATACAGCAGTACAGTACATAACAGTGCAGTACATTGAAACAATCAAGGTCAATTAGAAAAAAGATCAGCATCATTTCAAACAGACTACTCACTAAAGGATGCAGAAGAGTTGTGTCCACTTGTTATATGCAAATACATGTATAACAAAGCTAGCTGCCAACAGCATTGTCACTGGAAACCTGTCAAAAAATTTTAAGCTATCACTGTGCACTGTGCATGAAAAATCCACAGATTTAACAAGATAATGAAGAAGAAAGATCTTTACATAATATCATTTAAAACTAACTACAGAAATGGCAATTTTATTTGTAATTTACACGATATTGATGTTTTCCGCTGACGCAAAGCACCTTATGTTAAAATATGCGTGGAGGCCGATCCCTGTCAACTAAAGTTTGTTACATAACTGCCAGAGTGGGCAGTTAATATAACAGCAACAATATAAAACTTTACTGGACATGTAACAAAAGCATTGGCAGTCATCCACTCTTAGCATGCAATAGCTGACAACACTCAATTGTAGAAATTTATAATTAGGGGGAAACAGTGTAAGGCAAGTATGTAAAGCAAATGATTGGACCGAATATCATTGGCTTTTGGTATCTGCCTGTACTTAACTGGTGTTTACTGTACTCAGCTGGTAGGTATCTGTAACCAGCTAGTAGTTGACTGCGCTCAGCTGGTAGGTGTCTGTAACCAGCTGGTAGTTGACTGTACTCAACTGGTTTTTGACTATACTCGTGTGGGTATAAATCTATTGATTTTGCTTAGCCGGCGCTAGTCTAGTCTTAATTCTGCAGGAGCCTCTGTACAGCTGATAATTCTCTATGCCTAACAAAGAGGGTGTATTCAAACTTTCAACTTTGACCTCTGCATCCTGCCAACAAGCATAATCTGAGAACTATGACAGCAATGTGTTAATTTCCAGTAATGTGACTATCTGTGTTTTACTGCAATAAACTAAAATTAACAGTAGAGATCAAAAACTAGGGATGAAACTACAGAGCTGCCAGTAAAGGCTTTTACATGTAAAAAGATTCAACAGTTGTACTGAATGATTTGATGTAACTACTAATCTGTCAATGAATTCAATGCAAAACATTTATAAAAAAATTAGTTTTGCCTCTAGAGCATGTCACGCAGCCAAATTCAGGAAAAATGAACTTTTGTTCTCCAAATTTTACTGATCATAGACGCAAGTAGCAACTCTTTGATCTAGTTTTTATGTTCTACTACCTTTCCACAGCTAACAAGGATATTCAAGATACAATAACTCTAATATAACATGCCAAACCACATTGCATTACATCTAGCATAGCAAGAATGTAGGTTTAGCAATGAGCTGTCTCAAATGGGCTGCTGGCATCAGTTCACACTATATTCATAGCAAAGCCTTCTCGGAGACCATTAGGTCCTCAAATCTCTGTATCATGTGAATCTCCAAAACAGTCCAACACTGATTTCTTGCTATTGCAAGTAAACATGGCAACTAAAACATTTCAACTAGAATTATGACATTGGGGCTGCCAGAACAACGGCATGACTCAAAGCGCCAATCAAAAAAATTTAACGGTGTATTTCAAACACTTCATTTGATTTAAATGGCTGTTGCTTCCTTTTTTTGTTCTATTCTTGTTTGGCTTGATTTGAAAAAAAAACCTGTTTGAAATAAAATGATTGCTAATCAAGTAATGTATAATAATATTTTCATCATTAATTAAACATAAACAGTATGGTAGAGCTAACAGACAGACAACTTTAAAGGATCTCTTGACTTCAAATCATCAAATATCTCTTGTCACTCACTACACGTGTTAGACTGCTGATCAAGTCTTACTTATCACATATTCCTCTAGAAGACGAGAAATATGACAAGTGGATTTCCACAGGCTTACTCGAAGCATTTAAAATAGAAGCAGACACATATTGAAGACAAAATTTGAAAAATCCGATGCACAAAAAACAAGATCCAAATAAAAATAACTTACATATCTGCATTTACAAACAGAAAGCAGCTCTGTCACACATGTAATGGTTGTACACAGCTGGCTAGAACCGCAATGCTAGATTACAAGAAAACCTGCATAAAAATAATCGCAACACCCAGTACGAATATTAGCGGGCAAGCATACTTGAATATATTTGAAGGGTATTTGACCTATACTTGAAGGATTCTAGCCAGTTGAGGCGTACAACCAGAACAAGCTCCCATAAAATGTGTTGCACGAGTGAGCATGTAAATGTATGCGAGCCAATGCTTGGCAATCGTGAATGAGTTTTGGTGCAAGACATTCTTGAGTTGGAGGCTTGGTTCACCCTCTTCTTGATGCGAGTGAAAGCATACTGACAGAAACAGCAAGAAGCAAACGGGTCTCTTATCAGGGCAAAGGCAATAAACAATAGAGAGAGATTTGACCATATGACCTCACACCTGCAGCAATAAGACAACTTAGTGTTTTGTTGATATATATATTGCTCAGACCTATTAAGGTACAGAACAGTGTAAAAACAAAAAAGTGGTAAAGACAGGGATGAACCAAGCTTAATGTCATAAACAAGTAAATGTTTACTGCGTTTACTGGTTCAGCCTATCAAAATGCATTCATTGTTCAGACTCCAGGTTGTATCCACGTGTGCTACAGCGTCAATTCCTACAAAAGATCAAGATTAAAATGTTACATATTTAAACCATTATTTAACCATAATTTACATCCAGCCAAATCATACACAACAGGCTAAGAATGACAATTTTAGGCTATCCATATAGTCTATATCATTTAACAACTTTATGTGGTGCAACTGAAATCAAAGATATGAGTCCAGTTCCTGATACACACAGTGTCAAGTTTGGCCGCATACTTAACGGCTGATATTGTAGTAAACATATCGTTGCTAAAGATGAAACTTTGGATACTTCAGAATTCTGCTGCTAGTAATTAACTTCAAATAACGGCTCCATACATTTTTGGGTGCAATTTTAAAAACAAAATTATGAGAAATGTAGAGCATTACAATTCCGTTTCATTTATTACGTACACTAGTAGTCTTTTTGGTATCCACAAGTTAAAATATGTACAAAATACATTGAACTTTTATAAATGAATTGGACCAAGTACAAACCGTACAAAGGTCTGATGTAATCACTGGTGTACAAAATGATGCTTTGAGAAACTTAAATGTGATTTGTTGATAACAACTGAGAGAAGACTAAATATTTTTTTCAAATGCCACATCACATTTTGGAAAACTTGCATGTTGAGACGTTCACAAATCTAGGTCTGACATACCTAGATTGACATGCACTTCAATTGAGCTATTTGACTGGTCTGTATGTTCAAATGAAAATTGTAGGGGCTAAGAGGTCTACAGTGTAGTTTAGCTTGTTACATCTGGTATGCGCATGAAACATAAATAGGCTTATTCAAAGTGTTGAAAAGGACCCGTTGAAGAGATTAGTCAAAATAGGGAAATGCAGAATAAAAACTTACCATAATTGCATTTACGATGTCGTTGTTATTATTTTTGAGTGCCTTGACGGCCTTATTTCGACTGACGCTAGCCTGAGACATGACCAGCTCAATGTCCTTGGCTTCTACTCCGCCATCATCCAACTCTTCTTCCTCCTCATCAGATTCTTCTGCTATCGTTGCTGCCACGCTGCTAGCTGGCTGGCTAGCCACCGGTTCGGTTGATTTGAACTTCTCTGCAGCATCTATCTGCGCTTGCTGGCTGAGATCTTCAATCTGATGAAAACAATTACAATCAGTATCGTAAATCCTCATTTATAATCAATCACCATGTATAAGCAGTTCCAACAAACTTTGAAGGCGGTTTCTTAGAGCTCAAGGTGTAGAGTGTGTATAAGCCACACCCACTGTTTTTCCAATCGTTAACACACTAATCTAGCCCAGTGCCGTATAGTTTCACAGAGTCCCGTGACCAAAAACCGGAAATAAAAACGCTTGATTCCAACCAAACCCGATCGACATACTGATCTCTAATGGAATATTTTTAACTCGCTCTCAACATCTCACTCTTTTGCATTTACTTTACCTTATTACAAAAAATAATGTATAGTTTATTGTGGAAAGTTTTTTTTTTTTCAAATGGTGTATAATACAACAATCAATTTCAGAGCGACTGCTAATGGGAGAAACTTTTGTTGATTAGTGTTGCGGCCTCTCCATTATAACTTATATAAAACAATAGTGGGCGCAGCTTGTTTGTTTGGAGCCGTGAGAGCTCCGATATACGCATCCGTTAACAGCGAAACTCTGTGATGTTATACAGCTCTGTACTGTCAGAGTCATATAGCTTTACAAAGTCTTGCGACCAAAACCGGAAACAAAAACGTCCGATTCCCAACAAACCCGATCGACATACTGATCTCTGATGGAATATTCATACCTCGCTCTCAATACCGCTCTTTTTTGCATTTACTTTGTTTTTACAAAAACGTTGTTAGTGGCTTTTTGTAGGAAATTTTGTTTTCTTTCAAATGGTTCATGATACAACATTCAATTTTAAAACGACTGCTAACGGGAGTAGTTTTTGTTGATAAATGTCGCGGCCTCTCCATTGTAACTTATATAAAAATAGTAGGCGTGGCCTGTTTGTTTGGAATCGAGCGAGCTCCCATATACGCTTCTGTTGGTCGCGGAACTCTGTGAAACTATACGGCTCTGATCTAGCTTAACCAGGTAATTAGGCAAGACTAAAGTCTGTCTCCCGCCACAAGCATGCGATGGGATGGCAATCGACCAATAAATGTTCTCCCTTTACGTGGAAAAAGTGTCATGCCTTCAGCAAACAAGTACATTTTTAACCCATGTCAACAGGGGCACAAAATGATGCAGAGTTCAAATTTAAAGTTGTAAACGTACGTAGCTTTGGACACTACTAAATGAAATGATGATGCAGTTTTTGGCATCAACGAAAAGCAACTCGATGAATAGAACCGAGTGTTGGATATGTTGCATGGTAAATGACCTCATTACGTGATTGCAGAAGTGCTGAATATTTCCTAGCATCTTATTGTTGAATAAATTATTTTTAGCAATTACACATATTACAAGGCACCTTAACTCCGAACGTAGTGAGAAGTTTACAGATGTAATTTTTGTATCTGTATATAAGCCGCGTATAACTTTTTAACCTGTCCAACTTTTAAACAAAATTTCAGGTTCACATGTGTGGTGGCTTATACACGAGGAGTTATGGGAGCAGAACGGAAAGATGGAGGCTGACGCAATGAACAACAGAACCACAAAACTACTATTGACAAAGCTATATCTGCAACAAACCGTGATAGATGTGCAACTACGGCACCAGTAGGTTTTCATCCAATGATACAAATGTTAGCAAGTATAATTTATTTGATGCAACACTAACCTTGGCTTCTCCAAAGACAATGTAGGTGTCGGATGCCGGACTCTTGTACACATCTGGCCTGTTGATAACAAACAAAATGTTTTTAGATTTTCTAATGGTAACTCTGCTCACTCCGGGAATGCCCTTCAGTCCCAGTTTTGACATGGCTTTCCGTGCCTTCTTCTCACTACGACTTTGCTTTCCTCCTTTGGTCGAATCTCCACCCTATTGACAATACTAGAGTCTTGCACGAGGAGTTCATTCATACAGCTAGTAGCAAACTATTCACTAAATAAAACATACCTGCAAGACAATATAAAATTTTTGAAACCCATTGATGTTTCAAGACATTTCAAAATGAACACCAGCGCCTTAAATTTTAATACCATCTTCGTTTCAAAAGATTTTTTGGCAAAACAGCCACAACAAACTAGGGAAACTTTTGACTCAACAGGTTATTAAAGTTTGAGGATCTTGAACATGTAAATACTAAATGGACTTCTTGCTCGACGGCGATCATTAGACAATAGACAAACATATGCTCTAAATGCTTGAACTATTATCATGCACATGAGAAACATTTTTAAATTTAAAACAGGTTAGAAGATGAGGCCATATAATATGATTTTTATTCGCATTAATTCTTAGTGATCATCCGTGTTTCTATGATGGCGGAAACATAAAACGGCGACTCTGAGGGTAAACAAGTTCCTATCTTGGCTGCAGACTAACCTGGGTGTTCTCCTCTCCCTCTTCATCTCCACTTTCCGATTCAGATTCAGAATTGACATCTTCCACTTCAACTTTTCCTTGTTCAGCCTTTAGGAGCTCTGCCTTAGTCATTTTATAGAAAGCTAGAAGAAGCAAAGTGAATAATCATAAGCAATTCACATAAAAGTATCCCTAACTAGAGTAACGTAATGCATACCCTGGCACCAATATCAAGGTTTTTATGAGATGGAAAAATAGTAGCATTTGTAAATCCATTTCTCAGCTGCATTTGCTTCTATTGAACAGTCCTAAAGGCAGATATAACTATTTGTTGAGATATGAATGCATTACCTCTGACCCACAGGTGTCCTTTAGCGGGATATTGTCGAGGCCGGGCCGTAGTCTACATACACAAAAAAGGTCCACGTAGTTATGAGCAAAAACAAAAGTATCCACCCAAATATCTCACCAATCCGACGAGCAGCACACACAATAACTAAACCAATCGACAGAGCCACCCATCATGTCAAAATATTCCAAGTCATGTCTTGCACAACTCACCTTATGGTTTCTTAAAACTTGTCCCAAAGTCCCTATTAATTTGAGACTGTCCGATTGCTGTTTTAGAAATGGTCGCCGCTAGCCTAACCTAACGTCCTGATTCAACAACTCACTAACTATCGGGGCACTGCTAAAAGAAGGAATCAAAAAGTTCCGGAGCACTCAGCAATGCCCCGATAGTTACTGAGATGTTGAATTAGAATGTTAGGCTAGGCTAGCGGCGACTATTTCTAAACAGCAATCGGACAGTCTCAAATTAATAGGGACTTTGGAACAAGTTTTGAGAAACCATAAGGTGAGTTGTGCAAGACATGACTTGAAACTTGGAATATGTTGACATGATGGGTGGCTCTGTCGATTGGTTTAGTTTTTGTGTGTGCTGCTCAACGGATTGGTGAGATATTTGGGTGGATACTTTTGTTTTTGCTCATAACTACGTGGACCTTTGTTTTTTTGTGTGTGTAGACTACGGCCCGGCCTGGGCAGTATCCCGCTAAAGGACACTTGTGCTCTGACCAGCACATCTAGATATGAATTCTTTCAAAAACAACTTAAAACAACACTTACATGAACACCAGCTAAATGCCTAAATATCTGTAAGAATTATGATAAAAACAACCATTGCAGAATGTGCAACTAGTTGATGTAGCATGTACAGAAATTGCCAGCTATATAACCACATGTTGCAATTAAAAATCTATACAGGAAATTTACGTAGCTTCCGTTGTATAATAACTATCAATCAAAAAGACCCAAAAACACAATACAGAAAAGTTATTCCCTACTAAGAGCCATCGAACTGAGCAATGTTGGTTCATTGAGAAATGGGCTAAGAGGAAATTGGTTGCAGCGGTGTAATCGTTTTACAGAGTAATGGTGACGACAACTACATGTAGCAAATCATGTAACTCATTTTACATACGCAGGTAGCAATCTAGGACTGCAGCTAAAACAGATCTAGTGACGACAGAAATAAAGGACATGATGTATGGAGGACAAAAATAGTCCTAGATCTGACACGCCATTAGATAAAAAATCGAGTCCCACTAACAATGTTCTTGAAGGCATAAAAATCGTACAAAATCAAACAATTACAGAGATTGAAGTAAACATGATTATACCACTCACTTTAGCAGATTCTGGAGGATTTAAAATTAACACAACGTAGTCAACAAACAATGAGTTTGACGCCGAATTGAAAGGAAATTGCCACCTTGACCTAAATAAGCATTGCAGCAGTTTTCTAAAAATTGGTTCGTTGTTACGAGTGACCATCCTATCGCCGATAAAAACTGCTCGCATAGCGCACGGTTAAAAGAGGCAAGAAAGTCCTTAACTACACATCGTCAATGTAAACAACGTTCTTATCGCTAACGATCAGCTTTTTATTTTGCAAATCCGGTGTGAAGCTAGCGGTAACACAATACTATAGCAAATCGTCAGTGCTCTCTGGCTTATATCTTTTTGGTAAACATTAACCACAATTGTTTTTAAACAAAAAAGTGTATATTGCAATTATAAATTTAGTGAATATAGCCTAAAATATTAGAAAGAAAAAAAAGGAGCAAAATTATGTCAGTAGTTTTTGTTAAGTATATACACGCTCCATTGTTTTTGTGCTTTCAGTTAAATCTAGCAGTAATTTGCTAATAAATTTTAAAACCTAAAATAAATCAAATTTGTTTTAAAATTTTGTAAGCATAAAATACAAAAGGATAGCAGCAAGTTCAATCTATTCTATATGATTATCCGCGCATAATAAACTTTGTAGAACAATGTAAGGTCTAATGTGAGCAGTAGACAATGAATCAATTTATTTGCAGCAAAAGTTTTGCCTTATGTTTTCTTGCTTTTAAAGCAACAATTTGAACATTTATTTTTGTTGTTTCAGACCTACCGAGAATGCCAAGCGCTGGGGCTATTGTAACCCCAAGAATTGTGGTTCTACGAGATCCAGGAATAGCTACAGCAGGAAATAAAATTGACTCAGAGACATTTGTAGAACTTTCATGTGGTATGATATATGCTTATCCATAATAATAATTTAATATACGTTGAATGTACTTTTCTATTGTCTAATTTCAAAAGCCATAGAAAATGTACTGTTGCAACTTTAAAACAAATTTGGGTGTTCTCAAAAAACAAAGTTGAGTAACAACTAAACTGTTAGCCACATATGTTAGAATAATTGTGAAGAATAGTTTAGAATTCTAACACAATTTTAGAATTGTGTTAGAATATGTGGAGGTTTTTAAATAAACTTAATAGACTACTCCTAATCCTGAACTTTTTGACAGTTTATGTTATTGCTGACATTTGGTAATTGTTTAGCCATCTCAATGATTTCAACATTGAATATTATATAGATTTATTTGTTTGGCTGCATGGTGCAGTAATAAGTTGAATTGTTTTTTCTGTAGACACTCCCTACACAAAAATATTTTTCACCACTGATGGAACAAAGCCTAACCCTTTTCAAATAGGAGTGTCTGGACGAGAAAGCACATTTAAGTACAAAGCTCCATTTCAACTGAAAGAAGGCAAACGTAATATCAAAGTCATTGCAATCTCGCGGTGAGTCAAACACTGTTAAAGTTTGTCATCAATCAGGGCTTTAAGATGTTTTATTGCATTTTTTGGAAAAGCCCATAACAGATATCAAGTTTAAGATGTTGGTAGCTCTTTTTCATACAGATTACAATAAACAAGATATATAATCTAAAGATCTCACCCAAGCACTCTCCATTAACAGGTCATTGGATGATGTTGCAAAGAGATCTGTCCCTCATAGCATGGAACTCTGATGAGAAAAAACTTGTAGAAGTTGAAGAAATTATGCTTGTTATGGGAGTTATGGGAACTTGTCTTACATGTTGCAGGGATGGCCTTCAGGAAAGCGCTGTTGTCTCAAAAACATTTCAAGTCGATAGCGCAAGATATGACTCAGATGATGGATACTCTTTTATAGAGAGTTATGACACCATGTCAACGGTGACTTCTACCAGCGCAAGCACTGCCAGCACTGTTAGACACGCTAAACGTGACAAATATAGGAAAGACAAGCGGCTTCAGGTGCTCTGACATAAACTAGCATTTGGTTTTGTGCAAATTTGTATGTCAATCTGGTTTTAATTTGATGGCGATTAAATTGTTTACTAAACTAAAATGCTGTAAATTACAAGTACTATTAAAAAGTTTCTTGAACATTTATTAAAAATATTATATGAATCATCATTATATATATACCTGTTGTATAATATAATATTATATATAATGTTATATATATTATATATAATGTTATATAATATATATAATGACTAATAACATAATATATATTATATATATAAATATTGTAAATATTTATATATATAATAATATATAAATATTGTAAATATTTATATATATATAATATACTACTAATATACTACTATATTATAGCCTATATAATAAAATACTGATATGTAATGTATATATATTATATATAATTTATCATATAAATATAATATACTATCATATATTATCTATTGAATGCTATAGTTATAGTGGTTGCTCTATTATAATATAAAGGATTTTTAAACCGCAAACGCTATGAAATTTGAGCAATATAATGTGAGGACTTTGTCCCATTTAGCAAAGCACAAAAAGGTGTAAAATTAAGCAATTCAATTAGTCAATTTTTAGCAACAAATGAGTTTTGGATATAGTTTACATTTTAGAGCCTGTTCAAAGAGCCTTTAATTTTCTCACTTGAAATATGACTAAAAGATTTACAGTTCTCAATCCATTTTTAGCTAGCAAATACAATTATACTATAATAGATGCCAACAATGCAGAGAATATGCTAAACAGTTTTAAACACTGGGCTACATTCGCTTCATCGTTCATCTTCATTGTTTGTCTCACTCAGGTTGGCAAAAAAGTTAAAACAAGAAAGGAGCGAAAGGCGAGGAGTAAGTCTCGCAGCAAATCCCGCAGTAAATCTCCAAGAACACCAAGGAATGCATGGGAACCAGAGCCGAGAGGCAACGGTTACCAATCATCTCAGTTTGTACCCTGGGGAGAGAATCCAAGAGCATCCTACAACCAGCCGGTAACCGCGGGCACGGTCTTTTATCCGTCCGTAAACAACAGATCGTATAGTCCAGAACCAGATATGGGATTCCTTACTAGAAAGATGGTCAAGGTAAGCTGTCGATTGCTTGATGCTGCTAATTATGTACTATTTGAACAGTTTTTAACTTTTTAAAATATTGCCCTGTTCTAAGATGTACGTTCTTATTGTATTGGTTCATCTGAGAATCAATGTAGAGGACAATCAGTCCTCTGGCCTGTTGGCCGACTCATCTAGCAATGATTCACGCTTAAGTAAATTTAATTTATATTCAAATTTAAATTAAAGATTAAGGTACATTTAAACTCGACAACTAGGTACCGCAACAAAAAGTAATGCATTTCGGACATAAAATGGTTAGCGGTAACTTAGTCAGGTATCAAAATTTCTTTAATGTTAGAAATTGTCTAATTTGCATTTTAAATTTAATTAATTTTAAATCTAATCCTCGTACAAACTATCAAACGTATACAAAATTTGAGGAAAGCCATGAATCCAGTAATTCTGCAAACAGCATCAACCGATGAACGTGGACATTTTACACATGAGTAGTTGTCTACTCTCACATTGTTTGTCGACTGACGTTGTTATAATGTTGATGTTTTTAGCAATTGGAAGCGCAGAGACAAATGACAATGGCGGATGTGAGAGAAGCAGTCAAAGACTTGCAGTCACCAAGGCCGGCAGCACCTCCGGCAGTAGAGTATGTTCCTCCAAGGTTTCCAGAGCCAAAGGCCTGCTCACCAGGCAACGGTAACTGGAGGGAGCAGCTTGAGCATGTTTATGCACACCTCATTGAGCATGCACAGGTTGATCCTGACTTCAGGATCCCTTTAGGAGAACCCAAAATGGGAAGGGTAAGATAATTTCTTAGCACATCAAATTGGTGAATATATGAATGTGCCGCTTACAAGACCAACACAGTTACTTGACAAGCCTAGAAAATTTGTAATCAACAAAATTTTATTTTTTTCAGTTAGTTAAAAACAAGAATAAGTGTATGGAGCGAAAATCTTCGGTTTTGACTCTCAACACTAGTTAAGGGTATCAACACTTTTTTTACCATTTTTAGCATGAAAATTAGCAAATTATCAGATTTTTAACAGCTTCCTAACTATTCTAGACACAAAATAATAAATGGAAGTTTTTACCGTAAAAAGGAAAACATTCCTGTTTGGTAACAATTAGGAAACATTTAAACTTAATATGTTACATCATGAGCTCATCAAACTTGCAGTATCTCCTATAATAGTTTGAAAGAATAAAATATTACCCGTATATTTATATTACAGATAATAGAGGCAGAGTTCATGGATGGAGAAGAAGAGGAGACGATGACACTCACAGTTACCATAGCTCGTTATGGCCGAACTCGCAAACCTAAACCAAAGGCAGTGGTAGCAAAGGTCGTCAAGCCCGTTAGCAAACCGACACCCAAACGGGTGGAGCCGCCAGTAGCCACACCGCCACCATCCAAACCAGCCTCTAGGCGACCTTCAAAGCAACCTGACCCGACACCAACACCACCTCCTCCACCTCCAGAGCCCGTACCAGAAAGAGATCCCGATCCTTACTTTGTTACTGAGGATTATCCTGTAAGTATAATAGTTCCCTCTACTGAGGATTATCCTGTAAGTCTAATAGTTCCCTCTACTGAGGATTATCCTGTAAGTCTAATAGTTCCCTCTACTGAGGATTATCCTGTAAGTCTAATAGGTAGTTCCCTCTACTGAGGATTACCCTGTAAGTCTAATAGTTCCCTCTACTGAGGATTACCCTGTAAATCTAATAGTTCCCTCTACTGAGGATTATCTTGTAAGTCTAATAGTTCCCTCTACTGAGGATTACCCTGTAAGTCTAATAGTTCCCTCTACTGAGGATTACCCTGTAAATCTAATAGTTCCCTCTACTGAGGATTATCTTGTAAGTCTAATAGTTCCCTCTACTGAGGATTATCCTGTAAGTCTAACAGTTTCTTCTACTATTTGATAGAGACAAAACATCTTTGCCAAAACCTGAATGCTTTGGTACAAAAAATGATTGGAAATTCTTATTACACAATCGATGACTTACTTTCATTGTAATGGAAACACTAATAAAACAGCCAATGACTTACTTTCTCTGTAATAGAAACACTAATAACACAACTGATGACTTACTTTCTCTGGAATAGGAACACTAACAACACAGCCGATGACTTACTTCCTCTATGATAGGAACACTAATCACACATCTGATGACTTACTTTCTCTGGAATAGGAACACTAATAACACATCTGATGACTTACTTTCTCTGGAATAGGAACAATAATAACACATCTGATGACTTACTTTCTCTGGAATAGGAACAGTAATAACACATCTGATGACTTACTTTCTCTGGAATAGGAACACTAATAACACATCTGATGACTTACTTTCTCTGGAATAGGAACAATAATAACACATCTGATGACTTACTTTCTCTGGAATAGGAACACTAATAACACACCTGAATAGGAACAGTAATAACACAACTGATGACTTACTTGCTGTTTTGAGTGAATACATAGACTTACTTTCTCTAAGTCTATTAGATGTACACATACCAATATGCCATTAAATTTTCTTATTATTACTGCTGATCTTCTTGCAACCTGCCCATCACTTAGCTAGTGTAGGTTCAGTACATTGTATGGGTTGGAGGGGGGGTACCTTTATTCCAAGTAGTAAGTTGGAGCTAGGCAGGACAATACTTTAAAGTCGCTCATTTGGGTCATCTAAGTAATTTCTACTCCTTAGAAAGTAGGTAAGTAAAAAAGTGTAAACTTCCGTGCATGTATCTCCATCACTTGTCCTCCCTTTTTAAACACTTAGTCATTGCAGAGTTATCCTCTCATGCACAAACTTATATGACAGTCATTCGATGTATATAAACTAGTTACTTCCTTTCACCACCTATTCATTGGTACCTTTCAGAAAATATAACAACACAACCTTACAACAGCGATACTAGATGTCTGGTATCATTCATACAGTTTAACTTATACAATTCCAAGTCAGACAAGTTTTTCATTCCTAGAGAATATCTTATTATCAAATGTGAAAACAACTTTAAATGAATTACAAATAATTGTGTAGATCATGGAAAACAGATGATATCATTCAAAACTTGCTATATGATTTGCATTATTCATAGTCTTAAATTCTGTCTTCTGATTGCAGCAAGAGGGAACACTGAAACCGTATGCCAACTTTGATGCGGAGGCTGACGCCGAGCAGCTGCGCAAAGCCATGAAAGGCCTTGGCACCAATGAGGATGCTATCACAAATGTCCTAGGGGCAAGATCAGTATCGCAACGAGTAGAAATAGCGAGGACATTTAAGACCATGTTTGGAAAGGTTTGTATAGTTATATAGATCTTTCTAATTTCTAACAAACAAATGAAGGCGTGTACGTATATATCTAAAAGTAGCGTAGAGTTTTCAGCCCGACATCACTTATGCTTTTCTTCTTGACCAATCATATATGCTAGCTGTGATATGTTTGATATAGTTTCTAGTGCTACTAGAGACACCCTTTACTGTAATCTTGAACAACAAACTTTCATGCGTTTCTTGTTAAATATAAAGCGTATAATAAAATTTGGTGTTGAAATAGTTTTGTTAAATGTAAAAACCCCAGACTTTTTTTATTAAAACAAACGTGCTTGAGTTCCAAGCTTGACTCGCGCATTTTGTATCCATTACTTTTAGTGAGTGAAATAAATTTTTTTACTACTTAAAATACTTTTAGCAAACATTCATTCGTATGAGTCATGTGAGTACTGTACCTATGTGTATATATACAGTAGCATCATGTGAATACTGTACCTATGTGTATATATACAGTAGCATCATGTGAATACTGTACCTATGTGTATATATACAGTAGCATCATGTGAGTACTGTACCTATGTGTATATATACAGTAGCATCATGTGAGTACTGTACCTATGTGTATATATATACAGTAGCATCATGTGAGTACTGTACCTATGTGTATATATACAGTAGCATCATGTGAGTACTGTACCTATGTGTATATATATACAGTAGCATCATGTGAGTACTGTACCTATGGGTATATATACAGTAGAATTACATGAGTACTGTACCTATGTGTATATATACAGTAGAATTACATGAATACTGTACCTATGTGTATATATACAGTAGAATTATATGAGTACTGTACCTATTGTATATATACAGTAGAATTATATGAGTAATTTACTTATATGTATATATACAATGTACAGTAGGATCGTGTGATTGTAACCAAGGAGTTGTCTGTTCTGAGCTCTGAATGAGCAACACTTCACTTACGTTGTTTGCACGATTTGAAAGTGAGTGGGCTGATCCATTACTTTTTGTGGTCAAAGAATGAAAACCTTAAAAGCCATGCATAGCTTTTGAGCTTGTCTTTTTGGGATATTATCTCAGACATGCCAGGTATGCATGGTTGCAAAACAATATGTCACCTTCGCAGTCTGTATTGTTTCTGACTGACGCTGACGTTATCCTTATAAACAAAGACATAAACACAATCGCGCAGAAAAGGAGGCGGATTACAATGAAAGATCCAGTCTTCTGATAATCAGTACTACGAAGCAAATAATAAGCATAGTTTATACATCTGACCAGGTGAATAATGGTTTATACATCGCACGAGTTGAATAAAGGTTTATACATCTGACCCGGTGAATAAAGGTTTATACATCTGACCAGGTGAATAAAGTTGAATAAAGGTGAATAAAGTTGAATAAAGTTGAATAAAGGTGAATAAAGGTAAATAAAGGTGAATAAAGGTGAATAAAGGTGAATAAAGCTGAGTAAAACTGAATAAAGGTGAATAAAGGTGAATAAAGGTGAATAAAGGTGAATAAAGGTGAATAAAGGTGACTAAAGGTGAATAAAGGTGAATAAAGCTGAGTAAAGGTGAATAAAGGTGACTAAAGGTGAATAAAGTTGAATAAAGGTGAATAAAGGTGACTAAAGGTGAATAAAGATAAATAAAGGTGAATAAAGGTGAATAAAGCTGAATAAAGGTGAATAGAGGTGAATAGAGGTGAATAAAGGTGAATAAAGCTGAGTAAAGGTGAATAAAGGTGACTAAAGGTGAATAAAGTTGAATAAAGGTGAATAAAGGTGACTAAAGGTGAATAAAGGTAAATAAAGGTGAATAAAGGTGAATAAAGCTGAATAAAGGTGAATAGAGGTGAATAGAGGTGAATAAAGGTGAATAAAGGTGAATAAAGCTGAGTAAAGGTGAATAAAGGTGAATAAAGGTGAATAGAGGTGAATAGAGGTGAATAAAGGTGAATAAAGCTGAGTAAAGGTGAATAAAGGTGAATAAAGGTGAATAAAGGTGAATAAAGCTGAGTAAAACTGAATAAAGGTGAATAAAGGTGAATAGAGGTGAATAAAGGTGAATAAAGGTGAATAAAGGTAAATAAAATTGAATAAAGGTGAATAAAGGTGAATAGAGGTGAATAGAGGTGAATAAAGGTGAATAAAGGTGAATAAAGGTGAATAAAGGTGAATAAAGGTGAATAGAGGTGAATAAAGGTGAATAAAGGTGAATAAAGCTGAGTAAAGGTGAATAAAGGTGAATAAAGGTGAATAAAGGTGAATAAAGGTGAATAGAGGTGAATAAAGGTGAATAAAGGTGAATAAAGCTGAGTAAAGGTGAATAAAGGTGAATAAAGGTGAATAAAGGTGAATAGAGGTGAATAAAGGTGAATAAAGGTGAATAAAGGTGAATAAAGGTGAATAAAGCTGAGTAAAGGTGAATAAAGGTGAATAAAGGTGAATAAAGGTGAGCTTGTTTTTACAGGACCTGATAAAAGAGCTGAAGTCAGAGTTGAGTGGTAACTATCTGACTGTCTGCACCGGCCTTTGTCTCTCCGCTGCTGACTTTGACGCAAGAGCCCTGAACAATGCCATCAAGGTATGTAATGCTCACTCTATGCATCGCCTGTGAAGGTATGTAATGCTCACTTCATGCATCGCCTGTGAAGGTATGTAATGCTCACTCTATGCATCGCCTGTGAAGGTATGTAATGCTCACTCTATGCATCGCCTGTGAAGGTATGTAATGCTCACTCTATGCATTGCCTGTGAAGGTATGTAATGCTCACTCTATGCACTGCCTTTGAAGGTATGTAATGCTCACTCTATGCATCGCCTGTGAAGGTATGTAATGCTCACTCTATGCATCGCCTGTGAAGGTATGTAATGCTCACTCTATGCATCGCCTGTGAAGTTATGTAATGCTCACTCTATGCATCGCCTGTGAAGGTATGTAATGCTCACTCTATGCATCGCCTGTGAAGGTATGTAATGCTCACTCTATGCATCGCCTGTGAAGGTATGTAATGCTCACTCTATGCATCGCCTGTGAAGGTATGTAATGCTCACTCTATGCATTGCCTGTGAAGGTATGTAATGCTCACTCTATGCATCGCCTGTGAAGGTATGTAATGCTCACTCTATGCATTGCCTGTGAAGGTATGTAATGCTCACTCTATGCACTGCCTTTGAAGGTATGTAATGCTCACTCTATGCATCGCCTGTGAAGGTATGTAATGCTCACTCTATGCATCGCCTGTGAAGGTATGTAATGCTCACTCTATGCATCGCCTGTGAAGGTATGTAATGCTCACTCTATGCATCGCCTGTGAAGGTATGTAATGCTCACTCTATGCATTGCCTGTGAAGGTATGTAATACTCACTCTATGCACTGCCTGTGAAGTAACTTGCGGTAAGTTCTAAGATGAGCAGCAGTTTATTACAATTTAAAGATTTGATAAAAACCAAGTTAATGGCTGCCATAATTAAGGAGAAACACTGGCTAGCTGAACTGTGTGACACTAGATGCAGGTGTCCTGCTCTATATGCGTGACATTACACTCCATCTCATTATGTACAAGTTTGTTTACTGCGCACCAGGGAAACCAGTAATGTCTGGCTAATTATAGTAAGTTTTGATTGGATGGTCATCACACATCTTGCCTTATTATTGGATGATCTTTTTTGCATCTTGCCTTATGATTGGATGGTTTTCTTGCACCTCGATTTATGATTGGATGATTTTCTTGCATCTTAGCTTTTGGTTGGACGGTCATCTCGCATCTTGCCCACTCATTGAGGCAGTTGAGGTATATAGCTGATGAGCATTAAATCATTAACCATGGCCAGCTACCGATCTATCATAGCATTGCCATGATATTTCCTCCTGCAGGGCCTGGGTACCGATGAGCAAGCTTTAGTCGAAGTGTTATGTACGAGAACCAATGCACAGATAGCGGCATGCAAAGAAGCTTACAAGAAAATGTTCAACAAGGAGTTAGAAAAAGATATTATAGGAGACACATCTGGCCATTTTCAGAGAATGCTTGTTGCACTTCTAATGGCCAGCAGAGACGAAAGCAAAGAATTTGACCAAACAAAGGTTTGTTTCACTTGAACTAGCTTTAGTAACATCAGCCAAATAAAGGTTAGTTTCACTTTGACTCGTTTTGGTACTATCAGCCATTTTCTACTTTTGGTGCAATCAGATGGAGCCATATAGGTTTTATTGGGCTCTATGCTTATGAAAGAAGAGTTATTCTCTCCTGTATGAATTTATATTAGCAAGGCTTCAGAACTCAACAATATAGAATTTTCTCCTATACTCATACAAGACAAGCCAGAAAAATCTGAATCAAATAGTCCTGAATACCTTTTCCTCAACAAAAAACAAAGCTTCATGGGGAGGTAGAACAAGCACCCCTTATGCGCTATTAGCTCTGTAAGGTCCATACAAACAGCATAGACATAGAGAATATTTCTGTAAGGAATAGTCAGTATTTTCATGACACCGTCTCTCACCCATCGTGATAAGATTTTGACAATATTATAATCTTACCATAGGTAGAACAAGATGCTACCAAGCTCTATGATGCTGGAGAGCAAAAGAAGTTTGGAACTGATGAATCGAGATTTAACGTGATATTAGTGTCTAGGAGTTATGCCCACTTGCGCGCTGTCTTTGAAGCGTATTCTAGGATCGCTGGAAAGGACATAGAGGAGTCAATAAAGAGTGAGATGTCTGGGGATCTTGCGAATGGAATGCTGTCAATCGGTAAGATTTAAGTAGTCCCAATTTGGCCATCATTGGTGAACTATAAATTGATGCATATATTCGTAAACCAACACTTGGCGTGTTCATCTACCTTCACCACATATACTTTTCAAGTAATCTACCTATGCAGCCTTCTCGACATATTGCAGGTATATTGTGTGTCTAAAGAAACAAAGTTGAACTATCACCGATGTCTTTTAGTGTTTTGTACCATTGCAGTCCGGTGCATCAAAGACAAGCCTACAGTGTTTGCTAAGGTTCTGCAGAAGAGCATGAAGGGTCTGGGAACAGATGATGAGTCTCTTCTCCGTGTCATTATTAGTCGGTGTGAGGTCGACATGGTGCAGATCAAGGAAGCCTTCCAGCGAGACTACAAGCAGTCCCTAGGACAGTGGATCGTTGTAAGTGAACATTTCATGAGAATGTTTCATAGGCAAACAAACTGTGGCAAGCATATCTTTGGCTGGATAGTGAGAGATACTACTAGACTGTGAATTTGTATTGTGATTAGATGTTTTGTAGCCTGTATGACTAGTTGCGAGTCCCTTGTGCACTAGCGCTAAATGCAGGCACCTGCTCCTTAGATCCACACAATGGGGCAAACATGCTTCAGAAATCTTGATAGTAAATGCTCTTAAAAAATCAAGTATTGTCTGAAAATGAAATTTTGCTAAAAAATGCCTGTGAAGAAGGCAAAGCCAAATGAACGAGCGGTTGTACATTAGTAGAATGCTGTCACAGCTGACAGAAGTTCAAAGGGTAGCTGAGCTCTCAACAGATCAGTACTACATGTATAGTGCCATTAGTGCTACATAGGATGGTGAAGCATCTGCTTGAGGTGTCATTATTTTTGACTAGTTTAAACCATTCATACCAGTAATGAAAGTTTACAGTAGAGTTAACCTGTCTAGTAGCCATAATAAACGCGACTAATGTATTCTCTAGGACGACACAAGTGGAGATTTCCGGAAGATATTGCTAATGCTGATTGGAGACCCACAGGCGGCGAAAAAGAAATAATTTGCACTGCCCAACCATTCTTACCTTCATTTCTACACATTTGTATTTCTATTCCCATCGATTAGTATTTAAGTCTTAATTATTCTGTATTGTGAGCAAATACAATGTTCAGCACGAATAATGGATAAGGTATCAGTAAACGAAATGAATAAACATTGAGAAGACAACAACCGATAGTTGCTAGTCGACCAGATATTGTTATTCAATCTCATCTTGAATTACCTATTGATATTCACCAGAATTATATATATTGTGGGTAATAAACGTTGTGACAGCCAATCACAGGTGTTTGAAAATCTTGTGGTGACCTTGAGCAAATGCTGGTGACAAAGATGTTCACTTTGGCATATTTAGTTGACAGCATACGAAAAAACAAAACCGTGTATTTAAATGGTTTATACATGTATATTATATACACATCTCGATGTTTATCTACAATATAGATACATTACAAGGGACTTTGAAATCATATGTCAATGTAACCGGTTAGCGGGCTGGAAATCCAGGAAAGAAGTAGAGCTTTCTGTAATTGGTGAATGTACAGACACTTGTTGGCACACTTCCACCCAGATAGCTGTTTTCTCTGACACTCGCCTTCCTCACCCTCTCCTGCACCTGTCATTCATTGACAACAAGTTGAAGCCAGCGCTGGCCAATCAAACACTAGTGTTTCTAAACAGGAAACACAGCGATAGACGCGTACATAACTATTTGAGCCACACTAAACATGTTAATCACTGCCTGTCTGCTGATGACATGAACACTGCCCCAGACAACTGACAATAATTAATATACAGTAACTAACATCATTGCTGCAGGAACTCAAGCTATCTACGGAGTGTGGAAAATTTCTAAAGGTCAAGGTTGTCCGCTAACTAGTACCCAAGTTTCCCTATTGCATCCGTAATTGTACCAACAATATAAATTCACTATTATATTCACTAAATGAATATGTATGATGAATGTATATTCTCTATACATTTATCGATAGCTTTTGTCTCACTAATCTATTGACCTATTTACCTATTGACAAGTGTCAGCTATCACCTTATCATAAACCTCTGGTTTCTATTTATTGTCCCATATAAAGAATCTTGATGATAGCATAAAAACATAGATTTGTTGATCTAAACCAGAAACTATTCTCAAGTAGACTTCTAGCTACATCGCCGGACAGCATCTAGCTAGAACTCACAGACCTACTGCCGACTTCCTGTCCTGTAGATATGTAGAACGTTACAGAAAAAGAATGTACAGTAAATAGATGATAACTTACGATTTTAAACAGACTCTCAACATCTCGGTGACACGAGTGCTTGTAAAATGTCGCCACAAGAACTCGGATGAACCAAGAACCATGGGTTCGAGATCTGATAGCCAGAAATGCTAAAAACAAAATTCACTAAGTCAATACTTGAATATCTAAAAAACAATGACTTAGTCAGTCAGTAATATGAAGAATTATCTTCCTTCACCTAGATATGCAATTCAAGAGTTATATTAGGTAGAGTTGTCAAATTAGAAATTACAAGAGTTGTGAAAATTTGACATCCTATCTTTAATATAAGAAATATGACACTTGAAAACACCTGCTAAAGGCTAGCAAAATAAAAACTGACAACCATCAAGAGACAATACTATGGAAGAAATTGAATGACTTACACTTGGATACATTTAGAATACAGTGTACATCCACTATAATGTACTTATAGTGTGAATATACTTATTACTCTGTGTAGATATACTTTAGTTTGTTTGTTTTGGAGTATTTAAACTTTGATGATTTTACACCTTGAAATATGTACTTACACATTGGTATACTTACACTCACTGCTTGCTTTCATTATGAAGAAGTCATCTGCATTGAGGGTGTTCAGAGTTGCACTAGCGACAGGAACAGCCATAGACTCCGGAGCAAAATCTTGTGAGCTAAAATTATGGCTTTGTGTCGTTGCTTGTGGTTCAGCGTCCACCACTGGTGGGGCCTCCTGGTCACCAAAGTCAGCCCGATCTGAGAGACCAAAATCAATACGCTGCTGCATTTAGTAATTTGAGCCTGAGAAGATTATTAAATGGGAGTAAACATAGGCACAGAGATTCTACTACCACAAGGTGTACTCAGCAGAAATTTCATGGCTGTTGCTTACATGAGAACCATGCAATCACCATGCAAGCTGGTATTTATTGAAGCCTGTTGAACCTGACTGTCTCTTCATTAGTAGTGTCACCGTCATTACTACTTTTATTTTTAATATGAAATATTTTGGCTCCGCCATATGAAGGACCAACGGAAAACGTAGCATAAAGAGCGCAGCTTGTTGCTGGTCAATTTAGTTCTAGAGTTTTCCTATTCAACGTATGGGGCTAAGATACTGCTAGATGCTGTCTCAACACTAACAAAGGTAATTTGACTGTTGTACCGTACAAAACCTTTGAACATTGCAGAGAGCCATCCACTGTACATGCATTCAGATTGCTAACTCTAGTTAGCAAACAACATACTATAACTAATAATACTAGAGTGATGACTATAACTAATAATACTAGAGTGATGATTATAACTAATAATACTAAAGTGATGACTATAACTAATAATACTAGAGTGATGACTATAACTAATAATACTAGAGTGATGACTATAACTAATAATACTAAAGTGATGACTATAACTAATAATACTAGAGTGATGAGTATAACTAATAATACTAAAGTGATGACTATAACTAATAATACTAGAGTGATGACTATAACTAACAATATTAGAGTGATGACTATAACTAACAATATTAGAGGGATGAATATAACTAATAATACTGGAGTGATGACTATAACTAATAATATTAGAGTGATGACTATAACTAATAATACTAAAGTGATGACTATAACTAATAATGCTAGAGTGATGACAATAACTAATAATGCTAGAGTGATGACTATAACTAATAATACTAGAGTGATGACTATAACTAACGATATTAGAGTGATGCCACTAACTAATAGAACTGGGATGGTGAAACCACAAGTACTCCTACCTCCGGAACAGGCCTGCACAATGATCAGCTTGGGTTTGCCCTTCATTCTGGGAAAATTGCGAGGAGACAGTAAGTCTTTGATAGCGATGAGGTCGACAGGCTGACTGTCACAGTCGATGATCACATGACCTCTAGCACCGTGGCTCATTATCACCAGTACAAACATTCCGAAAGCGCTGTGCTCTTCTCGCTTCGTTTCTTCTCTCACCTCTTTGTAAATCTCCTACCAAAAAGGTTATTATATTCATAAACTTGAACAGTTAGTTGAGTGTTTATTTGAGGTTACAAAGTTATTGGATATACAGCAATCCACAGCTACTTCGCGGCTTATCTATCGCGGCTCACCTTTGGTGGATTCAGCACTTCATGAGGTGAAAACTATTTATTAACAAATAAAAATAGAAATATGAAAATACATAAATCTCTCTCATATTTTGACACAGTCACACAATCTACTGAATTTACTAGAAAAGAGAAATGCTTACAATTAATGAAAACAAGACTTAAAAAATTAGTTTATATTTTGCAAGTTTCAACTTATCTATGATAAGTGGTAAGTTATTACAAGGAATGGCTGTCTCGGTTCACAAGGACAAGTGGGGAATTACTGTACTCGGCTATAATAAGGTTGTTGTACAGTTGTGCAGCGCAGTTATAGTCTCGCAGTACATTGACATGTAGTTGTGAACCCACACAGTTATTCGGCCTCGCATAACCCTATGACCTTGCCAAGCCATCTCGTCACACAATCATAACAGCTCAGTCTAAAACTCAGTCAGCCTAATCTATGTGTACAGTAAATGCTCCTTTTAAGTGAATTAAACTTGACGTAAAAAATTTATTTATAGTTTTTGTTTCGTAATGCGTCAGAAATTCTACATATTTAACGTAAAGAGTCTAGTCTGTGCAAGTTATCAAACTCGTTCAGAATAGTGAGTCTTAGAGTAGCCTTAAATGTATCATTTTCTCTTTAGCCACGCTTGGGAGAGAAAACAACTGATTTCTATTATTTTCAGTAGTACCAAGAAATTCTGGTGCGCCGTGAGAGATTGTCAGATGAACCAATAAAGTACATATAATAAGTAGCTGTGCAATTATTCAGAAATACCTAAAGGTGATTGATTGGTGCAGGTGGTAATATTAGTCTACCAGCTGAATGTCATGAGCTGGAGTCTTGTCGAAAGCCATTTTTTATCATAAACTCTAACTTCGGATGAACGGATGGACAGACAGACAGACACCCCTTTTATTACAGTAAAGATGCATTTTTGCTTGAATTTATTTTAGGCATGGACAATTTTTTTCTTTGCAACTTGGACTTTGACCTTGCTGTATAGAAAAAAGATGAAAAATCGATTTAAATTGACATTGAAGGTCAATTTAAGGCTCCCTTAACTTGACGTGAAGCTAGTGTAATCATGAATCCTAAACCAAGTGAAAGTGATCATACAAAGAAAAAAAGTTGTCGATACAAACCAATAATACTATAGTTATGGTACAGTCATTAAATTAAAATGTTAAGTGTAGTCTTTTCTTTTTGAAAAGTCAAAAGAGTAAGTTTGAAATCATCTTAAAACGGATTAGATCATTTACATATATTTTACTGTTCATATAACGTAAATTCTCTACAACGTAGACATTCCCGAAATGGATTATTCATGTTGTAGGGGATGTCTACTGTATTGATCAGATAAAGCCATGAGTAGTAGTACAACACCTATATATGCCCATAGAGTACCTGCGCTGTCAAATCTGTGAGTTCAGGTCTCGACTTGGCTATATCAAACTTCATATCTTTGAACAACCTGCTGATGTTGTCATAATCGACCTGTGAGCCAGCTCTTGTCTGCTGCGTGTCACGGAAAGTATGAATGTTTATAATGAGAACTCTTCCTCGGCACCTGTCACTCATCTGGTACACCTGGTAAGGCAGTGGTAAAACGTACACGAGACGCGAATTGGACGCACTTGTACAGGACATAGAAAGACTCAACAAATCACACCGCTTACAAAGCAACACCCTCAAAACTGTGTTAATACAGAGCGAGTACTCTGGAGGTGGAAGTGCGCCATCAGAACATCTACATACACTTGCTCTAAATACTAACTTTGATTAGATCTGTATAACCATACATGCTGTCTATGAGGCTTCGATATCTACATGTACATTATATACTGAAGCTACTAAGAGAATACGGAGTTAAATCTAGATTGATTGGCTGTCTACTGATTGATAGACACTGAAACTATAGACAGGTGCCGAAAAACTGTCAGAATTATTATTCTCAAGTAACAGAAATGTCACAATACGAACATTGATGGACAAGAACTTAGCAGGAACTATCTTACACGTTAAACAAAATTTTCTGCAGATGGCCTCTTCTTGGTATAGCAATGTGCAAGTAGATAACTGGTGCGAATTGCATTAATATAAATAGATATGAAAGCTTGAAACTATAGAGATGAAGCCTGATCAAGTACAGTGATTGAACGAAGAAGTGAGAGACTGGTCTAAGGTATACTGAAGGTCGCTGACCCATAGTACTTAACGCTGCGTAACGTATTCATGAACTGCATATAAAGTTAACATCATATTCATCTCTTCACTCAGCCTCAGTACCTTAGTATTCACATCACGAGGAGGGGGGTATTATTGTGCGTAAAGCTAAAGCTGAGCGAAGGATGAATAGTAGAATGAATAAGAAGCTAATGGGAGAGAAAAGTTGAATACAAAACACGCATGAGAACACAACTCATCAGATCTTACCCGAATCGACTGCATCGCTGTGAAATAAGAATAATGCAAAATAAAAGAACACACAAATTTCTTCAATGCAAATTAATTCAATGCAAACATAAACTTGAATCTCAAAACAGAGAGAATCAGCTAAACTCAACTCTCATCACTGTCTAATTCAACCTTATGTTCTACACTAATGAGTTATTTACTCCTGCTTAATCAGAAAAAGCACATGGAAACATTCCAAAACATTGTAGGCCGATCTCAACCTCAAGGTTCGATAGGCGCTATCTGGTAAAATGACATACCCTACAGGATGAAATTATTCGATGAATGTGATAGTTAGCTAATTCGCGTACTGTCAATTCCGCGATATATTAAAATCCGCGAATAATTGGTTTTATTTTCAACACAAGGGAGAATAACTACCTCAAATTAGAAACTAGTTGCTAGGTAGAGCTAGTATACGCAGCTGAATTCCACACTCTATTAAAATAATCGTCAGGATTTTGAGTTAAGCTCATTGCCAATGCATCACACTTCTTTACAAAATTATTCAGGGTTGTCACAAGTTACTCGGAATTCGGCACGGCGTCATCATCGCAAAAATCTCTCTTGCAGTTCTTTACGTTGAAAAAACTCATAATTTACCACAAGTTGTCTGTTCACCAAAGGCCTCCAAATCGATGAATATTCAGGAAAACCTCTGACTTCAGTCAAAAATTTATAGCTTAACATGATCGACATAAATTTCTCAGCTAAATAGAAACCTAAAGACATGGTATACGCACGCGAAGGTTTTACTCTATTGCTAGCTGCATTCACGGATTAATTTATTCGCGAATATGCTGGAACAAACAATTCTTATGAAATTTAACTCCACGAATAATTTCATCCTGTAGGGTAATGGACCACGAGTAGTATATTAGTTCAGAGAGGTGTAGGGAAATGGACCACGAGTAGTATATTAGTTCAGAGAGATGTAGGGAAATGGACCACGAGTAGTATATTAGTTCAGAGAGAGGTAGGGAAATGGACCACGAGTAGTATATTAGTTCAGAGAGGTGTAGGGAAATGGACCACGAGTAGTATATTAGTTCAGAGAAATGTAGACAAATGGACCACGAGTAGTATATTAGTTCAGAGAGGTGTAGGGTAATGGACCACGAGTAGTATATTAGTTCAGAGAGGTGTAGGGAAATGGACCACGAGTAGTATATTAGTTCAGAGAGGTGTAGGGTAATGGACCACGAGTAGTATATTAGTTCAGAGAGGTGTAGGGAAATGGACCACGAGTAGTATATTAGTTCAGAGAGATGTAGGGAAATGGACCACGAGTAGTATATTAGTTCAGAGAGAGGTAGGGAAATGGACCACGAGTAGTATATTAGTTCAGAGAGATGTAGGGAAATGGACCACGAGTAGTATATTAGTTCAGAGAGATGTAGGGAAATGGACCACGAGTAGTATATTAGTTCAGAGAGATGTAGGGAAATGGACCACGAGTAGTATACTAGTTCAGAGAGATGTAGGGAAATGGACCACGAGTAGTATATTAGTTCAGAGAGATGTAGGGAAATGGACCACGAGTAGTATATTAGTTCAGAGAGATGTAGGGAAATGGACCACGAATAGTATATTAGTTCAGAAAGATGTAGGGAAATGGACCACGAATAGTATATTAGTTCAGAGAGATGTAGGGAAATGGACCCCGAATAGCATATTAGTTCAGAAAGATGTAGGGAAATGGACCACGAATAGTATACTAGTTCAGAGAGATGTAGGGAAATGGACCACGAGTAGTATATTAGTTCAGAGAGATGTAGGGAAATGGACCACGAGTAGTATACTAGTTCAGAGAGATGTAGGGAAATGGACCACGAGTAGTATATTAGTTCAGAGAGATGTAGGGAAATGGACCACGAGTAGTATATTAGTTCAGAGAGATGTAGGGAAATGGACCACGAATAGTATATTAGTTCAGAAAGATGTAGGGAAATGGACCACGAATAGTATATTAGTTCAGAGAGATGTAGGGAAATGGACCCCGAATAGCACATTAGTTCAGAAAGATGTAGGGAAATGGACCACGAATAGTATATTAGTTCAGAGAGATGTAGGGAAATGGACCACGAGTAGTATATTAGTTCAGAGAGATGTAGGGAAATGGACCACGAATAGTATATTAGTTCAGAGAGATGTAGGGAAATGGACCACGAGTAGTATACTAGTTCAGAGAGATGTAGGGAAATGGACCACGAGTAGTATATTAGTTCAGAGAGATGTAGGGAAATGGACCACGAGTAGTATATTAGTTCAGAGAGATGTAGGGAAATGGACCACGAGTAGTATACTAGTTCAGAGAGATGTAGGGAAATGGACCACGAGTAGTATATTAGTTCAGAGAGATGTAGGGAAATGGACCACGAGTAGTATACTAGTTCAGAGAGATGTAGGGAAATGGACCACGAGTAGTATATTAGTTCAGAGAGATGTAGGGAAATGGACCACGAGTAGTATATTAGTTCAGAGAGATGTAGGGAAATGGACCACGAATAGTATATTAGTTCAGAAAGATGTAGGGAAATGGACCACGAATAGTATATTAGTTCAGAGAGATGTAGGGAAATGGACCACGAATAGCATATTAGTTCAGAAAGATGTAGGGAAATGGACCACGAATAGTATATTAGTTCAGAGAGATGTAGGGAAATGGACCACGAGTAGTATATTAGTTCAGAGAGATGTAGGGAAATGGACCACGAATAGTATATTAGTTCAGAGAGATGTAAGGAAATGGACCACGAGTAGTATATTAGTTCAGAGAGATGTAGGGAAATGGACCACGAGTAGTATATTAGTTCAGAGAGATGTAGGGAAATGGACCACGAGTAGTATATTAGTTCAGAGAGATGTAGGGAAATGGACCACGAATAGTATATTAGTTCAGAGAGATGTAGGGAAATGGACCACGAATAGTATATTAGTTCAGAAAGATGTAGGAAAATGGACCACGAATAGTATATTAGTTCAGAGAGATGTAGGGAAATGGACCACGAGTAGTATATTAGTTCAGAGAGATGTAGGGAAATGGACCACGAGTAGTATATTAGTTCAGAGAGATGTAGGGAAATGGACCACGAGTAGTATACTAGTTCAGAGAGATGTAGGGAAATGGACCACGAGTAGTATATTAGTTCAGAGAGATGTAGGGAAATGGACCACGAGTAGTATATTAGTTCAGAAAGATGTAGGGAAATGGACCACGAGTAGTATACTAGTTCAGAGAGATGTAGGGAAATGGACCATGAGTAGTATATTAGTTCAGAGAGATGTAGGGAAATGGACCACGAGTAGTATATTAGTTCAGAGAGATGTAGGGAAATGGACCACGAGTAGTATATTAGTTCAGAGAGATGTAGGGAAATGGACCACGAGTAGTATATTAGTTCAGAGAGATGTTTGGCACTTTGTTAGTTTACTTGATAAGTCTCTCATGTTTGACTTATCCTCTTCAACCAATAAAAAATAGCAACTAAATTTTAGTGACTCAAGTTAAAAATTTGTTCGCTCATTTTTGCCATCCAACAATAGAGTTTAAAAAGGAGACGAATATAATTAGCTCTATTGACAAGGTAGTAAAAGTATTAGGTGAAATCATTGGCAAGCTGTGTTACGATGTTCTCAGAGGTTTAACAGCAAAAAGGATCATGCTGTGATTGGCAAATATTAAAGTGTTTTTAGATCCAATCAGGATCTAACACCGTAGTTAGTAGCATTGAGCTCACCGACTTCTTGTCATACATTGCGCAACAGAAAAGCATACCACAAACAACCATGAACAATACTAACTGTCTACAAGTTAGAACAGAAAAACATTAGAACCAAAGTGAAAAGTACCTTCTCTGTGTCATAATAGAGCTGTTTGATAGAAGCCTTTCTAACAATGGCGAGCCTCATAGACATCTGCACCGGTGATGAGTGATCGCAGTAACCCTCTTCTTCAACATCTGACAGATCACTGTCCGTTTCATCACCATTTCCATCTGGCCCATCGACTTTTCTGAAGACTTCTAAAGGAATGGAAACAATTAGACAGTTAATTCAAGATTCCCTAAAAAGCGTTAACTTCACAGCAAATGAATGAAATGGGTGTAAAAGGAACCTACCCTCATAGCAATCATAGCGTTGAGTTTTAAGATCAGCTAAATAACTCTTCAGCATTTCCACTTCATCTTTGTGCAGTTGGAAACCTATAAGAGTAAGTTGAATTCATGAAATAGGTTTTTGGCTTGTGTTGGTTACTCTTGTAATTACAGACTCTCAAGTTCATAAGGTCGGGTACTTATCATATGCAGCTGTTCAAATACATACATCAGTCACTTGAGGGCTGTCTGTCACAAGTCATGAAACTGGAATTGATGTTCAAACAAAAGACCAAATATGCCTTAAAAGACAACTGCTTTTTTAACTACATGTATCTTATACCTGACTTTCTATAAAGATTAAACCAAAGTTAAACGCAACCAACTATGATTATACATTATTTCAGTACTATTTTTTCATATGCTGCCACTTGTTAGTTTTATGTTAATTATGTAATTGTCCCTCTGATAAAAGGTTGTCGAGTATATTTTCATTCCAGAATGAATATACTCCCTGACAGATATTTCAACTAGAACATTACAGTTACTAATAGTAAAGCTCTGCATTAGCTAGTTCAACTTACACGGTAGTTTGAGAGGCTTTGGAACAGTGCGCTTGATAACCTTAGCCCCGGAGGTAGCACAGCGTCTGCAAGCCAAAAGCTCTGTGCCAGCAAAGGTCGTGACCTCATTCACTTCTTCAATCGGTAGAAACCAGTCTGGATCTACCTCAAAAGAAGGGTTTGGGTCTCTTACGAATAGACAGTGAGCACAGTATACTAAAACCTCGACATGAGACGCCTTCCAGACACGGAAAAGCAGCTGAATTACTTTCTTAGCAGTAATGATCAGACGATTCCAAGACACTGCAAGAAGTTCGACTGAGGTTGACACCTGAAGGGTTACTTTCTTAGTATTGTAGTTGTGAACCATATGTGTGGCACAAACCTCTTGCTGCACGGTGACGCCATTCTTGGCTACAATCAAGGTATCGAACTGCTCTAGGTTAGAGTTTAACACCGCTACACTCATCAGCTGATAAACGTACTTGGGTAGAGTTAACCCAGCTAGTACGATGTCCAATCGCAACTGTATGTCACCGTCAGTTTTCCATGATTTGTCTAGAAAGTTGTGTGCAAAATACGGAACAACATACGTCTCTCTGTCATCTTTCTTGATCGGCCCATGAACAATGTAGAAACATTTTAGAAGCTGAAGGGCTACATCGAAAGGAAACTGAGTGTGACAATGCAACAAATGAGCAAGCAGAGCCTCATCCAACATGCCACTCTCCGATAAGTTTTGAATCAGTGTTTCATATTTATGCTTTCTGATCACTTGACCCTTATGAGAAAACATAGTAAACTTGGCGACATCTTCTTTCCAAAGGTCCTCAGAAGCATGATGAAACAACACGGCGATCATGTCTGTGATTTCTGAGATCCTATGAAAGATATACTGTGAGAGACCCGTAAGATTTTCAAACCATAAAATTTTGCCGGCATTGTGCATGTATCTGAGGATCACAAAGCAATCGAGAGACTCAAACTCTGACTGGATACTCGACAACAGCAGATATGGTTGATCGCCTTCTCTCTCAATAAACTCTGCTAGCAGTGCCCATGAATGAGGTATGACAATTTGAAATGCTGTACAACGAGAATCTATTTGAGTTTTCAAACATGCGATGTTAGAAGCTTGGTCGAGATCATTATCAAAAGTAAAAATTTCCTCTGTGTTAAACATAGCCTGATCTACATCAAATAAGTATGAGATCTCGCGCAAACCACCCTTAAAATCACTCGAGTACTGGCTCTCTTCTTCGAGCAACTCAGCTCGAAGCGATTCGGAAGTTTCCAGAAGAAGGCTTGTGAGCAGATCAGCTTCTCCATCTTGAAGTTGATCTAAGTGAGTGAGAACAAGGAGGGGAGAACCGAGTCGGGGACAAGCAAGATACAAATGGGACAACCAGTCAAAACAGACCCGTTTAGTAGCCTCATGAGGGCCTCGATGGGAGAGCAACTGGGAGAACTCTTGCATGTTGACAACTATGAGAGGCAAACAACGCTCCTGTATGATTAATTGATATGCCATATGGTACACTTCATGCCCACCATAGTCTATCAATTTCACTTGAGAGCTCTGCAAATCTAAATCCTCAATCTTGAAGACTTTTGTTGCCTCATCTAACAAAGAGCTCTCCTGACGGAATGTTAAACATCGCTTGCTTGTCTGCAGACTTCTTACAATGCTGGTTTTTCCAGAGAGAGGATTTCCAACAATGGCTACAGGTATTGCAGCAACCGCAGATCCAGCGGCTGTATGTAGGTCTGTGAAGTAGGTTTTTATGGCTGACAGACCTTGTCTACAGACAGCGTATGGAGGATACTCCAACCGATCACACCTCTGAACCAACAATTTGGTCAAATTTGGCAGCAGTGCGATGGCATCATCTATCGTCCTGAGCCAGACGTTATGTGACAAGTCCAGCGTCTCGAGGGCTTTCAGTTTGTAGAGCACTTCCGGCACACTTCTGAAGTGGTTGTCCTTCAGGTACAGACATTTCAACTTGTCGTGTCCTTCAAGACTACAACAGTCAAGCATGGCAGCAGTCCAAAATTGGTGTTCAAAGAATAGCATTTCATATGCTAAAACATTTAGAGTACAGTTGAGTGTGACTGCATTCCAAATTGATATATAACATAATACTGACTCATACAGACAAGGAGAAATATGCTTACCCATTTGGCATATCTTTCAACAAACAACGATCAAGCTGCAATTCCCGTAAACTTTGGAGTTTTTCTATCACGCTAGGTAAACCGGAAGAGAAGATATTCCTGTTAAGCGCTAAGAACTCCAATTTTTTGAGGGCAGAAAAGCTAAAATAAAAGACTGTTTTAACACAAGCCAAGCATTTTATATTCTGTAAATATATGAACCTGTGTTAGGTTGAACAGAAAACAATTCGTACAAGTTACAGATGAGCCAACCTTGAGGGCAGATCTCTTAGATTGTTGTTCTTTAGAAAAAGTTTTCTGAGAGAACAGAGCTGACCGATTACAGGCGGAATGCCTTGAGAGAAAGAGCAGGTGTTTAGACTGAGAACTTCTAGTTGTGTCAGCGCTGCCAAACTACAATATAAGGAAACCATAAGCACTACCCGCAACCTCTTAGCACTGGCGGTAAGCACGGCCTGAAGTGGTTCTATGATTGAAAGACTACCACATGCGAGGTTCAAATATCCAACTGAAAGCAAAGGACGACTGCAAACTAGGCATCAGCATAACTACTCTACTAATGATCTGACGCATAAAAATATTTGGGTGTCTATGTTTAGGGTAACTAACCAATAAATTAACATTGTTTAAACCTTATGTACAGAACTTTTGTGTGAAACTGATAGCTGAAGTTCCCAGTTATCCTAATGAATAAGGCTATATCATTGCCATGCCACGTAAAGGACTAATTTTCCCTGCATCTCCTCTGATCATTTCTAATAATTTGTAGACTTCCAAAATTGAAATATTCTCGCAGTGTGCGCGCGGTGTTTGCCATTCCAGTCCAATCTTGAGTAAGTCCCAATGTATCGACGTCTGTGCACAAATCTACCACTAAATTGTTCTGCACGCACTGAGAGCAAAAGATCATTACTCCAGAAATAGATCGTGATTGGTTGACCCATTTAGGAACTAGGAATAACATTTTTTAAACTAATTATTTTTATATCTCATTAAATGACTGGTCAAAACTGTAGTTGTTTTTCTAGCTGACACTAAATACACATGTACATTTAGCAAATTGCAAACTTCTGCTCTAAATGATCTGAAATTTGGTGATTCTCCATAAGAATCTGTTTAACAACACGATGTTGACATATTGAACATGACCTAACGAGACCAGTAAGGAGATGCAATCAATAAGATTTATGAATTTTTGTCAAATTAAAAAAAGTATTGATTTATGAACCACTGTGTGCAGTAAAATGTGCACATGTATACATTTCATAGCCAGAAACCGAGTAAACTATGAAAACATTATTATTGCAACCTTGTAATAAAAAATTTATTAGAAAAACTATTAGAGGACTATTAAACTATTATCAGCCCTTACAGCCTATTCATTTGCATAACGAAATGCAGCAAGTATCCTTCGTTTTTTCGTGACGTCATTTTATCGTTGTCGGCCATTTTTATAGACAATTTTATCGTTAAAAACATGAAGCTTTTGCAATAAATGTTTGAAAACGATGCTTTTGTTTGCAATTTTTTAATGATAGTATAAAAACAACACCAAAAAGTACTATTAAATAAAAAATTAATGATCGTTTTCTACGAATATGGCGGCTTTTTCGTGAACGAGCGCATGTGCAAACGGCTTGATGACGTCAAAAAACGATTGCTTGCGGTAATCTGACAAGTCTGTACCCACTGAAATATTCAATAGTCTATTCAAGGGCGAATGTTTACTTTCATGTTCAAGGTAACATTTGTACGACTTGAGATTTCATCTAGAAATGAATACCTACATGTATGTTTCTAGGTTTCCTGTAATGCAGTGGCTGACTGCATCTACTCACTCTACTCACTTGTTTGGTAAATCTTGCATTTCGTTAGATCCAGCGTAGAGCTGCTGTAGATTCACCAGCTCACCGACAACACTCGGAAGTTTTTTGCGGAAAAAATTTCCACTTAACTTGAGCAGCCGGAGTTGTGTGACTTGAGAGAGGCTGCAATATATCAGCTAATGGTAATACATAACACGAGCTAAGCTTTGGGTAGCGGAAACCTGAACACAATAGCAGTATAAAAGCCTGATTATGAAGGTACAGTCTTGTGACAGTTGTGTGACCGCATGACTAAGATGTGATCTCATGACTAGGCGTGATCTCATGACTAGGTTTGATCTCATGACTAAGTTTGATCTCATGACTAAGGTGTCATCTTGTGATCACATGACTAAGATGAGATCGCATGACTAGGGTTTCGTACCATAATTAAGGTGTGATCACATGATTAGGGTGTGATCGCTCGACTAAGGTGTGACCACATGGTTAGGGTATGATCAGATGACTAGGGTGTGATAACATGATTAGGGTGTAATCGCTTGACCAGGGTGTGATTTCATGACTTGGCTGCAATACGGTTTTATAACTGTTGAGTAAATGTATGGCTGTAATTTAAAAACACAGCTGTGGTATGTTTTTATAGTGGGATAAGATCCTCACGGTTGTCACATGGTTTCGTGGTCGTAGGATGATTGCATGAATGTCAGAGGGCTTTATGTTTATGGGATGATTTTAAGGCAATGGTGTGCTCTCAAGGCTGCAGTGAGGTGAGTGAGATTAAAGGCTTTAGCTCAAGCAGAAAGGTATAAGCAGGTACTTGTAGTATTACCTCAACGCTGACGGATGTCAAGAATCGCTCTAGCAGACTGTAACAAGAAATTCATTAACCTCTGTGAGTGATTTTATGCCCTACTCAGTCACTGACTCTTACTAACAGGAAATTGGAGAGGGGAGATCAGTTGGTTTTGTGTATAAAACTTGAAAGTTGTGCTATTTCTTTCTTGTTCTTTCGGCATTTCCCATTTAGAGGTCACCACCGTAAATGGTGTATCCTGGTACAGAATATATTGTGACCAATTGCGAGTGAGATTTGGCACAAGAGCATTTGTGGCTGAATGCCTTTCCTAACACCACCGATGGTCCTTCTGTGATTCGAACCACTGACCTACTGATTGTATGCCACCGTACTAACCAAGACTGTTTCGTAAAAGATTGCAGCGTACAGAATATAAAATCGCCGCCATTTAGTGCTCTATACTGTGAAAATGCAAATACTGGCACTACAAAATGATAAAATACAATCAAACCCCAACTTATCATTGACCTTATATATGATTTTGTAGACATACATAAAACTTTAGCAAGCGCTTGTCTTGACATACATAGTAACATATGACATCTGAAATTTCTTGATGCGTAAACATTTTGTATGTAAAAAAGCTGATAGGAATCAATAAGTGAAAATAAAATAGTACAGATCATATGAACGTATGGCATTGCCAACCCTACACTTACATTCCCGTGCGTGTCTGAAAGGTAGAAACCACAGCTGTTTTCCTTTGATTATTAATTTATTAACTTAATTATTACATATGCATTTAGTCTTTTACATCTATAGATATAAATCTCACTGTTTGTTTTTATATATTTCTGTTAAACCGTGTGTCCGGTTATAGTAATTAAAATCTAACAATGAAAAATTCACACAGCACTGGATTTGATCTCGGGCTCTCCAGATCGAGAAGCAGCAAACTTAACCATTAAGCTACGCGCAATACAATAGATTCATTGAGTAAATAGTCATTACATTGGTTAATATACTCACACTGAAAACGCTTGCTTGGGGTTAATAACTAGCACTGTTAACCATTACGAGTAATAATTGTTAAGCTGGTCTAAAATATACTACGGTTACAATATGTGTACAATATTTGCTCTAATATACTACGGTTTTCATATGTGTACAATATTTGCTTCAATCGACTACAGTTACAGTATGTGTACAATATTTGCTCCAATACACTATGGCTACAATATGTGTACAATATTTGCTCCAATATACTACAGTTACAATCTTTGTAACTGCCAATCTTGATACAAAGATTGACAGTTACAAAGATTGGCAGATACAATCTTTGTATCTGCCAATCTTTGTCAGCCATTTTCACATCGAAATAGAATTCTTGTTGATGAATATCATGCTATAATCTAGCCCCAATTACTCATCCTAATGGATGATGAAAGATACTTAAGATTATATAAAGTTATAGTTAACAGAAAATAGATATAACCTCATACAATACTGTTAATTGCTGTTATAACAGGTTACCTTTGTGGTAGACTCGTGAGGAGACAACCGCTAAGATAGAGTTTCCTGAGAGTTGTGAGCTGAGATATAACAGGAGGTATCCCCTTAGAAAAGTTGTTGTATTCTAGACTCAGAACTTCCAACTTGTTCAGCGCCTTCATTCTATGAGATGGAATTAAATAGTATTATAGAAACCTGCCATACGAGAAGCTTCCATGAAATCGTGTTACGAGTGACTATCATCAAAACACACATTTGACCTTCATCGCTAATTGTGAGATAATATAGAAAACATGGCTACTGCAACACCAGTTTCATCCATTCTAATTATATTTCAATAGTAAAAATAATAAGTCCCCGTATAAAGTTGAAATTTTTTTTTGATGCAAATAGCTGTCACCATAGTGCCACTGTGTACCATAGATGTCAACACATGCCACCATAGAGCCACTGTGTACCACAGATATCAACACATGCCACCATAGTGCCACTGTGTACCATAGATATCAACACATGCCACCATAGAGCCACTGTGTACCATAGATATCAACACATGCCACCATAGAGCCACTGTGTACCATAGATATCAACACATGCCACCATAGAGCCACTGTGTACCATAGATATCAACACATGCCACTATAGTGCCACTGTATACCATAGATATCAACACATGCCACTATAGTGCCACTGTATACCATAGATGTGTTCAATATCGTTTTGCAGCTCAACTATTTCAACTCTGGTAGAGCAGTGTATCAACTATTTCAACTCTAGTAGAGCAGTGTATCAACTATTTCAACTCTAGTAGAGCAATGTATCAACTATTTCAACTCTAGTAGAGCAGTGTATCAACTATTTCTACTCTAGTAGAGCAGTGTATCAACTATTTCAACTCTAGTAGAGCAGTGTATCAACTATTTCAACTCTAGTAGAGCAGTGTATCAACTATTTCAACTCTAGTAGAGCAATGTATCAACTATTTCAACTCTAGTAGAGCAGTGTATCAACTATTTCTACTCTAGTAGAGCAGTGTATCAACTATTTCAACTCTGGTAGAGCAGTGTACAATTATTTCAACTCTAGTAGAGCAGTGTACAACTATTTCAACTCTAGTAGAGCAGTGTACAACTATTTCAACTCAAGTAGAGCAGTGTACAGCTATTTCAACTCTAGTAGAGCAGTGTACAACTATTTCAACTCTGGTAGAGCAGTGTACAATTATTTCAACTCTAGTAGAGCAGTGTACAATTATTTCAACTCTAGTAGAGCAGTGTATCAACTATTTCAACTCTAGTAGAGCAGTGTATCAACTATTTCAACTCTAGTAGATCAGTGTACAACTATTTCAACTCTAGTAGATCAGTGTACAACTATTTCAACTCTAGTAGAGCAGTGTACCAACTATTTCAACTCTAGTAGAGCAGTGTATCAACTATTTCAACTCTAGTAGATCAGTGTACAACTATTTCAGCTCTAGTAGAGCAGTGTACCAACTATTTCAACTCTAGTAGAGCAGTGTACAACTATTTCAACTCTAGTAGAGCAGTGTATCAACTATTTCAACTCTAGTAGAGCAGTGTACAACTATTTCAACTCTAGTAGGGCAGTGTATCAACTATTTCAACTCTAGTAGAGCAGTGTATCAACTATTTCAACTCTAGTAGATCAGTGTACAACTATTTCAGCTCTAGTAGAGCAGTGTACCAACTATTTCAACTCTAGTAGAGCAGTGTACAACTATTTCAACTCTAGTAGAGCAGTGTATCAACTATTTCAACTCTAGCATAGCAGAGTATCAACTATTTCAACTCTAGTAAAGCAGTGTATCAACTATTTCAACTCTAGTAGATCAGCGTGTCAACTATTTGAAGACAATTAAATAAATTAATAATTCCTTTTGTTTCTTGATAGTAGCTTTTACTAGTTTCACAAATGTAATCCAACCATCATATGCCTATGATGATTGATTTACTTAGCAAAAACACAACCAAAATAGCTGCAAAGTTGTGCCTCACCATCACTTCACATCATCGCTTACAATTATCACTTGAAGTCATTCATCTCAGCTAGTCTTAATTTACCTGCTGCTCTCACCTACATTTACCATAATTGGTTCTGTAAGGGTGGTAATGTTCAATTTGATCCCACACATTGACCATGCTATTTTACAGTGAAAATAAAGATGGAGATATGTTTAGCCTGTGTACCACGGGAAGCGTTGAAACATAAGAATGAATTACAGCTCTAACATTTGGTTTCACCCAACTAAACCTGACAATGCCTTATTATAAAACTGCCAAGGAAAACAATCCATTACCTGCGTGGCAGATTTGTCAGCTTACAGCTATTCAGATAGAGCTGAGTGAGGCCAGTCAACTGTGAAATGACCTCTGGAAGGCCAGCAGAGAAGTTACTATCACTCAGGTTTAGCACATGCAAATGCTCCAGCTCAGTGAGACTACAACACAAACAGACAGATGGTGAATTCAAGGTCGAAATACCATAATGTTGCACTTACAGACACTGATAAAATAATCAATCGCTGCAAACTGTCTACAAGAAAATTGAAACAATTTCTCAAAGGACAAAAACATTACTTGACAAAAACATTACTTGACAAAAACATCTATGCGACACAATCTCGCTGTCAATGATTATTAAATCATTAAATTATTTGCATAGCTATTACATTTATTATTACTAATATTACATTTATTATTACTAATATTACGTTACACACTCATCAGTCTTGCGTGTTTATTCATTTTGTACACATTTTATTTCAACTGGAAAAAAGGTCTTTGAAATTATTGATAGATGTTGTGCATATTCTTGATGACTAGTCCAACACACGCTACCGATTTACATAGTAAAACTAGATGAATGCCCAGTGGCAGGTAATGTGGTGGCCATTGGCTGAGTTGACTAATTAGCCAATGGGAAAATTACCTGTTTGACTAATTTGAGTAACTTGAGCTAGTAACTTCAGCTTGTAAGCTAGAAATGTTACTATAATAAGAGCCGTGAAACCAGCTTGTGTTACGTTACGTGCTAGTGTAACGTTCAAGCTTGTGTTTTTTCCCGATGTAATAAGTAGCACCACAATTATTCCTTTTTATTGCAATGCAGCCACTTCGTTTAGTGGATAAAACGCCTGACTGCGCAGACCTGGAGGATGAGAGTTCGAATCCGGTGGGTGGCAAATTTTCCGTTCCTCAAACGTTATCGTTATATCTGAATACACAACATAACTAGCAGACAAACACAGAGATTTATATACATATACACTATATATACACTATATAGTGTATATATAGTGTATATATACACTATATATGTAATCTATATATATATAATGTATATATAGATTAATATATGCATAAACCTAAGAATTAAATGTTTTTCATGTTAATGTAAGTATGGTACAGATATTGTTTTAAAAGCCCCCCAGTGAAGAATGTCTCCCTTGTTGACTAAGTAATTTTCAAAAAAGACAGCCCTAAAATATTATATTTTTGGTCATATTGGACTCTTTACTATAATAAGAACCGCATTTGTCTGTCTGAAACAACGCTCTAACGTTAGGAAAAACATTCATCCGACAGGAGTCAAACTCAGGTACTCAGCTTATCAGCCAGGCACTCTATCACCTTGCTACAACTGGCAATAATTCTGCAGACGTTACCCACGTCAATCTCTCACGGCCCACCGGACTGTCACAGTACTACGGTACTACAAACAACTAGAAATAGAATTAAGCGGGTAGCATAAGAATTTTGGTGACTGACTAACAGAACTAGTCAGTGAAACTGCAATTCACATAAGTGTTTGGCCTACACTCCACTTGTTTTATGTCAGCAGGAGCAGCCTATAGAGTGCTATGACATGGGGTACATACACGATCAGTCTATGCGCTACTACGTTACCAAATAGTTGATGATACTAGACTGTGTACCTGTCAAGCTGAGAAGAATCTGTCAACCCATAAATGTTAAGCTGCTCAAGCTTAGGAGCTAAGTCAGGAAATGAGGGCACGACTCCACTCCATATGTACATGTGTGTGATGCAGTGGTCTCCGATCTCTTTCTGGATCTCTTGCCAGTCATTGTACGTCTTAAACACAGTGTCTTTGGTACGAGGCACACGACTCACCTCGGCTTCTCCGGTGTGTCGGTACCAGACCCTGAGAGCACTTCCTACCATAGATAAGTACACAAATGGGTAACTAGAGTGAGTTCTATTAAATAGTCTATGGCCCCTGTTGCACAACTGAAATACTGTACCTGTAGACTTGATAGAATATAGAAGAAAGAAAAACTGTGTACCTATAGACTTGATAGAATATAAAGAAAGAGAAACTGCGTACCTATAGACTTGATAGAATATAAAGAAAGAGAAACTGCGTCCCTATAGACTTGATAGAATATAAAGAAAGAGAAACTGCGTACCTGTAGAGTTGATATGGCTGCCATCTTTAGACTTTAAACTACCAGACCGATGTGAGTATTTAAAACTGCTCTCATCTTCAACTGGTGTATAACCGCAGCCATCTTTGCTAGACTTTGCTCCCATATTTACCAACTCATCTTGACCTCCTTTACTGCGTACAGCTCCCTGCTAAAACAGTAGTAGTAACTAGTGATTCTTTACTGCTCACATTCACTTTACAGCTCCTAAACGAGCACAATGAGTTTTTAGCAAATATAAATATAAAAGTATGTAAGAATGTATAAAACTAAGCACATATACTAGAGTGTGTACTTGAACAACAAATTATAACACTACTAAAAGTAAGTCTAAATCAGACGCCACTGATCACTGAAGTGCTGGGGCCATGCCAAATGATCAGCATTATGAAAGATCATTTTTAAAAGGTTTTATGCATTGAGCAGCACCTTGTGTATTGAACGGTGAAGAGTTTACCGTTGTGTAGCAAAGTAAAACATACACAACTTTGAATTAGATCAAAGTGGTAACTAGCATAAAACAGTAAGCCTGAAACATTGTGCCCACCCACAAACTAATATGTTGAATATACATGTGCACTTGAAACCTTTGGTATAAATCTAATACTAGAGCACCGCTTGTTCCAGGTATTTGCTCTAAACACAACAAAACTAGTAAAGGCAATTATACTAGTGTACAAAGTTGCGTTACTTGACTAGGAGGAATAGTTCCATTTCTCAAAACTACGCACTTCGATATTCTAGTACAGAAGCTCAGACATGATTTGGTACAATGACTTCTATAACAATTTGTTAACAAGTTCGTGAACAAATGCATGTATAACCAGGTAGTTATATTTTTTAGTGAGATAGCTTACTGAAAACTACTGTTAAAACAAAGATATTCCTTTGGCTAGCAGTGATGTCAGAGGAGTCTTTGTCACGTGGAACTGGAAAGACCCAGTTAGACTGTAAAAGTTGTCCTAAGATCAGACTGCATAAAAAAAATCTGGGTTTCGATGTTAGGCGACACATCTACTAAACACTTGTCTGATTGGAATATGGAGTGTGACCGATATACGTATATTTTCATGCTTAGACTTATTTTCTGATAATAATCACATATTTCGCATGGGTTGTTGGAGTTTCATCAACTGCTGATTCCAAATCGCTAGATAATGCGCGCAAGCCATGATATTTCTATTTAAATAATGTTGAGAATCTTTATTATTTCAAGATAAATATTATAAATTGTGAATTACTATGGGCTTATGTACTTTAAAAATGTGCTCTATTTAAATGATGAATGCTGACAGCCTTGACAATTTTATATTTTGGAAAGGCAGCAGCAAAAAAGAGAGTTGGTGGAGTGAATTTGCTTAAACTTTTGCATGACAATAAACATGGGTACCAAATGTATTCTATCATGAGTGTGAATGTCTAGTTATCTATTGTTTTTTCATTATATCGTATTTTTATAGTTGCAAGAAGAATTTGGGTAGTTGATATGCATTATTGCTAATTCTCAACAGAATAAATTTATTTGACTTGGACACCTTCTGCACAGTCACCGTAAACATAGCAAAATGGAAGTTCTATTTAATTGTGCTGAGGTACCTACAATACATGTCATTAGCTAACTATGTATTGCATCAGTGGAAAGGTGATGAGCTGAAGTCTAGTATATGCTGGACTATGACTAACAGTACATCTGTCCTTTGTGCATGATTCTATTAATCTGTCCTAGCATAATATTTTAACAAACCTTCATAACAAAACTGATTTCCTCTTTTGTTCATGTATTAGTCATGATAATACATTAACAGACACTCCATATTTTACTTCAAAATTAAAAGTAACTTTCAAGCTACCAAGCATACAGTTCACTGTAAAGAATAGGCTTTGTAGACCAACATGCCTGTGATTGATCTTTGGTTCAAGTTACAGTAAGTCATTATTAGTATTAGGTCATAATTGCTGTAACATGCAACATCAGCAGTAGTTTCTGTGACATGTGGAATAGTGGCTAGGCTGTGGTTTACAAACCAACTAAATGCCTCGTTAAGCTGACCTGTACTTTTAACAACCGCCTCTTGCTATGTCTGGCATTATCAAGATAAAAATAAACTTCCTGCATAGTTTATCAATATTTGCGGCTATATTTTCCATTTTAACTTGCGAGATACTTACGAGTTAGGGTGTTCTTCCCTCAATTTGTAGCTGTAAACAGCTAAATCATATACTGTAGTTAAATGTATTTATAATTGAGTGAGTGTGTCATATTATAATTGTGTTTTTGTCTTATTGTTGTTGTCGTACTCTTAAAGTAAATTTTACTCGACAAGGATAGACAACTCCCAACTCAAGAACGAGTTTACGCAAACTCGATGAGTTGATAAACAGACTCGTGGGTGAGCCAATAAACAGACTCGTGGGTGAGCCGATACACAGACTCGCGGGTGAGCCGATAAACAGGCTCAAGAGTGAGCCGATAAACAGACTCGATGGTGAGCCGATAGACAAACTCGTGGGTGAGCCGATGAACAGACACGATGGTGAGCCGATAACAGACTCGTGGGTGAGCCGATAAACAGACTCGAGAGTGAGCCGATAAACAGACTCGAGAGTGAGTCGATAAACAGACTCAAGAGTGAGCCGATAAACAGACTCGATGGTGTCTTTTCTCAACCATTACACCCTAGCAAGCCAAGCGCAATAATTCTTGATGTTCGGTCAATAGCACTTATAGTGAATGCAGCTATGATACGCTGGCTAATATCACAATGCTAAAGTCAGAAACAGTCAAAAGAATGTTATACACTACAAATGTATTTGCTTTTGAAACTCAAGCAGAGCTTATTGTAAAGAACGCAGTATCTTTATTGGTGTTATATCTCTCAGTACCACGCAGTAACACACCAGAAATGATAAAACTGACAGGTTATATAGCAATCTCAGGGAAAAATCTACAATTGATTGGCTGCACAGTAATCAGGTCAACCAATTCCACAATAACATATTTCGAATACAAAAACGATAACATTTGTCACTAACTAATCACGCAATACGAGTATTAATAATTTTTTTAGTGTTTGTATAATAACATGCAAATCTTAGAACAATATGGTAATAAATGGTTAACATAAAAAATTGCTAGTATAACACATACATATACTCTACAGTGGACAAGTGTTAAGCGTGCGCCTTATAAATGACTATTCAAATTTGTCTGAATTGCGACGAACGTAATATAGATCCATTGAGTCAGCAATTTGAAGCTGCCGGATTATAGGCTTAGAAAAAACGTCATCAACTCTCTTACGCATGCTGACTGTCTATAAATACGGGCACACACTGATTGACAGTTCATTCGCTCTTACAAGCATAAAGCACTCGTGTACTTTCTGCAATCTTTCTTGCAACAAGGAGCGTGACCTACAGAGGCACGCCTGCGTACACAGACACCGCCGCTCCTCTCGTGATGAGGTGTTCACCACCCAGCCTCTCCTGCAAGCACACGTCTCTGCTGAGCACCGAAAAACACAGTCCACCCAAACCAAACCCCTAGAGACCGAGGGCGTGTTCACTCCGTCGCCAACACCATCATTGAGGGCAACGCTACACAAGGCCACGGCAGGACTGACGGCCGTACTGGAGGCCAGCCCGTGACGCCTGCCCTACTCCACGGCATGAAATGGAGCCCAAGATCGTCTGCCCACCGGTAGACCAAATCGGGGACAACAGTTACCCTCTCGGGCCACTAGTCTCACCAGTGAAAACTGATTCCTGAGTGCCAGTAGTCCCACCAACCACCTCGGCCCTTTTCAGGGCTATCATTTCCATTTTAAGGGTTTTGTCCTGCAACGACAATGGTGGAAACTCAGTGTCGTACTTATCATCCACTTTTTTATTACACTCTTTTCTGAACTGAATAAGTTATTATCACTTGGGCTTGAGATATATCTGTGAATGAATGTGTTGTGTAAGTCGTCATGGTTTCCGTGCATTGTAATTGTTTCTTTGCATAGATAGATACTTTGAGTAACTGTGATGGGTAACCCTCTCTCTGGGTTCTCTTTGTACGATTGCATAGCTTTTGTTTCCTTTCTCTCGTATATTTGTGCTGTATGAGTTTAGTGGGGAATTTTAATGCAATGATAATAAAGTGTATAGCGTTGCTGTGACACAATACAGGTTCATGTATCTCTAGGACTGCTAACACGGTTCACTTAACAGTCTTAAAGTTACTGAACTACTAAACTGACACTAACATCTATACTTATACCCGTACAACAAAATTTATCACGAAACTAGTTACGCAAGCAATCGGTGAGCAACCGAATTCCACTTACAGGTAACGATACCAAGCCTGTGTAGACCCAGCCTAAACACAACCTTGACAAGTGAACGACATATAATAATCCGTTCATATTGCATTAGAGGTATAAATGACCGTTAAATTGTGAAACTAAAGCCAGCAAATTTTTGTTCACTATTTTGTTTCTGAATGTAAAAACGTGTAGGCCTACATTCAACAAAACCTAGTAATGCAATAGCTATGGGAAAAGTTATCACGATGTACGTCTGGTTTATGCAATTCCAGATTGAAGCTTGCAAACGAATTAGATAAATGTTGTTCATGAAATGCAAATTATATCGATTTCAAGAATGAAGTCCACCTACATGTAGCTTCTCGGAAATAAAACGCCCTCTTCAGGACAAAAACACAACTCAATTGGAACAGCGAATGTCGCAATCGTGAGCAACAACGCTACCCTAGGAGTTATCTACACCGTTAACAACTCGAAAACCCGGCTCATGCGCCTTCAACGCCAGTCTTCGTTCGGCAAGTGTAATAAGGTCAAAAGCTAGAGCTCGCGAATAAAAATACGTTTCTAATACTACGTAATAAGTCTAGGTAACTACTTCATACTTTCTAGACGTGCTCAGTTTCTGTATATGCATTTATAGCTTCATCACAATATGATACGTACAAAGTTTTCAGTTGTTGCTAGTAGTAAGACTGTTACTTTGAAGAAGTGGTAACAGTGTAACGGTAGGAGATAGCGATGCTGAGGCCGGCTCGGCTACTTAGGTTCTAACTTTTTAGCTCCGCTAAACACTCGGATAGGCCCTGCAGGGCTGGGTCAGATCTAAAAAAGATAACGATTTGTGAGTTTCTAGCTCGCAGTTCCTAACTCGGTTTGAAAACTGTGTAGCTGTGTTGGCGATTATAAGTAATCAGTAGTACCATGGACGTGAAAAAATAGTTTTGTATAGCTTTTAAAACAAACCTTTGACATCAGTGTTAAACGTCCTGCTCTAGCGGGCAATATTTGTTTCTTTTTTGCATTTCTAAAGCAAGCGGCATCGTGGGGCCAGCAACGTGCTACATGCTTACAGTCAAAATTCTTCTTCTTGAAAATTAAGAATGATTACTGGCATTAAAGAATGGTTACTGGTGTTTTGCTGGTGCTGGAAAGGCCTAGATTTATTTTAGATACTAGAAATATAAGGTATATATATAAAAGAGTGATAAAAACATAATACATTGAAAAAATATGATCCTAGACAGATGTTTTATAAGCAACTACGTTCTTGATGACAGTTTGTGTTGCAACAGTGTCTTCTAGTGCAGTTTGTTAAATTTCTAATTGTAATTTTCCTTCGAAATATTGGACTGTTTTAGATTTTCTTTTACTTATTTTAGGTGTTAGATGTTGGCATAAAACTGGCGATTTCCAAGTCGAAATCAACAATCAAGGTATGTCTTTCTGAGGTTGTGATCTAAAGTTGATGTGACGTGATGCTGTCCAAATACCTCTATTTTATTTAATCAGCAGTAAAAGTTCATCATGGGATTAATTTTATCATAATTTTTGTTACATCAACAAAATATATATTTTATAAACTTATTATGCAACGCTTAACGCAGTAAAAAAGATCTTGCCATATTGTATTATTCGTTAACTTTTTTATGTGTATCAAATGTTTATTTTCAGTTTTATGCTCTACTAATCTATGATAGTCTCACTAACGCATTAGACCAGCCTGCTGACATTGTTATAGTACCAAGACATGATTCTGAGCAAAGTCACTACTCCATAATGCTTAGCATTCTTATGCTGCACTTTTATACTAAAAGACTATGTCAAGATATTAATTTTGAGAACAATTAGTGTTGCATGGCTGTGCATAGTTATTATAATTGTTTTAAAAATTTAAAACAGGACATCTTTTATATAGCGTGTAACAGCTGGCATAGCTGGCACAGGAATACTGGCTCTGCGTGTATCTATAACATGCAACTTGCATTAGCCTGCATAGCTTTATATACAAGTTGTATATGGTACTCTGTTTGCAGCTGGTAGATAGGAAACTTGGGAAAATTCATTTAATGGACTCTCTTTCTTACAAAGGACAACAGACCATTGAAAAAAGGTGAGCATGAAATACTTCACTAGGTTTGTCAGTAAATCTTACAAAAAGCAACAGTTATTGCCTTTGCATTCTAGCATAAATGGTTTAATCCAAAAACTCACTGTTAGCAACAATATTTGCAGGAAGCTTGTTTCTGTTGATGAGAGGTTTGCTGATTATGCTGTGACAGATAGTGAGATGGCGGCCATGCAACAGAAAGATTGTGTAAGCTGTGGACTGTATGTTATCAAGGTGAGTGACACTCTCATTCGTAGAGGTCTCAAGACTTCAACAATTATCAGCAGGAAACGTCTGGTTGGATTATTTTCCTACACATTAACTATTACTAGGAAACCTAGTCCTATTCTGTCAATTTTCACTGTTAACCACAATGTTTTTTCAGCAAAATTAGTGTGATTCCTTGTAGGGGGTTATGCAATAATCTTGAACTTTCTAGATATTCGGCACATTTTTGTTGTTGTAAACTTATTAAAAAATAATTCTAAGAATCTGTATTTTTATAATGTTATTAATATTTTCAGCATGCGCAACGATAGGTTGAATCGTTCTGAGCTAAAAAATAGAAAAGATGGTGATATGTCTTTAAATCGTTCCACATACCGTAAAGAATTATTGGCAAGTATAAAGGTATGTGAAACAATAACTATTCCCAGCAGATTTAGCACATCTGTATATCTTGTATGTAAATATATGTTAAGATACTTCCTCACTTATTTGGTTTAATTTTCTCCACCTGAACTAACAACTTTTTAACATTTTTGCATTGAATTTCGTTTTTAACCAGTTGTCTTTATTTATGTTAGGAAGATGGTCGAGCATTGGCGGGTATCAGGCTCTCTATTGAAGCAGGTAGGTTGAAGATGTAAGCCACATACAGGCTAACAAGTTTTATATTTGTATCATGTTAATACATAAAAATTATTTTACTGTGTTCACCAATCTAGAGCATGAGAATACTATTCTGATATCTTTAAATAGGATAGTGTTGGTATCTACTGTAGATACCAACACTATACTATTTGTACAGGTAATGTCTGTAACAGACATTACCTGCTTTATATATATCTAATGCATGTTCTTAACCCTTTGGCTACGGCGCGCTTACGGCCGGGAAAATACCAGCGTACAGAGGCAATTATTAGGGCGATTTGAGCCTTCGACATGACTGCATAAAAACTGCATAATATGAAAGCTGAGAAATTTCTCTACAAGCTGATATTTTTTCTATGCAGATAGCTTGCAAATGCTTTCCAGCAAAAGTCTCAATTTGTTGAAGCTATTAATTTCTTTTTATACACCATTTTCAATTGTATTTTCCTATTGATAAAGGTAATTGACAATGTTGTATAAATAATACGTCTGAATATTTCTATCAAAATTGTGATGTGTCAAAGTTGCCACCTTTCTATCATAAAACATTGATAACAAATACATTTTTGGAAGCAATAACTCTGTGAACATGGTTTATGATAAGCATCTGCACGGTGTCATATGTTTGCAAGAGTTTGCAAAGAAACTGGTTGTCTAAGTCGTCCTTTCCAAGCCAGCAAGCTTTCAGCTATAGATATGAATTTATTAGGCAGCAAAACAGAATATAACCGGTCGCATATCATGGCACAAACATCTTCTAACTTGAAAAATTTATTGCTAGCAGGCTGTTCAAAATTGTCAGCAAAATGCACAGTAGCAAGTAAACTTGCTTCTATTTTTCTTTCCATTTTTAATTTTATTAAAAGTCAGCGTAAATAATAAAGGATTGTGGACCAGTAAGACAACAGAGTAGGCTTTTTGAAAATACTTATATGCAAAACTAAATAAATAACTCGCCAAATATCTTTACCATCAACAGGCTCCGAAGCATCGCAATGTTTTTGGAGGCCATATTTATTCGTTTCGTTAAATATAACATTTATAATGGCCGATGTTATAGAAAGCTTTAAATATTAACAATACTTACCTGTTTAAAAATTCGAACTTACTCCTGCCAAGCTGTCAGCAAAATGTAATTTTTGGGGTTTTAAGTCAGCTCCTCTTTAAAATCCGTAAATACTCCCGGTTTCATCACCGGCCGTTTCACTCTCACTTTCGCAATCCAATTCACCCTGTTGATCTTATTTTTCACTTTCATCGCCTTCCCCACATTCTTCCGACCTGATATCCTCTTCTTCACTTCGAAACCAGTCGATGTCTTCCTCTAAACAAACTTTTTTTAGCAGAGCTTGAACAACCGCGTGCGTTCATGATGAATAGATTTCCATAAAAGATCACATCTTTGCAGAGTGTATTGCTTGCACATGCGTATTAGGGATTACTTATAGCCTCACAACAGTATTACAAAGCCAACGGAAATTGATCAAATTACTAATTTTAAATTTTAATGCTGCTTTTTTAATAAATAATATATTTTAAAAAGGTCTATCGAAGGCCGGATTATTTCGGGATTTTCGGGATCCGTACGCTGAGACAATGCTCGTATTCCAGGCTTTTACGGATTTCGTAAGCAAAGGGTTAACTAGATCAAAACTTTGTGAAGTAGTCCGCAACTTTCTCTATTTATTTGTGTAATAGCCAAGGAAGAATCCACCAGAGAAAGAGCAGTGAATTGTTTCATGACAACAGAAGATGATGAAGCTACTAACTGGAATGGCAAGAAGCTTACAGAAAACCCTGTGGAATTTTCTGCTGTCTCACTAGATGCTCAGCTTATGTATTATAAAATCAAGTACCTGAAGCGCTATAAAACACACCATACTAGTTATGGTGTATTTAATGTAGTTCCAGCCGAAGATTACGAACATTGTCGACAGGAGCATATATCTGGAATGTATGATGGTATTCAGATGGTAAATGAGACCATTTTATATTATCTTAAAGAGACTAGCTCTGATTATCAGGTCATTAGTCGGCAACTCATTAGACTGAGTCCAGCTCTACTAGAAGCTTACGAGTCATGGTGTAAGAAGTTGACTGAAGAAGATGACAATAGTAGGCCATCTCCAGCATATTATGGTACGGACAAATCCATTATGCATAGCTAAACATGTTTTTCTGTTATGCTTTCCAATGTACATATGTATGCGGATAACTGGCATATCTTCAATATGTTTTAAAACAAAATTTTATTGTTTGTTCACACCGGACTATTATAGTGTATTCCCTGGTATTTGATGCCCTGATCCAATAGTAACTACTGTTTTATTAGCTTTTATGTTGCATACATTTACATGTATATAGTTTAGCCATCCTGTATTTCTAGTCAGTTTGTTTGCATTAGTGGAATCTACATCAAGGCAGTGTGCACTCAGCTGTACTCAGTGTGTACCTTTTCGTTATACAATTTTGCAACTTAGTGTATTCAACTTTTTCAACGGTTTTTCTATTTGGTACATATTGTATTTCGTTGAGAGATGCTATGTAAATCTAAACAATATATAACTTTTACATACAACATACAATGATAATACCTTCTCATAACTCTAAGCTTTAGTTTGTATGAAGTCATAACTCTTATTTAGCCAGGCTAATACTTGCTGTTCAAGTCCATGAAGTTGAAATAAGATAACTGTTTTGTAGCGAGGCTAATAATTGCTGAAAAGTTAGGTTCTAACGTATTTAATAGAAATATAACTGTTTTGTAGCTAGGCTAATATTTGCTGAAAATTCAGGTTCCAATATGTATTTAATAGAAATATAACTTTTGTAGCCGGGCTAATAATTGCTAAGTCAGGCTCTAACATGTATTTAATAGAAATATAACTGTTTTGTAGCTAGGCTAATATTTGCTGAAAAGTCAGGTTCCAATATATATTTAATAGAAATATAACTGTTTTGTAGCTAGGCTAATAATTGCTGAAAAGTCAGGCTCTAACATGTATTTAATAGAAATATAACTGCTTTGTAGCTAGGCTAATAATTGCTGAAAAGTCAGGTTCCAATATGCATTTAATAAAAATATAACTGTTTTGTAGCTGGGCTAATAATTGCTGAAAAGTCAGGTTCTAACATGTATTAAATAGAAATATAACTGTTTTGTAGCTGGGATAATATTTGCTGTAAAGTCAGGTTCCAATATGTATTTAATAGAAATATAACTGTTTTGTAGCTAGGCTAATAATTGCTGAAAAGTCAGGTTCCTATTTGTATTGTAATTAGAAGAAAAAGTATAACTGTTTTGTGGGCAAGCCAAAACTTGCTGTAGTCATATAAAATAACTGCTTTGCAATGTAGTACATACGTAATAGTTTGTAATAATATTATCAATGTACAAGCTCTATTCAAGAGTATACTAAAAACCATTTGCAACAACAGCCTACTACAACTAGGCAGTACAACTAGCATTAGCAGTTTTGTAGTTCCGTAGAAACGACCTTGTCAACGTGCAGGTATATTGTTAGCGCCAAAATTTATTTTTGTGTACATTCCGCAACCGAGTTAGGAATTGCGGCTAGAAACTCACAAATCGTTATCTTTTTTAGATCTGACCGCAGGGCTGAGGCAAGAAGAGACCAAGACGGCCAACGACCTAGTCAAAAAGTACAGCCGACACAAATGAAGACTGACCTACGACCGGGCCTGCAAATGAAAGACGACCTACGACCGGGCCTGCAAATGAAAGACGACCTACGACCGGGCCTGCAAATGAAAGACGACCTACGGCCGGGCGTGCAAATGAAAGACGACCTACGACCAAGCCGGTAGATGAGGGACGGGTATAACTGGTGTATCTCAGAACCTACATGCAACCTCAGAACCTCTATGTATGCATGCATACATAGAGGTTCTGAGGTTGCATGTAGGTTCTGAGATACTCCAGTTATACCCGTCCGTAGACCGTAGATGAGAGACCAACATTCTCTCAAAGGGATGATCTGTTACCGAGTCGGCCTTTCAAGGCGTAGCCTCTGATTTGCCTGGATTAGCCCCAGGGCTGATACTCTGAAAGAAACACCCACCTGGCTAGGCCCAGACTTGGATATTGTACACCCAATCACCTGGTTGGTCAATTTGAAATACACCCCCTAAACACTGGGAGTTCCCTAGGGGGCGCCCAGGTTCCACGCCCCGCTAAACATCCAATATGATTCAGAAGCTATATAAATATTTTTTACGGGCCCATTCACTGGCTTGGCTGTGAAAACCCCTCCCTAAAGTAGCAATTCACTGACAGCTTCCCATGATCTGAAAACCCCCCCTAAAACGTGATTTTGGGCCGAACCTCATGGGCCTTTTGGGGGAGTATCAACCCTGGGGATTAGCCAAGCAAATCAGAGCACTGAAAAGACTCACTACATGCATTTATTGTATTCATGCTGCTAAATGTATTTATTCACATGAATTTCAAAGTTTGTTTGTCTGTGTGTACTTCAGTTTGTCCAGCTATAGCTAGAAAAATATTAGAATGAAGAATCTGTAGCGCAGAGGATTCGATGTCAGAACCTCCCATTCACTAGGCAAATACCTTACCAATTAGGCTACACAAGATTGATGGTTTCATTGGGCAATATATGTCGCTATGTGAGTGAAAATACGCTAGTGCTCTCCATTACAGCGCAACATAATTTTATGTTTGCTCTCACAGCTCCTATTAGTAAGCTTACTCAAATTAGCCATTGGCAATGCACCAGTCTAATGGCAACTACTACCTTACCTCTCACTGTTTATAAGCTAATTTTTAATACCCGTGCAACACCGGGGGCATTATATTAGTTACATACATATTATTTGGAAAAATATATATTTGCCTTTCACAGTCGAAGTGGTGTTGTTCCTTGTAGAGTAGTAGAGGGTTGTAGCGGACTCATTTGCAACAGCTTACATGTCTCCACCGACTCGGTTGTCAGCAGAGGAGCCAATAATTGCTGAACCAGCCACGCCAGTCAGTCTACCATCAATGCCAGGCCCATCTCAGGGCAGGCCCGCCTGGATTCTGGGCTGTCAGACAGCTGACCAGTTGCTATATAATGGGCAAGAAAGGAAGGCCTGGCAATTACGGGAGGAAAGCTGACACTGGAGTGAGTTGGCCAGGGTGATGGCTAACCTGATTCGGACTCGGAGGTTTGGCCCAGATGACAGGGACTTTGTCGAGCAGGAGGTCCGCAGGCTAGAGTACTGGGCCAGGCACCATTAGCAGCCAGGCAGCTATCACTCCTCCTGGCTGTGACTTAGAGGTCCCCATGGCCTCTAATGGGGAGGAGAATGTAACAGCAGGCGATAGCTGGGCCCAGGACGGAAGAGAGCCATCGCGACCGGCTGAGGATGCAGAAGCTGGCTCGGCCCCTCAAAGCAGCTAGAGACTCAAATAGGCCTCGACAGGCCAAGCCAAAGAGTTACCGAGGCAGCCCACGATTTGGCCAGAAGTACAGCCACATTGGTTGGAGGGCACGCCGGGCCGATCTCCGAGCTGGCAGAGATGAAGACAGACCTATGACCGAGTTGGCAGATAAAAGACCGACCTGGCAGATGCATCAATCATTTGCTACCGAGCTGGCTCTGAGAAGGCTGACCTGTTAACGGAGTCATGTTCCCTGGGAAAAGGTTCGGAGCCTATTTACAACATTTGTATAAAACAGTGTGGATGAGCGAAGCAAGCCAGAGCATGAGGAAGGCTTTTCTATGCAGCTTATTGTATACGAACTTGTAACTGTATCTATTAAATATATTTGCCTTACATACTCAAACTGGTGTGGTTCCTTGGAGTAATGGAGGGTCGCAGTGGATTACTTTACAATAGCCAACATCTATGGTTGAAATACAAAGTTGAGTAAAAAATGAGTGGATGACACATTTTGAATGTATTTGCAATTTACCAAAAAAATCTTTGGCGCACAAATCAGAAAATATATTACAACACGTAGAAGATGGCTTCATTTTACCTGCAAGCACTAGTGTAACTAAACACCAAGATTGTTGATTGTTAGTGACTCATTCTAAATGGAAAAAATTTATGGTGGTCATACCTAAAATCTTACAAATCTCAAACATAGCATTACAATGAATGCACCATGTACTAAACTCAAACATAGAAACTTTCAAGTGTATACAACTCCTATATCTATACTGAACTTGCTTCTTTGTCATATTCGTACATATGACAATACGTCATAGCCCTGAGAAATGTTATGCATATAGAAATAGAATAGCAATTACAGTGTTTGAGTCTTACGGATAAAAATAGAAAGAAGAAAAACATACAACAGCAATTAGTCAATAACTGACCCATGATGCAGTTTGTATTGTTCTTCATGACTCTGATAGCAGGTACAAGTACTTCACCACTTAACCAATACATTATATGTAGATGACAGTTAGCTCAGATATTCCTTTGGTTAATAGTGAGTGATGCAAGGACGGTATCAGATACAATGGAATTACTATCAATCGAGTTACTATCTTCCACATTGATTTGAAGAAGTTTGACTATTTCATGCTCATTTAGGTTAGAGATCAAAGAGCAGACAACTCCGTCCAGTACCTGTAAGAGATAGTAAGGTAAAAAAGCAAACAACACGCTATTAAATCACAAAATAAACCGATCTGCCTGAGAAGGCGCCAAAAAAAGAGTGTGCCTTCGGTAGCTTTATACATACCTTAGTTAAGGCAACAATGGTCTTACTAATCATACATTTATACCGCGTACAGTAAACTTATATCCTTCAATCAATCTTTCATGTTCAATCAATACATTTTAGTGTGTTTAATTAACTCTTCAGTTTAAAACGCTATCATAACAATTAATACTAAAGCAAATCACAGATAGCAAAAAAAATAAAAGATTATATTATATAAACTTGTATAAGATTATACAAAACTAAATGTAAAAACTAAATTAATAGAGTTATAATCAACAAAAGACCTCTTCGTGCTAGCTTATGTTAGATAAACATATAATGGAGGTTTAGGTTTGCCAGTGAGCGGGTTCGATGTTAGATATAGATAACCAGAAGTTCATAACTTATTAGTTGAAATTAATTTAGTCCGTATACATGTACATTTTCTATCATTCATTTTCTTTTTACATGTATTATTAATTTGCACCAACCTCTTTACTTTTCCATAAAAAACTGCCATGCTTTAGTAGATTTCAAAGGTCATATACTAAAAAATATACTAAATAAAAAAAAAATATACTAAAAAATATACTAAATATTTGCTCCGATTTTATGTTGTATGTGTAAAAGTGGAGGTTTCAGTCTTGATAGCTTCTTTATATCTTAATTAATTAAAAAGGGGCTGATGGCAGACTTTTCTGTCTAAATTCAACCTATCCACATACTAAGCTTTGCCACCTCACATTACATTAGTAGCATGTGCAGTGTGAGCAGTAGTACCGATAGTTACTAGTAGTACCGATAGCTACTAGTAGTACCGATAGTTATTAGTAGTACCAATAGTTACCAGTAGTACTGATAGTTATTAGTAGTACCAATAGTTACCAGTAGTACCGATAGTCATTAGTAGTACCGATAATTACCAGTACTGCTAGTTACTGCTATCTACCTACTATACTAGTAACTCGCAATAGTAGCTATTAATAAGTAGTAGCAGGTGTAATCACCTACAATATGACTGACAGTCACTGGCATACAACTGGTTGAATATCCAGTAGTCACTGGCCGCTAGCAAAGATGAAAACCTCTTACCAAGCAGGGATAAGAACCTCCTAGTTGAAACTACGTACTAATCTAATTTTTGCGCTTTAAAAATAATTCGATGCAAAACAGTTTGAAAGGCAAAGTACATACTTGATAAAATAACTTATATTCGACTCGCCGGTGTTATATAGGTCAAAGGTGAGAGTTTTGAAAAGCGATACCATCACAGCTAATTACCACTGTGCCATCTTCTTGAGGTGCAATCTCAAACTCCACCTACAGTAAAATATTCACACTGTGGTAACTTACATCAGCAATAGTTTATACATACCTACACATCACTGGCCAATCGTGTGTTACTTGCAGTGCAGTCTACTGACTCAAACATACGGTAAACATCGCCTATACGCTATGTAAATGTAATAGCCTAGGAAGTTTAAACGCCGAACATTTTAAAAAGCATCACTACCGAGCATGATTAATTGGTACAGTAACAACTAAACTGAGTGTAAATAGCTCAAATATGGTGCAAAAAGATATCCACCTACACAAACACGTTAGCAGAAGATATCTACCTTACAGAACACAACCACGTTAACAGAAGATGTCTACCTTACAGAACACAACTACGTTAACAGAAGATGTCTACCATACAGAACACAACCACGTTAACAGAAGATATTTATCATACAGAACACAACCACGTTAACAGAAAATATCTACCTTACAGAACACAACCACGTTAACAGAAAATATCTACCTTACAGAACACAACCACGTTAATAGAAGATATCTACCTTACAGAACACAACCATGTTAATAGAAGATATCTACCTTACAGAACACAACCACATTAACGGAAGATGTCTACCTTACAGAACACAACCACGTTAACAGAAGATGTCTACCTTACAGAACACAACTACATTAACAGAAGATGTCTACCTTACAGAACACAACCACGTTAACAGAAGATATCTATCATACAGAACTCAACCACGTTAACAGAAGATGTCTACCTTACAGAACACAACCACGTTAACAGAAGATATCTACCTTACAAAACACAACCACGTTAACAGAAGATATCTACCTTACCGAACACAAACACGTTAACAGGAGATATCTACCTTACAGAACACAACCACGTTAACAGAAGATGTCTAACTTACAGAACACAACCACGTTAACAGAAGATATCTACCTTACAGAACACAACCACGTTAATAGAAGATATTTACCTTACAGAACATAACCATGTTAATATGAGCTATCCACCTACACAACATAACCACATTAACAGAAGATACTAACTACACAACATAACCACATTAACAAAAGATATTACCTACACAACATAACCATGGTAACAGGAGATATCTACTTAGAGAACATAACCATGCTAACAGGAATTATCCACCCATGAAACACAGTCATGTTAGCGGAACATATGCGGACACTAAAAAGTCTGCAGCGTGAATGAAAAATGAATAGTCTGGTGGAAGCTTCCTAAATATCAATATTATTAATTTGTCAGGAAATAATGACTTACATCTCAGTTACATATCAAATCCTTACCCCTGTTAGCTTTTTAGCTATATGAATGGCTGTCTCCGTGTGAAGCGTGAGTGGCCCACACCTCACCTTTGATTGACCTGAGGCTAGAGCCATGAAGATTATCAGCTAAAATGAATAGATGACAAGCTGGTTAGTTACAGAATTGCTTCAGGCAGCACATAGTAGCGCCACTTCAGGCAGCACATAGTAGAGCTACTGTAGTAGTAGTAGCGCCACTGTGAATGATCAAGGATTGACAAGGATAAGAGAAGGAAGAGCAGAATTTCTCTAGGATTTGTTCCTTTTATAAATCAGAAAAAGCAAGCTTAATCAACCTGTGCTAACATTGAGTGATTTATTTGCTGCTCCTTTGACCTTCATATAGCCTTCAAATCATCTCCTAATATCAGTTTTAAAATGAAAGATTATAATACAAGCTCAATATACTTGTACACTAGTCTAACTTTGCAATGATATGAATTTATGAGGTGAATAAAACATATGAATCAGGCATGTTTGATGGGCAAACTATGTAGCCATAATTATAGCTATATGCAGTCAACTAGAAGGTAAATCTGGGCCTATAACCGGCATAATTTGGAGCTCAGTAATATCAGACACTAAACTGCTGACGGTTGGTAAAAGTCATAAAATCAATTCAAATGATTCAAATTCAATTCAAATGATTACACTGAAGAGAGAATGAAACGTATAAAAGAAGGTGAATGACTAGGTTGATAACCTTAGAAGGCAATTTATAGAGACTGGCATTCATAATATGTATCACATCATGTCACCTCTGAAGAAAGTTGCCTGCTCCTGCGATGTAAGTGATACTAGCAACACCACAGTAATTGTTTTTTGAAAGGCATAGAAATCATTTTATACACGTAATATTCAGATTAGAATTATCAATTGATTAATAAAATGCAAAAAGTTGATTATTCTTTTATCGGTAAACAAACTAGCGGTTGACTAGCTCCAAGTTTGGTAGACCAGACTTTATATCACAAGACACAATAACCAACTCTCAGTCTGAAAGTAGAAAAGGTTTCTAGAACGATATAGAGAAGAATATATTTGTGTATTAATAAAGGGAATCAATTAATATCTCAATTATTATTAAAAGAGTTATTAAAAAGATTTTAAAAATTGATATTAAAATATAAACTAAAATCAATTACTATATCAATATTAATTGATTTTAATATCAACTAAAATCAATTAATATATCAATTAAAATTAAAAAATATTTTCCCGCTTTTACCGTGTCATTAGCCTAACAGCACAAGCAACGGATAAACATTTTAATGAAATACAAATCAAAGACAATATGAACAAAATAAATTAATAAATTTATACTTGTAATACAGCAAAATAGACACACTAATACATGTATAGTAAATTAAGTAATAAATTTAAAAATCTTAGCAAAACTAGAATAATCCTTAGACATAAATGTTATAAAGCAAATTTTTCCCTTTCTCAAGGAATGTTAAAGAGAGTGGATAACTCTCCTAGTCTTCAGAAGATCTAAACTAAATACAACTCTTAGCTATACGCCTACACAGAAAGCAACTGCACTCACTTGATCCTGCAGGTGCTCATCAACACAGCCGAGCTGCTGAACTGCAACCAGCAGCTCATCGGCAGCTTCTCTGGCTACTTGTTCAGCAGCCTTTCCTCGTTTCCCGATGCTTGTTCCACCAAAAATACAACCAGTTGTTGTGTAGGCAGCAAGGAAAACACCGCTGCCAGTCGCTGTTGCTTGAGACGCCGACTCATATCTAGCAGCTACTGATATCGACACACTCTTCGGCAGATGCTTCTGCAGGTGCTTGCTGGCTGCAGCGGCTGATTGCTGAGCTACCTGTAGAAGAGTGTCATGGAGATGAATTGTGTCACTCGTTTGATAACTGACACTTGGGTGACAAGCTTATCAACAATATATAGAGGAGTTTGCAGTACTACCGGAACAGGAGTGGTAGAACATTACAATGTCACAGATAAATATGGATACTGTAGAATAATGGGTCTCAATAGAGTTGCCATAAACCCCGATAGCCATCGTAGAACCTAGCCAAAGAGTGTTTTCAATATAACTTCTTTGTATTACAAAAAATAAAGAAGTCAGCGAAAAATTGAAAACCACCATCTTAAGTACACATTAGAATTACTAAAGAGCTTTCATATTTGTCCCGTTTATAAATCAGAAAAATCAAGCTCGATCAACTTGTGCTGTCATAAAATGATTTTTTGCTGTCCCTCTGACCTTCGTATAGTCTTCAAAACATCTCCATGCAGTTTTTATAAACCAGAATTTGTAGAAACGGTGAACATAATATGAGTCTTAAAATGAAAATTTAAAATGAAGCTCGATATACTTGTAGACAAGTCTCACTCTGCAACGATATGAATTTATGAGGTGAATCAAATGAAATGAGCTGTAGAACATGCACAAACCATGTGAAACGTAGAATCCCGTGCAGTTCAGACTAAGGCTACTAGAATGTTCTATGAATGGGTAGAAAGTAGATATTTTTGTATACCATAAGTTCATGCAAGGCAAGTTGAAACAAAGTATTTCAAATGGTGAACTAACACATGGTTAAAATGAAACATTTCAAAGGAATGATGATTTTTGGTGCTACTAAATGCAGACCATTGTTTACTGTTGACAGTTTAAAACATAGCATGAGCATAATGTTTGACAGTGGCATGACTGGACAGGTGCGCCCAAATAATAAAAATAAAACATTTTTCTAATGTGATGTCCTCAAAGAACATGACCAACTTTTGAAATATAAGGCATGTTGGTAGTTGTCTCCACATACAGGCAACATTACCAGCTTACCACTGCTTTAGCTCGCAGTTAATTTAGGTAACGCCAAAAATTATGTCTATTGTTAAGAAAACTTCAATAATTAGTTGCTAACCATAGTTAACCATATTAGTGTGCTGGCAGTCATTGCCACATGTAATAGCTATGTGCACAATTATTCTTAGACATACACAGGTTGCAGGGTAGCACAGTTGGTAGAACGGTTAGATAGTAATCCAAGAATCCGAGTTCAATTCCTGAGTGATGTAATCTTTTCTAATAACGCTCCTATTATAGTAATGATTGATATTATTCAACCTACAGGATAGGTCATCAGATAGTCATACTAGGAGGGCCCCAAGAACGCAGCACCAGCTGAAATACCCCAGCACAAAGCTTTAGCTCCAATTAACCATAGACTTTTCTAATCTGGATAAAAAGAAAAGTCATACCTTAACTGGGAGTTGTCCAGACACATAAGAAATTCCTTCTACTTTGATTATCTCCCCACGATCAAGAAGAACTATTGGCTTGAGACATTTGATAGGCTCAATACAAACTCGAACTTTTCCACCTCCTTTGGGATAAAATCCTCTGTAAGGCGAATGAGAAGGAGATAAGAAACCGGTGAGTGTAGCAATTAACTGCTAGGCAAGGGAGACAATCACACGAAGGAATACCTTTTGAGTAGCTGACAGTCAACACGCAGTCCTATTTGCTGTGCTATTGGAAGAAATACAGTGGTGAAGTAGTCTATGGGAGGGGCACTTTCCGCATTAGTTCCCCCACCCAAGGTTAAATCACAGGCTTGGTCAGAGAACAGGGCTACGGGTAAAGATGATTGCAGCAAGAGAACAAGACTCCTGCAAAAGCGATGCAGTATGTATTATAGATGATTAACAAGTGATAATGGTGGCTGACTGAAATATAGCTAATAATATAAGCATTCCACTTGCGAATTAGTTTTAAGAATAAAATATAAAGAGTAAAATTCTAAAACCTGTGGTTTTTATTCAAATACTATAGGAATATGTATTATGTATGTAATACATGGAATATGTATGTATCCAAATCTTCTCAAACAAGGATGTCTTACTTGTCAGTTTAACAAGTACTTGTCTTAGTCTGCCACTACTGAAGATGGAGGTTTGTAACTCTGCCTTAGAGTTACAGACCTCAGTAAAGAAGAATGATAGTACAAAGTTTCCAAGATAGAAGCTTGTTTAAGTAACATTCAATCTGCAGCAATATGTGAAGGTCAAAGTTACTTGGCAAACAAAGACAACTCACCCTGCAGTGCCGACTTCCTTCGAGTAAATACCTCCATGTACTTGGCCCGATGGCTGTAGTTCGACAACACATGAGTTGACTTGGTCTCCTGACAGTTTTGCATGACTCATATCACCCAACAGCTGTATGCCACAGAGGTGTTGGGGCCTGACAAAGTAGTAGACTACTAACAGCATGCTCAAAGCATTAATATAATGCTTTGATATCTGCATAGGTATCTAGATCATGAATATCTGCTTTGGTATAATGATCAGATATCTGTCTATTACCAATAGAAGAAAAGTAGACTGCGTAGCTGTTTTTATAGGCGGATGCAGTGATAGAGCTGTCTATATAACTCAACAACATGTAAGGAAACAACTAAATGATACCCACCGCAGGCCTGGTTTTGATCTATTGGCTCTGATATCTGTGATTTTAATAGGCTTTCCCAGAATGCAACTCAGAGCAGTAGCATTCCTTAAGATTTGTCCCCCCTGAATGCAATGTAATAAATATCATATGCGATGAAGATACGAGCTATTATGTTCTCAACATGTAAGCTTCAAGTTATTCTTTGCTCACTCACCCCTTCTAGGATATTTCCCGCTAGTTCGATCATTTCCTGCTGTATGATGCTGTGATCACGATGCACCAGCTGTTCTGCTAAAATATAGCAACTTGATGTACAGCTATCATATTTACATTCTATATGAACTATGACTTGAGTATACAACTTGATGTACAGCTATCATTTACATTCTATATGAACTATGACTTGAGTATACAACTTGATGTACAGCTATCATATTTACATTCTATATGAACTATGACTTGAGTATACAACTTGATGTACAGCTATCATATTTACATTCTATATGAACTATGACTTGAGTATACAACTTGATGTACAGCTATCATATTTACATTCTATATGAACTATGACTTGAGTATACAACTTGATGTACAGCTATCATTTCCATTCTATATGAACTATGACTTGAGTATACAACTTGATGTGCAGCTATCATTTACATTCTATATGAACTATGACTTGAGTATACAACTTGATGTACAGCTATCATATTTACATTCTATATGAACTATGACTTGAGTATACAACTTGATGTACAGCTATCATATTTACATTCTATATGAACTATGACTTGAGTATACAACTTGATGTCCAGCTATCATTTACATTCTATATGAACTATGACTTGAGTATAGAGGTGAAAGCACAAACGCTATTTCATGTTTGTACAAACTAAAGATAATATTATTCCAGTGAATAGGATTCACTGATAAAATGGCATATAATATAATGCAATAAAATGATTATAATGACATGACATAAATGTCTGAAAAAAGAAATTATTCCAATTGTTGATTTCTTGAAATTCTCGGCTAAGGCTGCTATATTATGAGTGTCCATTGACTGGCTGAGCTAACAGTCATCTATTACATATTATTTATCAGTTGAGTGGTGAGGTCCTTGTACCTGCTTTCAGATATTCATGAAGCCCAATACAACCTGCATCATGGATTTACGGTGACTAAACTGGCAACACCAGCTCAAAGTTGGATTTGGAATCTGAGCATCCTGTTGGAACGAAGTAAAATACCCAACAAAGAATGACTAGACTTCTCAGAAAGTGTGTTGTCGTCACACTCATATAGATAAACACAATAGATAAACTTATCATTTGGCTAGCTACTGCATCAGACCAAAGATGCCAGAAACAGGTCCAGAAACAGATCTGGACCTGTTTCTGTCCGCTAAATTACATCTCTGTACTGCCAAGAGAGGGACTCTGGTAATGCAAAATCTGTGTTCCTTAATACTTTTTTACACGCAGTTTCAATGGAAATGACTCAATTCGATACTAATCATAATGGCTCGAATGACACCCGGCTTAAAAATGTTGGCGCTGTGGTACTCTCACTCCGGCACCCATTGAAAAACAAGCTAAAAAGCAAACAGAAAAATGACAAGCCCATCTTAAAAATTGTAGAATGGAATGTAAGGATACTTCTTGACAGAAATCGCTCAAACCGCCAAAAAATAATGACAGGCGAGAAAACTTTAACGATATCAGATTGATTCCTCAGTACTTTGCAAGACTTGTCTAACGATCTCAGGGAGTTTGGTGAACAGTCTACACATTCTACTAAAGTAACAGAAAAGAACATGAACGAAGAGACTGAGGGTGGCTTTGCCATCTGAAATGACATAACCAAGGAGATGGAACAAGACCCAATCGCAGTGAGAGACAGGATCATGGCTTTGTGGCTGCCACTAAAGAAAAATGCATACTTGTCTGTCATAAGCACCTATGCTTCCATTATGAGCAATGCTCACGAATTCAAGGAAGAATTTTACAATCAGTTGAGACATGGGATAAAAACCATCCCTGACACAGATAAGCCGTTTATTGCAGGTGACTATGATGCGAGGGTTGGTGTAATCACCGGAGTTGGCAGAGTTATCAGATATCAAGGTCAAAGAAAATTTAACTCTAACGGCAAACTTCTACTTGCTTTCTACTCAGAGCATGAAGTCATTATCATCGACACCATCCTCAAGTACATGGATTATCCTAAGACGACAGGGATCCATCCAAGGCCAAGCATTGGCACTTACTAAACTATGTGATTACAAAACAAGTGGGCAATGTTTTGGACACCTACTACGAGAGTGGGCCAATAATAATGCACCAACAATAGAACGTTATAAATTTTGAGAAACTCTAAAGGAGAGATTGCGCCTCTGCGACTCATTCTGATCTCCATAGCACTGTTGACCATGACAGATGCTAGAGGGTAAATGATAGACCACCTGAATGAAAATATATAAAATACAATACTTATATAATACATAAATATATAACATATAATACTCATATAATGCATATATAAAAAAGAACAACATTATGAATATCTACGTGACAATTAACTCATGAACTTTGTATATGTAAATTTAATAATTGTACTCATTAAATCAGAACCAATTTGTTAGAGCTCTTCATCTGACCAGCTAAAGATTGATACACACGATCATATCGTTTAGAAATACTAAGCCTTAGAGTTTTCAATTTTCTATCTGGTAAAGGACAACACTGGCTGCATCAATGTATGTGAAAAGCAATGACATGACAATAGTTGTCATTGTTACAATAATTATCATTCTGCAACTTAGTTGCTATTTTCATGACATGTAGAATGTGGGTAGAAAAGGCATAGTTCAATATATTAAATTTTGACTTCAGTTTTTCCACAAAACCGCCTATTTGCTACTGTAAACTTAAGATTGTAAAATGTTCTATATTGTTGTTGTCAAAAAAGCATTTGGGTTTTTCTACTAGCCATCGCATTGTTGGTAAAAGAAAATCACATGTCAGTGCATGAAGTTTTTATGTATAGATATATCAAAATATATTACACCATTAGCTTTCATTATCTTTCTTATTACATGTATCTTCTTTTCTGCTGGGATGCGCTGTCTGGGTAAATTGGGAAATCCTCTTTGATGCTCATCATTTCTTGTCTAAACAAACCACCTACATTTGATCATGACTTGTAGGTGCTCCAAATAATTTTGTCACAAACGCGCATGCTAGGAACAATACAAAATGTGCTATGTCCATTTTAAAGCCTACCGACAGAATACAGTATGCCTGCTTGAATGGGTAACTTTGAATTCTCACTATGCTCTACGATCAACCAACTGACACCATCATCTATAAAAAGTGTATATTTTACTATATTATTCTATATTACGTGGCTTATTATCCTGAAGGACAGAGGAACAGTCTTTTCCAGCACCCTTTTATTATTATACACTTATTCATAGCCACCAACAAGCTTATGCAACCCACTTGTAAACAACTCTCATAACATATTAAGCTAGTTTTCGAGTTAATATCTTTGCAATTTTGATGGTTTATTATTTCAACAGCTCCACAATTTATTATTTCAACAGTTCCACAATTTATTATTTCAACAGTTCCACAATAAATATAGTGCATACATACTTTTGCTTCGTATAAAACTAAACCTACGTGTATTATACAACCAAATAGCTTTACTTTTTTGAGTTTCAAAAATAAATACAAGCCAATCTTAAAATAAAAACAGAACTAAACACAATTTCGCAAACATGAATCTAAAAACGGAAAAAAACTTTTAATTTTGTATTATTTTCTTTGCAGTAAACAGACTAAAAAAGCTCCCCCAGCCACAGCTGATGGGACAATTACCCTGGAAAGGGTAGAGGCCACGCCTCCATTCACTCATGTTGGGTTGGATGTATGCGGACCTCTTAATATAAGGGAAAGAAGAACAGAGTTGAAGCGATGGGGTCTGATGGTGACATGCATGTATTCAAGGGCTGTGCACATTGAAGTACTTGATGATCTCTCAACTGACAACCTGATTCAAGCCTTGAGATGTATCATTGCCATTCGCGGACCAATTAAAACCATCACATCTGATAATGGAACCAATTTTGTTGGCGCTAGTAATGAATTGGAAAAGGAATGGAATGCGGGTAATCTCCAAAATTATCTGCTCACCAGCAACATCGAATGGAAATTTAATGCACCACTTGCTAGTAACCAGGGAGGTGCCACGGAGCGGATGATCAGGTCCGCTCGAGCAGTACTTTCAGCAATCGCTCTGAAGTACAAGGGGCGAATGCATACAAAGACACTTCAAACAGCTTTTCATGAAGCTGCCAATGTTATCAATAGCCGTCCTCTGACGGCCACTTTAATAAACTCCCCAGATGAACAGATTATCACTCCTAACCTTCTACTCAACATGAAGGGCAATGAGGGAGCACTACCTCCAGCCGAGTTTCCAAAAGAAGCAGTGTATGGGAACAAGCGGTGGAAAGTTGCTCAGGCTATTGCTCAAGAATTTTGGCCAATGTGGAAGTCGGAGTATTTAGGACTTTGTCACGCAAAAACCAAAATGGACTAAGGAAAGGGAAAACTTGAAGACAGGAAACATAGTGATGTTAGTTGACAATCAGGCTGCTCGATGTGACTGAAAGGCAGGAAGGATCATTTCTACCTTACTGGGCACTGATGGATTGGTTAGGAACATTGAGGTGCAGTTATCAAACATATTTGTGGACAGCATGGGAAAGAGAATAACGGAACCGACTGTTCTCCGCCGACCAGTTAACAAGGTCGTCGTTCTACTGAAACAAGAGACAATGTCTTCACAACATCCTTAAGTTAATCGTGTTTAGCATTCAGTTTATATATATTATAGATGTTAGAATGCTTTTGTTTCGTTGCTGATAGTTTATGAGCTATTATAATCACATATTATAAAATATTATATAATCACATGTAATTATATTATGCCTGTAAATATATAATCACAAACTTGAACCAAAACAGTGTTGTTAATTTTGAGATAAATTTAGGTGGGAGTGTAGATGAATTTAGTAGCAACGACTAGAGCTGCCAGAGGTAAAAGAATTGTAGACCACAAAAATGTTTGACTCATCAACTAGCTTCACTATGAAATCTATTTCACAGTTACCTAGCTGTGCCCTGACCAATTGCTCCGAATGCCTATCTAGCTGCTGACCCTTGGTCAGTCTGATTGGCCGGGTTGGAGTATGGTACCATGAGGTTATCCAATCGTAATACTGAGAGACTAATTCTGGGTGGTATTTTTTGACATGTGCTTTAGTTTTTCTGTGACAAGGAAAGAAGAAGAAGAATCAACTGAATTTAGGTCAGCAACTGACAAACAGAATACTACTAGGATGTAGTGAAATTAGCAACTTATGACCATATTTGGCAGCAATAAGTAACAGAAAACTATTGTCAACAATAAAAGAGCAATTAGTAACAATATACATGAGGTAATCGGAAAATATAGATGAGAGAGAGCACAGGCCAGTTTTATATTATATACTTTTGAGATATAATTGTTTCACGATTATCTTTTAAGTGGACAATTTCCCTTTGTTTACAGTATGCTATTTACACATTGTATGTTTGAAGTTTCGAACACTCATAAGCTTTCCTATCTCATATATAGTATTATATCAGCAAGTAATGTTTGTATCACTGTGAATGCAATTTCTTTCTCATGTTAGGTTTTAAACGTATTTAGCCTATTTCTAGGCCTATTTTCAGGCTTGAATATTGCAATAAAGAAAGGAATAAAGCAAACAAAAAGCACATCAGTAAAGTTATCCTCCCTCTTTGTCTATTTCCACAATAACAGAAGTTTTAGAGTTTCCTATAAAACGCTACACAGACCTACCAAATTAGAAGCAAAACCTGTAATATAGGAATGTGTCTAAACAGTGCCGCACCAATGAAAAAGCTTATTTAGCGTTAGACCGACAAGGTGTGTCTTTAGGAGCTTATAGGGGTTTTGCGTATTCTCCGTTTTAATGCAAAAGTAAATAAACTAATTTTAGCGTTTCCATTATAAACCTTTTTTTCTTAATGTATCAGCGAAGGCCATTTACATCATAGTTTATACTAATAATTCATACAACACACAAGTTAGTTTACAATTTCAAGTGCATATTGAATATTTAATAACAATGCATGTTAGAAATTTTGTTTTGTATATCGGAGACGATATCAGGTTTAATAATTCTTTTCACATTATCATTGTACATGTATATTGATCACAGGTGTCCTTTAGCGGGATGTAGCCGAGGCCGGGCCGTAGTCTACACACAAAAAACAACATGTTGTTTTTTGTGTGTGTAGACTACGGCCCGGCCTCGGCTTCGGCAATATCCCGCTAAAGGACACCTGTGATATTAAATGTACTACCAACTACTAAACCTTTTGTGACCAGCCTTGTATTTTATTCTCTGAGAGAGCAAATTAATTTTTTGTCTATTTTTCAAGTTTGTTCTTTCTTTTTCAATATTCGTGGCCATATATGCGTTTCTATTTTGTTTTACTATTCTGGAAAAGTTGTTATGTGTGGTTGTGGAGAAATTATGTTATGCATAACTAATCTGAATACACACACAACATCAGTGTTGAATTGCTTTGTCATATTATTCTATTTTGACTATGTTTAGTTTGTGCACTTTTGCTTAGCTTATGGGAACTAATTTGATTATTACTGGTTCAGGTACAAGTGAAGGTGTAGAGCTATTGTAAGCAATATTAATATTTACCAGTCAAAGTTACTTTTTTATTCTATAAGTCAAACAATGAAATACATAACTAACAAAATTCTAAAACAATAATATTAATGACAAAATGTTAAAAGAGCTAATAAAAGTTACATCCTTACTCGAACGGTCGTGTATGCTTGTTGATCAGTCCTGTACAGCTGTGAGTTTTGACAGTCAAACGAGAGTCGTGAGAGGCCATAGGTAGAGAGTGTCAGCAGTTGAGATAGTGGCGTAGAAGAGGCTCAGCTGGTGGAGGATAATGAGGCTCTAGAGGGGGGAGGAGAGAGAGGGAGACTCCTCAACAGGCAGATGGGAAAGTGTCCAAGGAGGCCTTTGGGAAGAGAGAGAGAGAGAGAGCCAGAGCTCAAGCTAGAGCTCTGAGTCATTGGAGCTGTCCTCTTTTATAGAAGTCTGGCATGTGGGATGGCTAGCCTGTGGGTGTAGGTTGAGTGTTAAGATTCAATGCTTTACGCCAAAAGTGTGAAGATATCTTGTTCGCGTTGTGAAGTCTTCAGCTGGTGCACATGGTGTTGACATGTAGGGTGGAGCTCGTGACTTACTCCTGGTATCTAGGTCATGTTTGACAGGGGTGGCAGATCTATAATCTGATGTGTGTACTCATTTGATTCGTTTCTAATGTTTCTTTGATGGTTTTCTGGTGATGGTGGTTGATAGGTTTAATTTCTTCCACTTCCCTTTGGCGGTTTTCACAGGCGGTGTTGATGCAGTTTCCATGGCTGATTTCTTCCAATTCTGAAGTTTCTAATTTTTTTTGACGTTTCCAATTATTGGATCTTTTGACATCTTCTAGGTGTCTGGCTGCTTGTACGTATTATATGCTTATCCTGTGGTTTGGCTGCATTCCCTATCGGTATGTTGTTTTCGCAGTATTTCCGTACAACAGAGTACTTTCAGTTCGTTTAGAGTCAAATATAGTCTATATATATTAGATTAAGCCGTCTTAAGCTAAATCTGGATTTCGATTTTATTCTAATAATCTTTGTTTGTACTAAAAAGTACAATCTCTAACGTCTACCGAGATCATGGCTTGTCTATTGATTTTAACATATAGTGATGTTAGTAACATGTTTCTGATTTTAATTAGTCGTACATGTAACTACTATTTATAAGCAAACCCCAAAAGTTTAAAACTAGTGTTTGCCAAGCAAAATAAATAAGAAAGTGTGAATGAAAAAGAAACTGAACGAGAGTATAAAATTCTGACAGCAACGACCACATTTCTTAGGGATTCTAGCTTATGCTAAAATTAGTTGTTAGAAAAACACATGACTGTCTCCAAAGAAGACCCTTTTATGAAGAGAATGATGAAGCTATAGTATTAGACAAGTGTACGCCTGAGTACATTTTTGGAAGCAATGGTGACCCTTCTAGTACCATGAAAATGAAGCACGACAAAATGGTTAACCTTTATTTCACAAAGGTTTAATATCCAGTTTGTCTATTTTAGCCTGAGGTGTCATATCCAGATGATCTATTGTAGCTTGAGGTACAATATCTAGATTATTTATTGTAGCCTGTGGTATAATATACAGTTTATCTATTGTAGCTTGAGGTACAATATCTAGATTATTTATTGTAGCCTGAGGCATAATATACAGTTTATCTATTGTAGCCTGAGACAATGACAGGGCGGTGGCGAGACATTAGCAAACTCCTGGAAAGAAATTCTCCATTTGTACATCCAGACTTTGAGCCATCTTCAGAAACACTCCCTTTCTTGCAGAGCAATTGCAAGGTTCTTGTCATCGGAGCAGGAGGTCTTGGTTGTGAACTGCTCAAAGATTTGGCTTTGTCTGGTTTCACAGACATATCCGTCATAGATATGGACACCATAGATCTTTCCAACCTCAACAGACAGTTTTTGTTTAGGTCTATTGCCATGAAGTTAATTAATTCAACGTTACTAGTTGCCATACTACTAATGTTGCTGTTCAGATAAAAGTGGGCTGGACTGCCAGTTACCACAGCCGAGGTTACCTAGCTATAGATAGGAGCCTGATATAATACATATCATATTAAGTTAGTAGCAGCTGATATACAACTGGTAGACTTGACAGTTGTAGTGGCTCATGATATACACTATTATTTAGCTTAATAGTAATAATCATTAGTCTGTAGTGATTACCAGTAGCCAGCTGTGATCAATAGTAACAGTAACTACTAATAATCGGTAGTAAATATTAGTCTACGGTACTAACTACTAGTAATTGGTTAGTTATTATTGGTACTTGATAGTAACTACTAGTAATCAGTAATAACTACTTGTAATTGGTAGTAACTACTATTAATCGGTAGTAATTACTAGTATTCGATAGTGATTACTGGTAATCTGTAGTAACAGTTAGTAATCAGCAGTAACTACAAGTAATCGGTAGTAACTTCTAGTAATCGGTAGTAACTACTAGTAATCGGTAGTAACTACTAGTAATCGGTAATAACTACAAGTAATCGGTAGTAACTTCTAGTAATCGGTAGTAACTATTAGTAATCGGTAGTAACTACTAGTAATCGGTAGTAACTACTAGTACTCGGTAGCAACTACTAGTAATCGGTAGTAACTACTAGTAATCGGTAGTAACTACTAGTACTCAGTGGTAACTAATAGTAATAACATCCTAGCATACACAGCTGTGGATTGTAATCGCTGTGATCTCTAGAACTTACCAGGGCTCACTTCATGAGCTATAATTATTCTTATATCACCTCGCTACATTTGTCATTCAACCGAAACTTCACCATAGAAGGCTAGCAGCTGATTTTCCAACAAGAGATGCTTTAGTCTTCCAGTAAAATGCCTACTTCAATGTAGTGATGTGGTGTATATTCCTGACCTTGACCCTGCTGTTTTTCTACACAGGAAGGAAGATGTTGGGAAGGCTAAAGCGGATGTAGCAGCTGCTTTCGTCAATGGTAGAGTAGAGGGCTGTCAGGTGAAAGCACATTGTAATAGGATTGAAGACTTTGATGAAAGCTTTTACAGTCGTAAGTGGGACTAGTCAAGGCCATGCATGCCAGTGATGGGCTGCTGCCATAATGCATGGCCATAAGGCATAAAACAGTTTTCTCATCTAAAACGGGAGCATCACTACTTTTAACCTAAAAGTTTTATAACTAATTTAAAGTATATATCTTTTTGTGTCAAGCGTTTAAAATTCACTGTTTGCTATGTAATTTCTAGTCATAGTAGGATATAGTTATATTGGTAGTAATAATAGTAATAGTTATCACCATAATAATAGTAATAATTATCACCAATCAATTTTTTTCTTTTTTAAAAGTAATGGTGACTAAACCTGTTTTGGGGATAATTCTTTTAATAAAAATTGAGCATTACTTTTCGGCATAGTTAACTTCATTATTTATTATATTGTTCATATCAATTCTATGTGTTTAGGTGATTGTGTTGAAATAATATTTTGTTAATGATTGTTTGGTATGAAACACGTAATGATATGGTTTAGTTGACCTTTAGTAGACCTCAGAGATGGAATAAGCTGAACCAGTTGGCAAAAATCAATTTACGTTAGCTGTAGCTGATTTCACGTCTCTTCATATTGGACCAGCTATGAGATGGTAGATATATGAGATGTTTGCAAATTTAATTTTTATGTTTTGTTTACCTCATTCGTAAAAAATAAAAAAGTGATTTGATTTACCAGGTCTATTTTTGTTAGCACAGAATAAGGACCTAAAATATTTGCTTAGTTTAGTTGATTTTTGAGTTTTAACTCCGACTACAGGCGACGGTATTAATCATCCAGCGTTTATGGCATTTTATTGCATTATACCTCTCCAGAACATTATTCCTGGTTCTTTTCCCAGAGTTTCATATCGTCGTCTGCGGTCTTGACTCTATAGTGGCTCGACGGTGGCTGAACAGTATGCTGGTGAGTTGAGCCATAAGTTACATTCTCTATCCTAGTTCTTTATCAACTGTATGGTCACAATCTATATGCTCTCGGAAAACCCTTCATGTACACGTACTCTGCGTTAGCAATCTTGCTACTATCCGTCAGTACTGTATATACTCTCTGCTAGTACTCTATATACTCTCTAGTAATACTCTATATACTCTCTGCTAGTACTCTATATACTCTCTAGTAGTACTCTATATACTCTCTGCTAGTACTCTATATACTCTCTGGTAGTACTCTATATACTCTCTGGTAGTACTCTATATACTCTCTAGTAATACTTTGTATACTATCTGCTAGTACTCTATATACTCTCTGATAGTACTATATATACTATCTGCTAGTACTCTATGCACTCTCTGGTAGTACTCTATATACTATCTGCTGGTACTCTATATACTATCTGCTAGTACTCTATATACTCTCTGGTAGTAATCTATATACTCTCTGATAGTACTATATATACTATCTGCTAGTACTCTATATACTATCTGCTAGCACTCTATGCACTCTCTGGTAGTACTCTATATGCTCCCTGGTGCTACTCATTTTACTATCTGATAATACTCGGTATGTCATGTGATAGTGCTGCATATTTCATATGCAGGTCGGTCTGCTGCGATATGATGACTCTGGTACTCTTGACATGACATCTATTATACCGATGGTAGACGGTGGAACAGAGGGTTTTAAGGGGAATATCCGAGTCGTTCTTCCAGGAATTTCTGCCTGTCTCGAATGTACACTAGATCTATATCCTCCCCAGGTACAACTGCAATATCCTCTTCAACTCCAACTACCCAATATACACTACATGGTGTTTACAGGTCAACTAACCAATGTGCACTACATGGTATTTACAGGTCAACTAACCAATGTGCACTACATGGTATTTACAGGTCAACTACCCAATGTGCACCATAGCCCACACACCTAGGTTACCAGTGCATTGCATTGAATATGTCAAAGTGCTGCTCTGGCCACAAGAGAAACCGTTTGGAGAGAATGTGGGTATAGACGGTGATAACCCTGATCACATTTTATGGATTTTGGAAAAGTCTAAACAGAGAGCTGATGAATTCAACATTACGGGAGTCACTCATCGTTTAACCCAAGGTTCCTTGTTGAGATCACTCTACTGATATAAAGCTCTATCTTTCACTTCAGAAAATGGTTTTTAATATACATGCCTTCCTATTTGCTATTTTATCTCTTTATCTCTCTTTCAATGTTTTTTAATTTTGTTCATTGTTCCTACTCATAATTACTCAAATTACACAATTGCTAAAAGTTTTACACGTATCTTAGTATATACTGAATTGTCGGAGTTGTCTGACACTGCCTACTTTTATAGGAGTAGTAAAAAGGATTATTCCAGCGGTGGCCTCGACTAATGCTGTTATTGCGGCGGCGTGTACAACAGAAGTGCTCAAAATATCTACAAAGTACGTATTGCTTCCCCTTTAACAGTTCTCTATCGTGATTCTTATGTATCTTTAATGATTTTTTTCCGATTCTTTCTGCCTTTTTCTTTTTGTCAGGTTTATTTGGCATATCTTACCTTTGGCTCAAAAAATATCAGCATCAGCAACATTTGGTCGCATGCACCAGGGTCTCTCCTTGAGTTGTTTAAGACAATCGTGGTGTCAGAGCTTAAGACAGGTTAAGACAGGTGTCAGAGCTAACAGTTTGACTGGATTAAGAGCCGTAACATAACAGACAGTTGTTTTTGTAAAATTTCTAACATTTCTTCATTTTTATATAGTTATTAAATATCTTAGTAATTTTCCTCTGTCATTTGCATCTGTATCCACTTTTTATAATGTAATTCAGCTGTCGTCTTCCCTTGAACAACTATCTGAACTTCAATGACCTCTCCGGCGTCTACACTCATAAATTTGAGGCGGAGAAGAAATCAGATTGTCTCGTCTGCTCAAACAAGCCAGTGCCTCTGCATTTTTCTGGTCAGACAAAACTTCAGGAAATTGTGGACTTTCTCATAGAGAGTCCTACTTAGTAAGTAGCCAATAGTAACGTACCAATCGTGTGGTCACTGGTAAACTTACCTGCTAGATATGTGCAAGAACTTATGAGGTTCTTTATGGTGAGATTATGACCTCACATTGATTAATCATTTGCAGTAGTTTTATATGGGTATTTTATATATTTTTTTTATAAAAATATATATATAAATATAGATATATATTTTTACAAAAATATATAAATTTCTATATATATATAAATTTCTATATATATATATAAATTTCTATATATATATATAAATTTCTATATATATATATATATATATATATACAGTCAAACATGGATAACTCGGCCACGGATAGCTCGAAAACATGGTTAATTCGAACAGTTTCTTTGGTCCGTTCCCACGTAATGATAAATTGCTATAGATAACTCGAACTCAACACTGTTAATTCGAACTGTTTTTTTGCCCAACGGCTACCGAAACGGTTGTTATCGCTTTAGAAAATAACTTTATTCAAAGCCATAGAGGTAAACCTCATATTTTCGTAATTCATAAGCGTTGTTATTACCACCATCGGCAAAATAATTTTGTCAACGACTTTTCTAATGGTTTGGTCAAATTTGATTTATACTGCTATACGAATAATAGCACGGGCTTGCCGGGTCACGCGCGCAAGGATATTCGCCACGCGCATACAAAACAAAAACAGCATGTTGTTTTGTATGTGCGTGGCGAAAATCCTTCAGTGCGTGACCCGGCTAGCCCGTGACGAATAGTTTTCCGACGTTGATTCCGTGTTGAATCAACGTTGGAATGTTGAATGTTTAAAACGTCTTAAAATTGTTTTTATTAAACGTATACGTTGTCTTAGCTAAAAAAAACTATTCATCGTTTGACCTAAACACAGAATACGTGTGTACATTCAATAAGTATCCATTCAAAAAGCGTGAGTGATATACAATGTACCGTTAAGCCTCGTAAAACTTTTAATTGAACTGCCTCGGAGTGTTGCTCTTAACGAATCCCAGGTAAACTAAGGGATTTTTCTTTGGTAACTTTTTCTTGAAGTTGCATAAACTTCAAGAAAAGTCGGCAAAATTGATCGTGGGTAAAACGCTCAAAAGAAAAAGATGTCTTTTCTTTTGAGCATTTCAACAACGATCAAGTTTTGCCAATGTCAATCTAAAAAAACGTCCTGGCAATAACATCACCTCAAACAACAAACCAATCTCAAGTGATAGAAAAATCTCTATACTTTTTGATAAAAACGTTTTAAACTTTACATTAGAAGCATTTAATTTGAAACAAGCCATTTGTGCTTTTGATTTATATTATAGTTTGTATATGTACATGTATCTACTAATAAATAAGTAAATATATGGACTTGTGACAGTGCTCTGATAACTTGAACGCTCTGATAATTCGAACACTTTTGCTCGGTCCCTTGAAGTTCGAGTTATCCATGTTTGACTGTATATATATATATATATATATATATATATATATATATATATATATATATATATATATAGAGACATATACATTTTTATAAAAATATATATATATATATATAGAAACATATATATTTTTGTAAAAATATATCTATATATATATATAGAAACATATATATTTTTGTAAAAATATATCTATATTTATATTTTTTTTTAAAGAAAATGTATAAAATATAAAAATACCCATATAAAAATACTGCAAATGATTAATCAATTGAGGTCATAATCTCACCATAAAGAATCTCATAAGTTATATATATAAAAATATATATATATATTTTTATCAATGTGAGACTATTCATTTTGTACAAAAAGTATGATCAGTGATTTCTTTGATGCTTTATCATGGCTCAACCCCTCTCTAGTTGTCCTGGTCTAATTATAGTTGTCCTGGTCTAATTATAGTTGTCCTGGTCTAATTATAGTTGTCCTTGTCTAATTATAGTTGTCCTGGTCTAATTATAGTTGTCCTGGTCTAATTATAGTCCTGGTCCAATTATAGTTGTCCTGGTCTAATTATAGTTGTCCTGGTCTAATTATAGTTGTCCTGGTCTAATTATAGTTGTCCTGGTCTAATTATAGTTGTCCTGGTCTAATTATAGTTGTCCTGGTCTAATTATAGTTGTCCTGGTCTAATTATAGTTGTCCTGGTCTAATTATAGTTGCCCTGGTCTAATTATAGTTGTCCTGGTCTAATTATAGTTGCCCTTGTCTAATTATAGTTGTCCTGGTCTAATTATAGTTGTCCTGGTCTAATTATAGTTGTCCTGGTCTAATTATAGTTGTCCTGGTCTAATTATAGTTGTCCTGGTCTAATTATAGTTGTCCTGGTCTAATTATAGTTGCCCTTGTCTAATTATAGTTGTCCTGGTCTAATTATAGTTGTCCTGGTCTAATTATAGTTGTCCTGGTCTAATTATAGTTGTCCTGGTCTAATTATAGTTGTCCTGGTCTGATTATAGTTGTCCTTGTCTAATTATAGTTGTCCTGGTCTAATTATAGTTGTCCTGGTCTAATTATAGTTGTCCTGGTCTAATTATAGTTGTCCTGGTCTAATTATAGTTGTCCTTGTCTAATTATAGTTGTCCTGGTCTAATTATAGTTGTCCTGGTCTAATTATAGTTGTCCTTGTCTAATTATAGTTGTCCTGGTCTAATTATAGTTGTCCTGGTCTAATTATAGTTGTCCTGGACTAATTATAGAGCTTATACCATAATACAATCTTACTAAAACATAAAATTGTCAGTATCCTATATGTCTTCTTTAAAAGGATTTTGTACGCATTACTTTTAATGCACTCATAAATGAATAAAAGTGTTTGCTTCCAAAGAGGAAGTAGTCTCAGCTGTTACTCTTCCATATCCTTCTAGTGTTTCAAAGTTATTTATAGCGGTGGAAATATTACTAGTTACTAACCAGTAATACATAGTGATCTCTGCTTTGTTTACTCATTGCCATGGCTATGTCTATTTTTTATGTTTTTACTTGAAGCCAAATGAAGGCACCAGGTTTACGAACAATAGTCAACGGCAAGCCAAAGACTCTCTACATGCAAACGGTTCCCTCACTCAAGATGGCCACCAAACCAAACCTGAAAAAGACTCTCCAAGGTATGGAATAGCAACACATGTCTATAGCTAGTTGTATAGTGAGTATGCTGCCAAAGAGCTACTTTGCATCACCCTTCTCATGCATTGCTAAACCACATGCTAAACTAGGTCTTAACTACAGGTTGGCCCTCTGAACTACAGGTTGACACTCTGAACTACAGGTTGACCCTCTGATCTACAGGTTGACCCTCTGAACTACAGGTTGGCCCCCGAACGACAGGTTGTCATCTGAACTACAGGTTGACCCTCTGAACTACAGGTTGACCCTCTGAACTGCAGGTTGACCCTCTGAACTGCAGGTTGACCCTCTGAACTACAGGTTGACCCTCTGAACTACAGGTTGGTCCTCTGAACTACAGGTTGACTCTCTGAACTACAGGTTGGTCATCTGAACTACAGGTTGGCCCTCTGAACTACAGGTTGGCCTCCGAACGACAGGTTGTCATCTGAACTACAGGTTGACCCTCTGAACTACAGGTTGACCCTCTGAACTGCAGGTTGACCCTCTGAACTACAGGTTGACCCTCTGAACTACAGGTTGGTCCTCTGAACTACAGGTTGACTCTCTGAACTACAGGTTGGTCATCTGAACTACAGGTTGGCCCTCTGAACTACAGGTTGGCCTCCGAACTACAGGTTGACTCTCTGAACTACAGGTTGTCTCTCTAAACTACAGGTTGCACCTCCTAACTACAGGTTGACCCTCTGAACTACAGGTTTGTCCTCTGAACTACAGGTTTGTCCTCTGAACTACAGGTTTGTCCTCTGAACTACAGGTTGGCCCTCTGAACTACAGGTTGCCCCTATGAGCTACAGATCAGCCCTTACCGTACGAGTAGAGATCCAAACATGCGGCCACCTGCTCCTGCCAATAAAATTATTGCTTTAAAGTTAAAAATGAATTCACACAACATTTTAGCAGATTTTATCAGAAACTGTCAGCATTTTTATCATTTGCGGTTGTTGTTGATATTTGAGGTGATCTGACTGCCAGGATGTTTCAACATTAAAATACGTGCTGAAATGATGTGACTAGCTGCTATCGTTGCTAGAATTGAAATAGGCTATTGCGTTCAAATGCAGCTTTATGAGTATCTATTCTGTAGGTCTATTTGTAACTACAGGCGTCATAATCGCACTTTCGCTTGATTTGGGTGTTTTAACTGCTACCAAGTTTTATCAATTTTAATTTTGAAACATCCTGGCAGTCAGATCATCTCAAACATCAAAAACAATCACAAATGATAGAAAAGTACCAAAACTGTCTGATAGAATCTACTACAGTTTTGTGTAAGTTCATGGTTAATGCCAATTTGCCAATGCCAAACTATTCTGCTGGTTGACAACTCCACACAGTCTGTTATCTTAGCGAGAAGAAGGCAATTAGTAATGAATATTTAAGAAAGTTTTACTGCCAATGTTTTCACTAGCTAGTCACACTCTCGTTTATGTAAATTTATTCTAGGCGACAATCCTTGATTAGTTTCCTTTGATTTAAATGCTTTGAGAACCTTTCATGAATTTCAGACATTCCCACATTTAAAAATTACTCAAGTTGATATTTGCTACCATGCGTATCGGCAAACCTGTTCTTGGCTTTGTGAATTTGTTACTTGCAGGGAATGCTGGGAAGTTCACTCGAGGTTTCCACAGTTATCATTGCACTTGTAATTTCCTGTATGCCTTAATACGTTTACTTATAGAGCTGGAACTGGTCTCTGGGCAGCAGATTCTTGTAGCTGATGTCACGACACCCAACACCCTAACCTTTCTGCTTCAATTCACTTCATCCGCTTCATCTATGTCCAGCTGATGTTTCTGACCGCTTCATCTGTGATAACTGGACACTTGCGCATCGTTGTCACCACCTGTCTAGAAGTGTCGGAACCTAGCAAATGGTGTCATTACTCGATACTGCTGTCACTATCTATTTAGAAGTGTAACTGCAATCAGACTCTAGTCTAGCGTGACTGCTGGTTTTGATCTGTTTGGTGAGGTTCAATGGTGTACCCCTCCCACCCGGCACAGTGGGCCTAGAGCTGCTGAAGTGGCTCAGGTTTAATTTGTTCTTTCTTTAGTTACGAGTTGCATCCTCTTGGTAATAGTGTAAATTTCCCTATTCATTTTTCTATTGATTAAAATCAAATATCCAACAGTACCTATTTTTTAATGAGTTTTCGGCCTCCTGTTTTTACATTTGCGTATCTTTATGTTGTGTACGTATTTTTAACTGTTTAGAGAGAGAGAATTAAAAACACTTCATTAGCCTCAGGACTGCCAGGAGCAAATATGCAGCCCTCACGCAGCCCTCATGCAGAGCCCATATACCAAGGTTATGATTAAAGTTTAGCTGGCCAGAAAGTTGTGATTGTTGACTAGTAACTTAAAGTTACATAGATTTGTTCCTGATTTGAGGAACACAGTCTATTATGGATTGATAAATATTCTTAGTACGCTTTCCAAATAATAACAAAGTTATATATTATCCTAATTAGGTTATATGTTTGCTGTCTGCTGATTCGTTGTCAGTTTTTGATTTTGTTAGTTCAACAGTTACGTTATCATTCACTTGCAGCTTGAATATAAATTCTGTAACAAATTCTTAGTCTACAAATCAGTTGAACTAACTTGTTATTGTCAGCTGGCCATTTCTGTTGCTACAGGGTTAAACTAGCTAGTAAGTAAAGCTCCTCAGCCTATCCATGATCAGTAAATTATATGCATGGCTTTTTTCGAGGATTATCAATACAGTGAATAAGGTGAGTCAAATTGCGGCACAAATTGATGCTCTTTGCTGTTATTTTGTATCAGCAAGAAATAAAATGTTTCTGCTATATCGATTCATGAGCGTTACACGCCACGTAATAGGCTGATGAGATGCTGATGACAAAATGGTGGCTCCAGTAAATGCATTGTACGGTATCCAAGCAGCTATAGCTCGAGCAAGACATTTCATCTACAACAACAAAAGAAAACCTTTGTTTTAAATTTCTGGTAAGTTCTCTCATCTCTGAAATTGCTTCCATTTTAATCAAGTAACGGTTGAGCTTTAGTCGATTAGTCTGAAATGGAAATCTCACTTGATGAGGTCATCGATTCATTTTCTTTCATGGCATAGAAACTGATCAATATCCGTTTAGCAACTATACTTATTCGAGTGAAATTGTTGAGAGTCAGATGACTTCAGGTAGGCATCTGTGCTGGTCGCAACTCGTGATCCTAGACTCAAGGTAGGCCTTGTACAACACGCTATTGCTACTGCCTAAAATCACTCACTTTCAAAAATAGCATGTGATATGTATTTCTTTTGTTCTTGCAGATGGAGAAACTATGGTTAGCTTTGATATTCTGTTTGCTGCTGAAGGGTTACCAAGGTGAGTCAGTGCTTTGGTTTATCTTATCCATACTTTACCTGTTTGTAATGGCATCGTAGGCTTTAGCTGAACCTGCTATCCTAATTTGGATAATTACAGTAGAGCCTAGTGTCTCTCTCTTCTCTGCGTTTGGTACTACGAGGTTATCTGTATAAATGGAAATAATTGTTTATTATAATTTACATGTACTTTAGGAATATTTTAGCAGTCAAATTGAATCAATTCTTGATAATTGACATCTATGGCATGGAAGGGTTGACATCTATGACATAGAAGGGTTGATGTCTATGACATAGAAGGGTTGATGTCTATGACATAGAAGGGTTAAATGGGGAAAATTAAGCTACTAACTAACTTAGAGTTAATATACTGATGAACAGAGGCATTTATTTGACAGCGATGCGTATTTCCTGTAGGCTTATGATGGTCACTCTAGTTGGTGATTATTTCCTGTAGGCTTATGATGGTCACTCTAGTTGGTGATTATTAGAATCTTCCCACTTCTATTGGTCAATATCAGAAGTTCTGCTAGTTGATTTTAATTATGGAAAACCATCTTTTAAATTTTTTAAAATTTTAAGATGCTTTCTTACCTTTTTGTACAACTTATAGCGTTTTTAGTATTATTCATAAATCAGGGTTCATTCTACTTGCAGGGAAAAATCAAGAACACGATGAGCCAATCACGTGTCTACTTGCATACAGCTGCTCTCGTGACCTTTGTCTAAGGTATGGAACTCATATATGCTCTATATGAACCATAAGACACCTGTCAATAATGGCAAGTATTGACAAGTAGGGCTAGCATTTGCTCTGAGACATACTAGTATAGTGTTGAATTGAAGTTTGGTTTATAATTCGAATCGTGACTTATTGATAATGCTTATCGGCTTCAATATACTAAAACAAGCACTTTGCACAGAATGTCTTTGCATTGTAGGAATGTGGCATGTATTCATGGTGTATGCTCTGAGGCTGGAGAAGGCTGCCTCTGTGACAACTGTTATACTGATGAGCAGTGCAGCACCTACAGTACGTCTTCTTAGGCTATCAGTTTAGTAGTAACCAGTATCACAAGCCTTTTAGGGGTTGTCTTCCTTGAATTCTAAAACTTTATATCTTAACCTCGTTATTTAACACTGAAATCTGCTTGTCCAACGCAGAGTGAGAGTGTGTATAGTTTTAGGGTTGTATTCATTAGACCCTAGCATGGCATAGAGCTAACTCGATTATCATAAGATACAAATAGATCTAAAATCATAGAGTTTAACAATATCAAAGGTAGGCATTACGATTAGTTGATGGTGAACATGTGATACAATGAAGAGCACTGAGGGTGACTGGTAACCTTGAACTTACACATGTTTCAATGATATCAATAGTAATCATGCTGAATGGCCTTGACTGGCTTAACAACCAGCTTCAGCAATCATAGTTGAATATCTGTTCTACGTCTATGAGTCTGTGATCTATTGGAAGTCAGTTGCGAGCCGTGACCTTTATGACCTCGCATGACCTATATGCACACCTCCATCTGAGTATTACTTTGAATTCATTGACTTTTGATCTATTTCTAGAGAATGATCATGTCCCAATGTTTGACGAATCACATGTGACGGTTTATGTTGACGAACATTCTAATCTTGACAACATCTATCAGGTCACCGCGTTTGACCTTGACATATGCGCTCTTGATGGTCCTTGTCTTTGCGGAGAAATTGAATACTACATGTTAGATGCAAACAGTATTCCTCTTAAAATAGATGAAGGCACGGGAATAATCAGCTTTCTAAAAGCACCTGCTGCGAGTGTCAGCTATGGTAAGTCAGTCGAACCATCCATCCTTCATGAAGCTTGATAGCAGGTGGTAATGATTATCTATTGCACAAAGACCTGAATGATATTATGTTCAATAAGGCTATAATATAATCCAGAGTAGATACCATAACATTAACTGATTGTAGACATCATTGTGGCTGCAGCTAACAGGGACCACGACTCCAATTCGACTTTCCAAAGCTCTCTGTTTAATACGATGACACTAGAGATCGTTGTAATCTCCACTCAGTTTAATGATGAGGTGAGCAAGTGGGTTTGTACAGAAATCTGAATACAGTATAGCCTTGGTTATGGTCTCCAATTCGCTCCAAAGGTCTGTTTGAAAGGCAGTTTGCTCAATATATGAAACAATACTCTCATTACAATTAATGTAAACAGTTTTTGATCGTTGTAAGACAAGAAAATGAATATTTGGCAACAATTTATTCTATTCCGCAAGCTGTATATCAAGAGAGCAGGTAATATATAAATTAGTGATATTTTTCGATGCTCTATCAAAAGATAATGCTGGACTAGGGAGTTGTCATATCTAGGGAGTTGTCATATCTGTAGCACTTCACATCTTAGTTTAGTTTCTTCAGATTTTAGTGTCAAATAGAAAAGTGTAGAAATAGCCGGTGTTTTAGTCTACTAAAAAATGAACATGTAATAATATGCTACCTGTAAACAGCAAACATGATATTGTCTGTATTTTGTAAACCACACAGTGAACACGTGTGCGTGCGATGGTAGAATACTAAATATAATGAAGCATATCACTAGCATATCGCTAGCATAGCGCTAACATAGCGCTATGTTAGCGCTATGCTAGTCCTATGATGCTAGTCCTATGATAGCGCTATGCTAGCGCTATGCTAGCATAGCGCTAGCATAGCGCTAGCATAGCGCTATCATAGGACTAGCATCAGCAATAGCATCAGCTTTCTAAATATAAATTAACTGATAGTAAATAATCTGTCACATCATCAGGTTTCCTCGGCTGATCTCGCTGTACGTTCGAGTAAAAATTGTTTAACCAGCTTTGGAAGCAACAAATCTTGAATCTGTTTTTTGAACTTGGAACAGTTCAAAAACTGTGTTTGGACTGCTCTTGGTCTATTTGACGTCTCATAGAATATAAACTTTATATACACCCTTTTTTAGTATTTTGGGAAAAAACTTTAATAACCATATATATTCTGAGACTGAATGATGTAGTGTTCTACATGTAAATAAATTTTTCAAATATGCATTATTTTAAATAATGGTTTAAGAGGGGTATCTGTATTTAAGGTAGATTGTTGTATGAAAATGAGTGTTATTATTTGTTTCGTTTTTTCTATTTACTGACTTGGATATAAAGTTTTATTTTGATAACATAAAAGTGTAATTGAATTGAATATTTTGTTTAATATTGATAATTATTGTATTAAAAACATATATTACATATATGTCATACTCAATTTTAAACAGCCAATTTCGTGTTTATTTTGACTCAACAAAATGGCACCATTAAGTACAGTCTCGCCACGATGTCAAGTAACTTGTATCGCAGCATTTAGTTTTATCTAGCAGTGTTTCAGAAGGCACAAACTGTGAGACAATCTTTTCTGCATAATGTACAACATATCACGATGTTCAACCATTGCGACCCCTTGTTGACCTCTTGTGTGTTTGAACCAGATTAATTCTTGTGTAACGTGATGGATGCTAAGACATGGACTAGATGTGGAGATATTATAATTGTTTTCAGGACCCTCCAAGAGTGGACGGCAGGCTGAAGTCTTTTGACAATGAGATTATCGGAGGTTATACTTCGCAGGAAGATCTTGTGGAACCCTCTGATGTTCACAGCAGACAAAAGAGGGTGTGTCTTTCTACTACTAGTTTGAGTGTTTCTACTACTAGTTTGAGTTTTTCTACTACTAGTTTGACCGTTTCTACTGCTAGTTTGTTGTGAGTTCATTACAAGACTGTGTTACTCTTTTTTCCGAGTTCTGATGACTTTGATCATTATCCAGGCAGCAGGATCTGCACCAGTCGATGACCTCACCATAGCCGTGTTGACTAACAACAAGACAGAGTTGAGACTCGGAGAAATTCATCAGGCTGTAATAACCGTGACATTTCCTCCTTTAAACACGACTCAAATCACAGCTGAGGTTCGTTTGTAACCATAATCTCATCCTTTAACTCTACTGCCTTGTTCTACGTCTGACAGAGCACCCAGAAAAGATATCCTGTTAATGTGTTGTTCACGAGCCATTTGTATCTATTTGTTTTTAGTTGGTTGTTTTGTGATACTAGCTGCAAGCTAGCCTTTTCTCCTTGCATTTGCTGTTTTATTGTGGCGGTTTAAGGGCACTTTAGGTACCCTTTTTGCAAGGGGTTTGCATTTGGGGCACATATGCTACTATGTAGAAGAGTTATGGTAGCTTGAATGGTAATTAGTGTACAAAATGGTACGTGGTAACATAGTAATAGAGGCCTTGTTAATAGCGGGCTTGAATTTTCAGTCAATCTTGCAATTTTCACTATAATGCAAATCGTGTCTGTTGGTCCGAAACCAGGGTTAAAGGTTAGGATGAAAGATAACTTGTGCATGACTCGAACTTACAACATTCAGCTTGTAGCCAGACACTCTTAAACCTGCGCTAATCAACCACCTTTCGGTATTTCAGAATAGTTGTACACATACTTATTCTCTGTGCTTTATCGACACACCTGCTGATCTTACACGGCACAATAGATTACCAGGGTACTAGTGTTGATAACTGTGACACGGCACAATAGACTACCAGGGTACTAGTGTTGATAACTGTGACTACCAGGGTACTAGTGTTGATAACTGTGACTACCAGGGTATTAGTGTTGATAACTGTGACTATCAGGGTACTAGTGTTGATAAATGTGACACAATAGACTACCAGGGTACTAGTGTTGATAACTGTGACTACCAGGGTACTAGTGTTGATAACTGTGACTACCAGGGTACTAGTGTTGATAACTGTGACTACCAGGGTATAAGTGTTGATAACTGTGACTACCAGGGTACTAGTGTTGATAAATGTGACACAATAGACTACCAGGGTATTAGTGTTGATAACTGTGACTACCAGGGTACTAGTGTTGATAACTCTGACACAATAGACTACCAGGGTACTAGTGTTGATAACTGTGACTACCAGGGTACTAGTGTTGATAACTGTGACACAATAGACTACCAGGGTACTAGTGTTGATAACTGTGACTACCAGGGTACTAGTGTTGATAACTGTGACATGAAGTTTTCGTAAATATTCTATGTTTCTGTAACAAATGGGTTTAATAAATGCTTAAATTACCTCACTAGATTTGTCTGCAGATCATCTTCTAGTTAATAGAGGAGTTGTCTAACCATTTGCATATCAGTGAAAATGATACATAGAAGATAGACTCTTAAGTAAAAATAACATATAGAGAATAAATCCAAGTGAAAGTAACATAAAAAGGATAACTCCAAGCAAGGCATCTATGATTAAGGGTAAACATGAGAAGATGCTCACTAGTCTTAATAGAAAGATAACAATTTATGCTCACATTTTCATAGATATTTTTGCTGGGCAATGATACGTCATATATGGGCATAAGTCAGGCTACAGTGACAAGTCTCGGTAGCTGCTTATCCCTCTCCTCTGGACCTGTGGAGGATGTCAACAAGAACTCAGTCTTCGCTTCCTTACAAGCCAATGACCTGCTGGTAACTAACTCTATATTCCTATCTAATTCATTGCGTACATTATTCCTGGCCTATTCTGAAGTCTGACATAGCTAACTCCTAACAGATAAGTCCTAAAGATAACATATTTCTCTTATCTCTAGGATGAGTCGGTGAGCATAAACCTCGGAACTGTGACGAATGCTTGTAATAACACTGCTATAGAGGATGTCAGCCTCTCTATCCATTATGATATCCTAGCAATTAATCTGCCAAACAACATGGAGGACAATGAAGTCGTGTAAGTCCTTGATATGTTATATAGGTATTGCATAACGTTATATATGTTATATAGGTATTGCATAACGTTATATATGTATGTTATATAGGTATTGCATAACGTTATATATGTTATATAGGTATTGCATAACGTTATATATGTTATATAGGTATTGCATAACGTTATATATGTTATATAGGTATTGCATAACGTTATATATGTTATATAGGTATTGCATAACGTTATATATATAATATAGATAATTCACACGCAAGGTAGTTCGGGAATCTGTACAGTTCTTATTTATGTGTGTTCATTTCCTATTATGCCGATAGTATCATAGTACAACGAGCAGGCGACTCTCTCTTAGGGAGTTTGATCAGTGAATAGACCTGCTTGTATGACTATCTAAGGAAGTTGCTCACTTCGTTCTTAATGAGACCGCAGAGAAAGTGGTGCAGCGGGTAGCAGGGTGCCCACTTTATGCATATTATATGTTCACCATACTGCTGACTCTTTACGGGTGGCACAGGTGCTTGTTACTGTTTGTAGTGCTGTCTGCGGTCTGCTCTTTGATAATGAAACAAAGATCTGGCTTACTGCTGACCCATACACTGTTCTTACCTCTATTCCCAATAAGGTGGGCGTTGTCTCGCTCTGCTGGCTTAAACAGCGTATTGCTCCTTGATGTATATTATATTGTATGTACGTGTATTTTGTATTTCTTGTAAATTATATTTCCTCTTGTAAGTTGCGTCGTTGGGAATTTTCGTATCATGATGAATCTCTATATCCTGTTCTTCTGCCATTTTATATTTAAATTTTTCTACCTGCTGTAGCAGTTACCACCACTTTCACTCATACTTATACATCAGTATACAAAAGTTAATACTGTTTTAAGGGTCTAATAATTTGTACAGATTGTGTGCTGTAAAAGATGTCTCTGTGTATTATATATGTCAGTACTATCACTTTGATGTCCTCTAGCGTGAACTTTAGAATAGTAAGTACAGTGTATACTTTATAAAGGTAAGTAGAATATAATTAGCAATGCTTAAATAGTAAATGTGATTTCAAAAGAAAGCTCAATACATTAACGACGTGCTGTGCTGTGTATTCTGTGTGAAACTTTATAATGTAGTTGTTCAGCCAATCACAGCGGCATATAACATTAAATGATGTTTACTTCTCACAGCGCTTTATACAAGATACATGTACGATATATCTAGTGCTGGTGTACATATATACATGTACGATATATCTAGTGCCGGTGGACATATATGACTATACAGGGAAAATCAAGTGAAGGTGTACATATATATATGTACAGCATATCAAGTGGAGGTGCACATATATACCTGTACAGTATATTTAGTGAAGTTGTACATATATACATGTATGATATTTCTAGTGAAGGTGTACATATATACGTTAACAGTATATCTAGTGAAGGTGTACATATATATATATGTGTGTGGTATATCTAGTGAAAGTGTGCGTATACAAGTATACGGTATATCAAGGGAAGGTGTACATATATATGTTTGTGGTATATTTAGTTGAGGTGTACATATATAAGTATACTGTATATTAAGGGAAGGTGTACATATATACATGTATGCTATATCTAGTGAAGGTATACATGTACATATATAAGTATACGGTACATCAAGGGATGGTGTACATATATACATGTATGCTATATCTAGTGAAGGTGTACATATATACATGTAAAGTGTATCTAGTGAAGGTGTACATATGTACGTGTACAGTATATCTAGTATAGGTGTACATATATACGTGTGTGGTATATCTAGTGAAGGTGTACATATATACATGTAAAGTGTATCTAGTGAAGGTGTACATATATACGTGTACAGTATATCTAGTGAAGGCAAGAATAATATAGGCTAAATTTAAAGCCTGACACTTTATTTAGTGTGAATGTATGTACAGTATTTATATATATCGTGATAGACGCTCTGTTTGTATATATTTGAATGAGGCTCTAGCAGATATCTTGTGATTTTATTATACAATAATCTGTCTTGTATATTAAGTATTTGAAACTTGAAGTTGAAATTAATATACCTTTTAAGGTATTTGCAACTTAAAGTTGAAGTTAATATACCTTTTAAGGTATTTGAAACTTGAAGTTGAAATTAATATACCTTTTGAGGTATTTAAATTCAAATATAAAGATCAATTTATGTTATGCAGACTTCAACAGACCAACAGGCTACAGTTAATGTAACTGCTCCAGACTCCATTGGGATCGGAGACTCTGCTGCAATCACTGTTGACTGTTACATTCCAGCAAGACTGTTTGATGTAAGTTTGGGTGCTATTGTAGTCCATCCCTAAGTGAGACTGTTTGATGTAAGTTTGGGTGCTACTGTAGTCCACCCCTAAGTGAGACTGTTTGATGTAAGTTTGGGTGCTACTGTAGTCCACCCCTAAGTGAGACTGTTTGATGTAAGTTTGGGTGCTATTGTAGTCCATCCCTATGTGAGACTGTTTGATGTAAGTTTGAGTGCTATTGTAGTCCATCTCTAAGTGAGACTGTTTGATGTAAGTTTGGGTGCTATTGTAGTCCACCCATAAGATGCCAGTGATTTGTTAAAACTAACATTCACTGAGAAATACATATTATCATTAACAGTTTTAGCAGCTATGAGAGATCTATACGCCTCCTCGAATGAAAGCTCGGAGTTTATCATCCTGTATAAATGGTTAAATTATTAACATTTTGGCCCTTTCTAGAAGGTTCTAGCAAATGATTATATTAGTACATATCCTAATATGGCTGTTAAGACTATGTAATTAACTCAGCTGATAGAAAGTTCTATTGGAGTTTCGGCAACATGTTGAGTTTTTTATTTATAGTTTTAAGATATTTTAGATTATTGAATGATATAAGTATCTGTTTGAGAATTCTTACTGCATTCTTATCAGTCGTAGTACAGTCATACCTCGACACGCGAGTGTCCCAACATACAAAAATTTCAAGAAATGAGACAAATTGCGAGCAAATTTTTTCCTTGAGATGCGAGACAGATTTGAGCGGGTTCGGCAGACTAACAGATATTTGGGCAGGTTTGAACAGCATCGTTTGGTCTTTTTTGTCAGATTAAAAAGGATTTGAAAGCCGGTAGAAGATAATAAAAAATTAACATGAAGACAATATTAGAATTTAGTAAGGTGTAAAATCAAAATGCATTTTTAAGTGTGTGCATAGTAAGCTACATTTATCTGAATTAGTATTAATATATGTATTATGTTGCGTGGCTTCACATAAGGGTACCAAATGTTTTGCCATGAAGCCTCTGCTACACCACCGTTAGCCGCTACCACCTTTTTTCACAAGTAAGAACTCCAAACAGTACATAAATTTTACATTTTGTCGCAGATCATAGCCACTAAATAAGTATTTGTTACTTTGTGGGCGTAGGTTGTGTGTTAGCACAATTAAAAACATATTTTTCCATAGTAATATTTTGTCGTTGAAGGGTTTTTTTAGAAGATGGCAATCAATCAATTTGTAGTTACTTATTTTATATAGGAAAAATTGATTTGAGTTCAAGACAGCTGACATACGAGCTCATTCCTGGAGCACATTAAGCTTGCATGTTGAGGTATGACTGTATAACCAGTTGATCAACCCATCAACTGGTATACATACATAGCTGTTACTATATTTCTATCAGTTTTACCGTATACTAGTTGAGCCACACATAGCTGTTACTATATTTCTATCAATTGTACAGTATACTAGTTGATCCACACATAACTGTTACTGTAGTTCCATCAATTGTACAGTATACTAGTTGTACCAATAGTTGTACTGGTTTTATATCACTCATAGTACAGTGTATCAACTGTTTCACACAGATGTTGTTTATCTATAATATAGCTTGAGTTCAAAGTATCAACTTCTCGGGGAGTGGGTGCTTGCCCTCCAGATGGCAACTTTACTCAGTCCATTTTATACATCTGCAACATGAGCATTGCTTCCATGGGAGAAAACTACCGATTCGTGAACTTCAAATCTGCGAATATAACTGAGATGACAGGGAAACCAGAAAATGCTACACATGATATTGTTTTCACTTTACATGACGTTCTCAATGTTGGCCCAGGTATGATCAGCCTGTTCATCAAGTATTTGTTTGAAGATAATAATATCATTTAGCTAAGCGCATGGTATAATCTCTTTCTAAACTGTATGAGAGTGGAATTGTACACGCTGTTCTTCCTGTAAATTTACTGAAGTTGAGGTCATCTTTTACCAGTTGTCTAGTTCCATTTCAAGCTATGAAACTCTTTCAACTTTCAAAATAAAATCAAGTCTACATTTGATATCAGATCAAAGTATAAAGATTCGAGTAAATATAGAATCAACTCTGATAATCCATGGATAATCTATATAATCACCATTTACCACTAACCATTGCGCCTTTGATAATTTCTGTTAAAATGGTGACTACCGCTATCATTCTTTAAAGAGTTGTATTGCCCTGTCTGACTGTCTATCGAGCTTGGAAAGATTAAATTGGAGAATCTTCATGCAAAATGTAGCTGATTGTTGGAGCCATTTCTTTGCCGGCCTTTTTCCAAATATAGACATCATGATTGCACTTTCACCTCATCTGAGTATTTCAACCGCAATCAAGTTTTGTCGATTTTATTCCTGAAACATGCTGCCAGTCAGATCACCTTAGACATGCTGCCAGTCAGATCACCTCAGACATGCCTCCAGTCAGATCACCTCAAACATCAAACATAATTGCATATGATAGAAAAATACTGACACTTTCTAATAGAATCTACTAGAATTTGGTGTCTGTTCACTTTTAAAACATCCTGTTCTTGCAAAGTATGGCCTAGTTATTCAGTGTAGTTATTTCTGTGTCGCTTGGCTTTTATCACAGACTTCACTGGAAACGAGACTGATCCAGAAAACCTTATAAGGCTTCTGATAGCTGTCAAGGTTGCCAATGAAACGAGTTTCATTGGCGAGTCAACGATGCTATGCATATCTACACAGATGCATACCTGGTCATTCCTTGCTGAGTTAGAAATCAGTATCACCAACATCACCAGCTCGAGCAATGGGTCCGGCACCTTCGTAAGTGTATCTCTTTCTTTAATAAGTGGTCAAGGTTTGTAGCGATATCTGTAGTTGAATCCTCGTCATTACTTCCTGTCATATAAAGTAACTCATTATGTAGTATGGAGGTTCTTTAGCTAATTAATAATATTGCCTAGTTTTAGTGTGCTTTATGGGGTATGTTGACCTCATTTCATCTGAAACCCATCTATATAAATCTCCAAGTTTGTGTATCTGTTCTTTGGTATGTCCAGTTATAGCTATTAAAATCGTGGAATGAAGAGTCCGTGTCGCAGAAGATTTGATCTCGGAACCTCCTTTTCACAGACAATATGCTAAACAAATGAGCCACGCTGGATTGATGAATTCATTGGGCGATATATGTCGCTATGTGGGTGAAAATATGCTACCGCTCTCCATTACGACGCAACGTCATTCTATGTATTAGTAAGAGCCGTAGATAACTAGCTTACTTAAATTAGCCATTGACATTGTGCCAGGCTAATGGCAAGTGGCATTATTTATAAGCTGAGTTTATAAGTGTGGCATTGCTGGCACTGCTTATAAGCTGACTTTTAATACCCGTGCAACGTGGCCATTCCACTAATAATATCATATTTCTAATAACAGGATAGCATTGGTCTGTCTAATCAGAGCTACATTAGGCTGGGTTCTTTCTCAATAGGTTTGCACGGTGATAAGTTTTGTTAAAATTTTGGACAGCATTTTGGGCGTGTTGATCTCAATTTATTTCTTTAGTTAAGCAATTCAATGTATAGGAATAGTTTCACTTTAATTACATCACAAAGGAAGCATTCGACAGCAGAAAACAAGTCACATGTGATCTTTATTAGCTGCTTTATTGTGCTGACTATGAAAAGGTTATGGTTTTGTTTCTCTTGCACTGTGTTCATTTTATCCCATGCTAATTTAGTTGGCACAATGTGTGGCAGTACATTACAATTATTACAGTCTCCTCTGATCAGTTTTAGAGAAGTAACTGGATTTATTATTAGCAGGATAACGATAACAAATAATAATATTTGATGGTATTTACTAAGCAATTGAAAATGTGGCACAACTTTCTGAACCTGTTCCAAAGGCTCTAGGATATTATGATCAGCATACACGAGTCTAAATACTGAGTACTAACATCTATAGAGCAAATTTTTACTGATTTAACACTTCTGCATTTCTGCAAACTTTGTGAATTTCAGTCAGTAGTAAAATGCTTAGTTTCTAATGTAATATTTCTAATGTAATGTAACTGATTTATATTTCATAGCCTGGATTTCCACACGCAAGTTCATCATTTTCTATGGAGACATTGTCACCCAGCGATGTACTTGTACAGTCTTTACAGTTTGATACGGTCAAGTCTACAAACTTTCACTATATCATCGAGACAATGACTAGCCTGAACACGTCTAACAAAGACAACATACCCAAGTACGGACTGAAACAATTGCTACATGCTGGTTTATGGATGTTCATTGCTTTCTCTGCATTACATCATTTGTGTGACTCCTTCCTTTTCATGCCCTCCCATCGATTGAAACATCCGTCTATGTCATACGTCTATGTCATCCGTCTATGTCATCCGTCTATGTCATACGTTTATGTCATACGTCTATGTCATCCGTCTATGTCATCCATCTCTAACCCCTCTTTTACATCCTATCAGTTTATCAACTGCTCAATAAACACAAAAGTTTTTGAAGTTATCTGTTCCTGGCTTTACACATTCATTTTGCTGAAATAGTCGTCTCTAGCACGTAGTTATTGAAATATGGATAGTATTTTGATGTCATCACTAAAACTGAGTGTTATTCAATACACGCCTTTCAGTCTTTCGAATATCTGTACCACAGGCTGGAAGTGTGCGGTGCAAAAGTCTTGGAGTGTGGAGATAACATACCTTGTGGAATAGCACCTGTTACTCCTGTCAAATTCTATGATAATCAGGATGAATATGTCAATCAGCTGCAGCAGGACCTTGGTTTAGTCCTCAATACCGGCTTCTATACTGACATAAATGTGTCCAACAGTGTTAGGTGAGAGAGTATTTTTGCTGAAATCCTTAGTATGATAGTGGTTACCCATTTCACTTTTTATAGTTTTAAAAAGCACTGTGAACAGCTGTTTTCAGTTTTTTATTTTTGCTAAAATAAAGCTATCACATGTCAACAAGTGTTGATATGTGTCAACGATAGTGGACATGTGTTGACGAGTGTTGACATGTGTCGACAAGTGTGGACATGTGGCAACGAGTGTGGACATGTGTTGACGAGTGTTGACATGTGTCAACGAGTGTAGACATGTGTTGACAAGTGTTGACATGTCTCGACGAGTGTGGACATGTGTTGACGAGTGTTGACATGTGTTGACACATGTCAACACGCATCTCTATTCATCTACATGTGTCTCTACTTTCTGACGAGTCTGTGCAATCATTAAAAAGTGTCTCCACTCATCAAGCTGTATTTACATGTACATATATTCTGCCTGTATTGTATATTTTATCTTTTCATTCTACAGAATGGAGATGTATTACAAGCTGCTAGAGAAAAATGTGGTGCCATCTAATGCAACCATTTACACCGGCATCAACATTGCTGAATACAGCATCTGGGTTTCACAGGAGTCTATTGAAATAGTTGCTGACGCCATCCATACTTCCAACTATTTACCTGTGCTAGTCAGTATCCTAACTGAACATCCGTGGGGCCAAGTCTAGTAATATTCCCACATTGTTGGGAATCGTTTGCTCTGCGTATTAAGATATATGATCTGTGTTCCTTAGAGCTCATTAGTCAGTGTTAATTCTGACTTCATTAGAGTCTTAGCTACAAAAAATTGCAATCCCAGGATAGTGGCTGCAGCTGTAAGAAAAGAAATGTGTATGTTCTATAAACATAATCATATTTTAGATATCATGAGAAGTCAAATTTGCTTTTAAGAGTTTTTGCAGTCATTTTTAAAGTTTCATGTAAGGTTATTGTTCACCTTTTTAACTGATGTAACTTGGTGTGACTTTCATACAAAATCAGTGTAAACCTAATATGTATTATAATAAATATGTTAACTACAATAAATATAATAAATGTAATAACTATGATAACTATAACAACTGTAATAGTTATAAAAATGTAATAATTATTATATTTAATATAATATATTATAGTATATAGTATTATATAATATATAATATATACTAATAATACTAGAGTATTATCAGTATATATTATACACTATTGGTATATAATAGTATATAATATATATAATATATACTACTAGTATATACAGTATATATACTAGTTTATATAGTATAGTATATCAGTATTATTATAATAATTATATTATAATTACTATAATAAATATAATAACTATAGCTAGTAGCTATTCTCAGGCTTCAAGTCACAAATTCATGGCCTCTTGTAGGGGGAGAATATCAAAGTAAAGTTACCTGCGAATGGATCAGTCTTAGCAGAGCCAGGACAGCAGTTTACCGTACCTTTTAGTCTTTTCATTCATCCTCGAATGAACTTTGCTAATCTTACGTTAGAGATTCAAGACGACGGCATCACCAGCAACGGGTCCATCTTTAGTGTCAAATCGTATGTTGCTTCGCTTGCTCTTCTTGTTTCGTATTTAATGTACCCTTTCAGGTACTTGCTAGTAAGAGGTTGGTTTTACTAAAACTTCAATGCTATATCATTGGGTAGTAATTGTGTGGTCATTACCAAGAATATGGTCTTAATATTTTAAATAGCAGTTTCAAGTCTTAGAAAATTGCAGGGGATGTAGAGAACAATCACTGCCTTTCTTTTATAATGTGTTATAACACCTATCATATGTCACATGCCATATGTCAGATGTCATGTGTCACATGATATTTGTCAAATGTCATTTGACATATGTCAGATGCCATATGACATATGTCAGATACTGTGTGATCTTTGTCAGACAATAGGTAGCCTGTGTCAAATGTCATGTAGCATGTGTCAGATACTATTTGGCACGTGTTAAATGTGATGTGATATATCAGCTGACATTTATCAAAACTAGTGGGCGTACACCGATGCTACTTGGAATATGCCAGAAACTACTTGAGAAGAGGAGTATTTCATGAGCGAGAGTTAATGTTGCTACTTAGTGTAACCTTGATCACTCTGTAAGTTTATAATGCAGGGTTGAGGTTGTCAGCATCGGAGACAACTATGTCTGCCTCTCCAATGACTCAGTGATACGCAGCAAAACCAATGATAGCGGGTTAGTTGCTAGTAAAGTAATAGTTATAATTTATTTCTGTTATTTATATATATAGTACTTTATTGGCAATAATTTCATTTCAAAAATAGAAATGTTTTTCAAATTAGGCCATACAATGATAGTAAAACAAAAACAAAAAAATGGAAAAAAGGCAACAGTTAGCCATTAAAATTGAATAAATAGTTTGACGAATAGTGTTTAAAATGCCTTTCTCTGCTAAGAAAATGGATATTAGGTGGATGATTGTTAAAGCAGCTGGCAATGATATTTTCAAAATAATTGTTATTGCTTGTATGCAATTTGTTCCTATCACATAAGTTATATATAAGTATATATATTTTTTATATGTAAGTATATATGAAAGTATAATGTATATATGTACTTTTTTTAGGTAGTCCATAATTATTTTTATAGAAAAAATGTTTTACATATGGTGCTGAAGAACTGAATAAATAAAAACCTATCAGTATCGGGTGACATAAACACAACAATTTGTACAAGGAAGGCTTGAAACTAATATTACATAATATCACTAATAAACTACATCTTATCTCTTTTGACTAAAGATTAAAGATTAAAGGAATTAGCAATATAATTGTTAAGTGTATCTGTTGGTAAGTACTAAATACAATCATCACGATGTGGATATCTGGTTCTTGAGAATTGAAACATATCAGGGATACATGAAGGAGTTGAACCATTCAGCATCTAGTAAAGTTAGTCAAATGAGTTGATATGTCTGGCAGTGAAAGAACATACGCTGTTCTAAACAAAAACAAGGTTGATGGTCCAAAACAAGTAATTGAGTGCTGATTGCGATGTCAGTTCCGACTTACGCTTGTACTTACACAGTTTCGACTTACACTTGTACTTACACAGTTTTGACTTACACTTGTAGTATGACTGGAACATCCGTACGTCTCCATACGTTGTATAATCTTGGAGAACTTGGCTCAAAGTCCTTCGATTATGATCCGGACAACATGATAGAGTTTGAAGCGCGCTATAAAATGTCATGCGATCATCAGTTCAACAGCAGTAACAAATACTTCTCCTACGTAGGACTCTCAATTTCCAACAGTCAAATGTGGGTCGGCTTGACCTCAATCGACAGCGTAACTGGTGACAATGTGAGTAGACATCTGCTGTGCTTTAGTAAACTTTGTATAAATCACTGTGCTTTCTCTCTTCTATGGCAAAGAACGGAATGAACAGGCATCTTTTGCAAGCTAAAGTGACAGTTTTTTTCTTTTTTTTTGACATATTTATGTTTTTAATTTTTAGTAATTGCAGCTCTTTTTGTTTGTTCGCTAGTTTCCAGAATTCATTTGACATTAACCAATCGAAAGCTTTTTGTCGGAATGTTCTAGAATATGAATCTTCTAGCTTTTACAGTTAGCTACATGTTCTGATAATACCCATTAAAACCATGTTCATCAGAATGTTCTAGAACGTGAATATTCCAACTCGCACTGCTAGTTTTTAGTAACATCCAGTTTAGTACTTCAGCAAGATTTACCAATGTCCATGTAGGTAGTAAGAATTGACGAATATTTCCAATGAAGACTGATGTGAACTTTGTACTGCTAACACTTTGCACTGTTGGTTTGCTACACAGAGCAGAATCCAATTGCTTTTTTTGGCTTCTCTCAGACCTGTGTTTATACATTTTTATACATTTAAAGTATAACCATTTCTCTATGTATGGCACACACCAGCTTTTTCTCATAAATTCAGCTGTTTTATTGGTTCCATTTGTTTATTATTTCTTGTCTCATTGCTCTGTTGATGATAAGTCTTATAGTTTTAAAGGATATTCTCACCAGACACCAGATATACGTAGTAGAAAGTTGAGTGGTGAGTACATCATGAGGAGGTAACTTCCTAGGTGCTCTCTCTCATACCTCTTTTGTAAATTCAAATGATTTTACCTGGCATAGCATCATAGAAAGCGCAATTAAACATAATCCGAGATCATCTGCATTGGAGATTGGTGTTTAGAGTGACCTTAAATTGACCTTAGAGTGACCTTAAAGTGACCTTAGAGTGCTTTGGCATACTAGCAGCGAAACCAGAATGAGTAGAAGCAAACTGAAGACTATGATTTTGAAATACCTCCGGTAAACACAGTATGCTCTCTTTTCAGTTTCCTTTACCCGAGATGTCACTGCCAACTTCTCCAGTGGGTGTTGGTGGTCAGCTGAAAGCTTTAGTTCTGAGGCTAGAACCAGTGGTTGGAGGGAGGGTGAGCTATACAATAAGCCTGAGCACCCAGACGGATCACCTTAAGGTTTGCGATGCTAAAGTCAGCATGATCGGAGCACTCAACAATGCTTGTGGTGTGAGGATAGTTAACAAGACTACTAGTGCAGACGGACGCCTTCTGAGTGTACAACTGAGTGATCAGTTTGAGCAAAGTAAGTATTTAAAGAGGAGACAACCTCTTAGATACCCTATTATTGTAGGTTATAAGTTAATAAACAAGCTTGTACACATGCTTGTGCATCATTCATTGTCATTCTACACAAAGTGCAACCAATCAGCAAGCTTGTTACTTGAGCAAAGTTTCTGAAGAGACTTTAGAGTCTATTCCCAAGTGTGCTAACTAGGGTAGTTATATTGCCTCATAGGTACTTCTATGTTTCCTGCATTTGTATTGGTCGAAAAGTGATTATCGTCTACACTGGTACTCCATTCTATAGACTTATTATGCATGAGAATAATTGTAGTAATCTATTTACTACTAGCACCCTCCGACGCTGTGGCTGCTGACTCGGATGGCCTTGAAGTGACCTTCTACATACAGGAAACAGCTGGCATTGCTGATTTGTACAACCTTGCTTTCCGACTGACCAATAGCAATGCGACTAAAGTCTCTAGTCTACCACTCACTATTACCTCAGCTCCACCGCACGGAGTAGGTGGTTTATGAATCTTTCTTATAACTTTGTGTTTCAATCATGTTCTCAAAGATTTTACTATTTACGATTTTTACTGTTTGAAATGTGTCAGTACATTTACTCTTTGATTGGTTGAGGGGCAGCAGATGAGATGATGCACTCAGCATGCTTCCCTTATACCTGTATTTGAGAACTATAAAGTGATGCCAAAAGAATTTCTTAATTGATTAGATACTAAGCTTTTGTACCTGATCTGTGTTCTACCATCACAGTTCATCTCTATATAATCTGTGTTCTACCATCACAGTTCATCTCTATATAATCTGTGTTCTACCATCACAGTTCATCTCTATATAATCTGTGTTCTACCATCACAGTTCATCTCTATATAATCTGTGTTCTACCATCACAGTTCATCTCTATATAATCTGTGTTCTACCATCACAGTTCATCTCTATATAATCTGTGTTCTACCACCACAGTTCATCTCTATATAATCTGTGTTCCACCATTACAGTTCATCTCTATATAATCTGTGTTCTACCATCATAGTTCATCTCTATATAATCTGTGTTCTACCATCACAGTTCATCTCCATATAATCTGTGTTCTACCATCACAGTTCATCTCTATATAATCGGTGTTCTACCATCACAGTTCATCTCTATATAATCTGTGTTCTACCATCATAGTTCATCTTCATATAATCTGTGTTCTACCATCACAGTTCATCTCTATATAATCGGTGTTCTACCATCACAGTTCATCTCTATATAATCTGTGTTCTACCATCATAGTTCATCTCCATATAATCTGTGTTCTACCATCACAGTTCATCTCCATATAATCTGTGTTCTACCATCATAGTTCACTTCCATATAATCTGTGTTCTACCATCACAGTTCATCTCCAAATAAACTGTGTTCTACCATCACAGTTCATCTTCATATAATCTGTGTTCTACCATCACAGTTCATCTCTATATAATCTGTGTTCTACCATCATAGTTCATTTCCATATAATCTGTGTTCTACCATCACAGTTCATCTCCATATAAACTGTGTTCTACCATCACAGTTCATCTTCATATAATCTGTGTTCTACCATCACAGTTCATCTCCATATAATCTGTGTTCTACCATCGCAGTTCATTTCTATATAATCTGTGTTCTACCATCACAGTTCATCTCCATATAATCTGTGTTCTACCATCACAGTTCGTCTTTATATAATCTGTGTTCTACCATCACAGTTCATCTCTATATAATCTGCGTTCTACCATTAATGTTCATCTCTATATAATCTGTGTTCTACCATCACAGTTCATCTCCATATAATCTGTGTTCTACCATCACAGTTCATCTCTATATAATCTGTGTTCTACCATCACAGTTCATCTCCATATAATCTACGTTCTACCATCACAGTTCATCTCTATATAATCTGTGTTCTACCATCATAGTTCATCTCCATATAATCTGTGTTCTACCATCACAGTTCATCTCCATATAATCTGTGTTCTACCATCACAGTTCGTCTTTATATAATCTGTGTTCTACCATCACAGTTCATCTCTATATAATCTGCGTTCTACCATTAATGTTCATCTCTATATAATCTGTGTTCTACCATCATAGTTCATCTCCATATAATCTGTGTTCTACCATCACAGTTCATCTCTATATAATCTGTGTTCTACCATCACAGTTCACCTCTATATAATCTGCGTTCTACCATTAATGTTCATCTCTATATAATCTGTGTTCTACCATCACAGTTCATCTCCATATAATCTACGTTCTACCATCACAGTTCATCTCTATATAATCTGTGTTCTACCATCACAGTTCATCTCTATATAATCTGTGTTCTACCATCATAGTTCATCTCCATATAATCTGTGTTCTACCATCACAGTTCATCTCCATATAATCTACGTTCTACCATCACAGTTCATCTCCATATAATCTGTGTTCTACCATCACAGTTCATCTCTATATAATCTGTGTTCTACCATCACAGTTCATCTCCATATTATCTGTGTTCTACCATCATAGTTCATCTCCATATAATCTGTGTTCTACCATCACAGTTCATCTCTATATAATCTGTGTTCTACCATCACAGTTCATCTCTATATAATCTGCGTTCTACCATTAATGTTCATCTCTATATAATCTGTGTTCTACCATCATAGTTCATTTCCATATAATCTGTGTTCTACCATCACAGTTCATCTCCAAATAAACTGTGTTCTACCATCACAGTTCATCTTCATATAATCTGTGTTCTACCATCACAGTTCATCTCTATATAATCTGTGTTCTACCATCATAGTTCATTTCCATATAATCTGTGTTCTACCATCACAGTTCATCTCCATATAAACTGTGTTCTACCATCACAGTTCATCTTCATATAATCTGTGTTCTACCATCACAGTTCATCTCCATATAATCTGTGTTCTACCATCGCAGTTCATTTCTATATAATCTGTGTTCTACCATCACAGTTCATCTCCATATAATCTGTGTTCTACCATCACAGTTCGTCTCTATATAATCTGTGTTCTACCATCACAGTTCATCTCTATATAATCTGCGTTCTACCATTAATGTTCATCTCTATATAATCTGTGTTCTACCATCATAGTTCATCTCCATATAATCTGTGTTCTACCATCACAGTTCATCTCTATATAATCTGTGTTCTACCATCACAGTTCATCTCCATATTATCTGTGTTCTACCATCATAGTTCATCTCCATATAATCTGTGTTCTACCATCACAGTTCATCTCTATATAATCTGTGTTCTACCATCACAGTTCATCTCTATATAATCTGCGTTCTACCATTAATGTTCATCTCTATATAATCTGTGTTCTACCATCACAGTTCATCTCTATATAATCTGCGTTCTACCATTAATGTTCATCTCTATATAATCTGTGTTCTACCATCATAGTTCATTTCCATATAATCTGTGTTCTACCATCACAGTTCATCTTCATATAATCTGTGTTCTACCATCACAGTTCATCTCCATATAATCTGTGTTCTACCATCGCAGTTCATTTCTATATAATCTGTGTTCTACCATCACAGTTCATCTCCATATAATCTGTGTTCTACCATCACAGTTCGTCTCTATATAATCTGTGTTCTACCATCACAGTTCGTCTCTATATAATCTGTGTTCTACCATCACAGTTCATCTCTATATAATCTGCGTTCTACCATTAATGTTCATCTCTATATAATCTGTGTTCTACCATCATAGTTCATCTCCATATAATCTGTGTTCTACCATCACAGTTCATCTCTATATAATCTGTGTTCTACCATCACAGTTCATCTCCATATTATCTGTGTTCTACCATCATAGTTCATCTCCATATAATCTGTGTTCTACCATCACAGTTCATCTCTATATAATCTGTGTTCTACCATCACAGTTCATCTCTATATAATCTGCGTTCTACCATTAATGTTCATCTCTATATAATCTGTGTTCTACCATCATAGTTCATTTCCATATAATCTGTGTTCTACCATCACAGTTCATCTCCAAATAAACTGTGTTCTACCATCACAGTTCATCTTCATATAATCTGTGTTCTACCATCACAGTTCATCTCTATATAATCTGTGTTCTACCATCATAGTTCATTTCCATATAATCTGTGTTCTACCATCACAGTTCATCTCCATATAAACTGTGTTCTACCATCACAGTTCATCTTCATATAATCTGTGTTCTACCATCACAGTTCATCTCCATATAATCTGTGTTCTACCATCGCAGTTCATTTCTATATAATCTGTGTTCTACCATCACAGTTCATCTCCATATAATCTGTGTTCTACCATCACAGTTCGTCTCTATATAATCTGTGTTCTACCATCACAGTTCATCTCTATATAATCTGCGTTCTACCATTAATGTTCATCTCTATATAATCTGTGTTCTACCATCATAGTTCATCTCCATATAATCTGTGTTCTACCATCACAGTTCATCTCTATATAATCTGTGTTCTACCATCACAGTTCATCTCTATATAATCTGTGTTCTACCATCACAGTTCATCTCCATATAATCTACGTTCTACCATCACAGTTCATCTCTATATAATCTGTGTTGTACCATCAAAGTTCATCTCCATATAATCTGTGTTCTACCATCATTGTTCATCTCTATATAATCTGTGTTCTACCATCACAGTTCATCTCTATATAATCTGTGTTCTACCATCACAGTTCATCTCTATATAATCTGCGTTCTACCATTAATGTTCATCTCTATATAATCTGTGTTCTACCATCAGAGTGCATCTCCATATAATCTGTGTTCTACCATCACAGTTCATCTCCATATAATCTGTTTTCTACCATCACAGTTCATCTCCATATAAACTGTGTTCTACCATCACAGTTCATCTTCATATAATCTGTGTTCTACCATCACAGTTCATCTCTATATAATCTGTGTTCTACCATCATAGTTCATTTCCATATAATCTGTGTTCTACCATCGCAGTTCATTTCTATATAATCTGCGTTCTACCATTAATGTTCATCTCTATATAATCTGTGTTCTACCATCAGAGTGCATCTCCATATAATCTGTGTTCTACCATCACAGTTCATCTCTATATAATCTGCGTTCTACCATTAATGTTCATCTCTATATAATCTGTGTTCTACCATCAGAGTGCATCTCCATATAATCTGTGTTCTACCATCACAGTTCATCTCCATATAATCTGTTTTCTACCATCACAGTTCATCTCCATATAAACTGTGTTCTACCATCACAGTTCATCTTCATATAATCTGTGTTCTACCATCACAGTTCATCTCTATATAATCTGTGTTCTACCATCATAGTTCATTTCCATATAATCTGTGTTCTACCATCGCAGTTCATTTCTATATAATCTGCGTTCTACCATTAATGTTCATCTCTATATAATCTGTGTTCTACCATCAGAGTGCATCTCCATATAATCTGTGTTCTACCATCACAGTTCATCTCTATATAATCTGCGTTCTACCATTAATGTTCATCTCTATATAATCTGTGTTCTACCATCAGAGTGCATCTCCATATAATCTGTGTTCTACCATCACAGTTCATCTCCATATAATCTGTTTTCTACCATCACAGTTCATCTCCATATAATCTGTGTTCTACCATCACAGTTCATCTTCATATAATCTGTGTTCTACCATCACAGTTCGTCTCTATATAATCTGTGTTCTACCATCACAGTTCATCTCTATATAATCTGCGTTCTACCATTAATGTTCATCTCTATATAATCTGTGTTCTACCATCATAGTTCATCTCCATATAATCTGTGTTCTACCATCACAGTTCATCTCTATATAATCTGTGTTCTACCATCACAGTTCATCTCCATATTATCTGTGTTCTACCATCATAGTTCATCTCCATATAATCTGTGTTCTACCATCACAGTTCATCTCTATATAATCTGTGTTCTACCATCACAGTTCATCTCTATATAATCTGCGTTCTACCATTAATGTTCATCTCTATATAATCTGTGTTCTACCATCACAGTTCATCTCTATATAATCTGCGTTCTACCATTAATGTTCATCTCTATATAATCTGTGTTCTACCATCATAGTTCATTTCCATATAATCTGTGTTCTACCATCACAGTTCATCTTCATATAATCTGTGTTCTACCATCACAGTTCATCTCCATATAATCTGTGTTCTACCATCGCAGTTCATTTCTATATAATCTGTGTTCTACCATCACAGTTCATCTCCATATAATCTGTGTTCTACCATCACAGTTCGTCTCTATATAATCTGTGTTCTACCATCACAGTTCATCTCCATATTATCTGTGTTCTACCATCATAGTTCATCTCCATATAATCTGTGTTCTACCATCACAGTTCATCTCTATATAATCTGTGTTCTACCATCACAGTTCATCTCTATATAATCTGCGTTCTACCATTAATGTTCATCTCTATATAATCTGTGTTCTACCATCATAGTTCATTTCCATATAATCTGTGTTCTACCATCACAGTTCATCTCCAAATAAACTGTGTTCTACCATCACAGTTCATCTTCATATAATCTGTGTTCTACCATCACAGTTCATCTCTATATAATCTGTGTTCTACCATCATAGTTCATTTCCATATAATCTGTGTTCTACCATCACAGTTCATCTCCATATAAACTGTGTTCTACCATCACAGTTCATCTTCATATAATCTGTGTTCTACCATCACAGTTCATCTCCATATAATCTGTGTTCTACCATCGCAGTTCATTTCTATATAATCTGTGTTCTACCATCACAGTTCATCTCCATATAATCTGTGTTCTACCATCACAGTTCGTCTCTATATAATCTGTGTTCTACCATCACAGTTCATCTCTATATAATCTGCGTTCTACCATTAATGTTCATCTCTATATAATCTGTGTTCTACCATCATAGTTCATCTCCATATAATCTGTATTCTACCATCACAGTTCATCTCTATATAATCTGTGTTCTACCATCACAGTTCATCTCTATATAATCTGTGTTCTACCATCACAGTTCATCTCCATATAATCTACGTTCTACCATCACAGTTCATCTCTATATAATCTGTGTTGTACCATCACAGTTCATCTCCATATAATCTGTGTTCTACCATCATAGTTCATCTCTATATAATCTGTGTTCTACCATCACAGTTCATCTCTATATAATCTGTGTTCTACCATCACAGTTCATCTCTATATAATCTGCGTTCTACCATTAATGTTCATCTCTATATAATTTGTGTTCTACCATCAGAGTGCATCTCCATATAATCTGTGTTCTACCATCACAGTTCATCTCCATATAATCTGTTTTCTACCATCACAGTTCATCTCCATATAAACTGTGTTCTACCATCACAGTTCATCTTCATATAATCTGTGTTCTACCATCACAGTTCATCTCTATATAATCTGTGTTCTACCATCATAGTTCATTTCCATATAATCTGTGTTCTACCATCACAGTTCATCTCTATATAATCTGTGTTCTACCATCACAGTTCATCTCTATATAATCTGTGTTCTACCATCACAGTTCATCTCCATATAATCTGTGTTCTACCATCACAATTCATCTCTATATAATCTGTGTTCTACCATCACAGTTCATCTCCATATTATCTGTGTTCTACCATCACAGTTCATCTCTATATCATCTGTGTTCTACCCTCAAGTTATAAGTTATAACTTTTCTGTTTGTATAGTAAACTACTAAACTAGAATACTAGTGATAGTTATATTGTTTCAGACCCTCTCACCTGCTCCACTCAGCATACGTTCTGCGAGGCTTACTTCAGGAGGAAATACTGAGCATCCCAGCACAGAGTTTATGTCAGGGGAGGCTGTGAGGTATCGATGGAGTCTTCTATTTGACAAGAGATACTATCTGACTGCTTTAAATATCTGTAAGGACAACAGACATTATTTCCCTTATTTTATACACTTTCGTTTTCTTGTCATGTGTATATAGAATAGGTAAACAAACGTTGACATGCTCTGGTATGTTCTGACGTTTGAGGTGTTTGTTTTTCTGTGATTAGCTTTTTGTTTGTAAGGTTTTGTGTTTTTTTACATTGTTTGTTTAATTTTATAGCATTAAATCTTTGTAATCGACACCCTTTTGCTGCTAGATTTTTTGTTTGGTTTCACGCTTGACACATTTGTTGTATACTATGCAAAGTCAAATGCTGGTACCAAGGTCATTTAAAGATTGTTATTGAGGCCTATGTTTTTACCTCTTGCTAGATCCTCAACTTATTAGGTATGTGGTTTAACATTATTGCTAAAAGAACAGTACACGCATTGTTTATATACAATTTATTCAGCTGCAGTTATCATCTCATGGTGGAGACAACTGCGGTGCACAGACAACTAACCTGTTTACAAGAGACGAGGTTTGGTTGTTTCTGCTATGTAAAATGCCGATTGTGTTATTGAGATAGATGTAATTATTTTTTTAACAATAGCCACTCATATAAACCAGCCTTTTTTGCTAAGTTACGGACTCTGTTTATTTTAGCTATCAGGTTTAGTGTAGGTGATGGAGCGGTTGGTGATTTGTGGGATATCCTCTCTCTCAAACTGGCAAATACTGATGAGGCTTTCTTGTGTTTAGACACACCAAAGCTGGAGAGCAATGTCTTACCAAAGTAGGTTCACTGTATAGTATAAACAAAATCCTGGATATATAATGGTAGTTTTCAAACATTGTAGAACGTTTCTGTTGGATCCATGATAACTGATCTGCCAAACCGTATTCCTTCTTGTCAGCAGCTTGTTTACACCATTCCCTTAACTAATTGCTGTAAGCGATTCTTTGGTGTCCAATCCACTTGCGACCAGTTATTTAAGAAAATCTTTTAACCTCTTGACCCCTTATTTTACTTAATATTGTCAGTCATGTTATAAATTTTATAATTTATTTTGTCATATTCTTGTCAAATGTTTTTGTAACCAAATTTGTTTCTATTTTTCAAGTTTCTAGCATAAATAGCTAAACTACCTTCTTGCATTCTTAACCTGCTGCGACTTCTAACATTACTGATGGTCTCATAGTCACTGTTGAACTTTGGCTAACTGCTGCTCTAAGTTACCAGATTGTACAGTCAGATCATGTTAGCATGATTTCTTGTAGGCCACTTGGTAAAGATTTGACAACAGAGCTATCACTTCATCTAGGATATGTCTGCCTCCTTACTCCCAATACTAGCCAGGAGGTGTTTGAGGTGAGTGTGACTTAACTGGGTAAAACTAACTACTAGCCGTAACTCATGAGCTATTCATCTCTTAACAAAAATCTTTTGAAGAAGTTCTGTTTGGGCAGAGATATTTCTTTTTTTTCTTGTTCAATAAGTTTGGGTAATGTGGGCAAGTTGGGTTCAACAAGTAGCTGTCTATTGTGAGCTTTTTTCTTACTACCATAGACGAGCGAAGCGAGTGTTTGGGAGCTTTATGATAAATGCATATGTGCACACAACTCCCAAAAATTATTCATCTACTGCCGTCCCAAACCCTTGTACCAAAATCTCATCAACAAATTTAACAATTTTTCTATGGAGTCGTTTAAGTATAATAACGATACAAAACACATCTAAACCTATTCAAATATGTTACTAAGTCTTTGAAAAGTTTAGACAATATCCTAAAACTTACCCATCTGATCGGATAATACACGAATAGACAGATAAATTTGGCCTAAAATTGTCATCAAAACCTCACAAGCTTTTTTTAATCAAAATTAAGACCAGCCAAAGAAACGCCGATAAAGTCGTGCGACAGAGAGTAGAGCCATTAAGTCGTGCGCATTTCACGAGAAAAATGTGCACATTTCACCAGTCTATGGCATTGTCCAATTGCCGAAGGTTTCTGTAATTAACGTAGTAGTACTGACAAGTAATCGTCATTGTCATCAGATTTTGTTAATGATGCTACGGCTGTGCCCAATATCGCAACCAACAACAACAACAATATTGCTCAACCAGTAGTACCCTTTCTTTTTTCCAATATCATTTTCGTTTTGGGCTGTATGACAGGGGAATTTCTAGTAGTATGCTAGTCGAGAAAATTCTCATTGTACAAGAATGCATGACGAAGATAGAACTTTACAACAGCCAATCAGTGCATACGCTGTTGTAGATCTCCTTAGAGGGAGAGGCTAGAATGAGACATTCCTCTTCTGCCAACCTCTCCAGTTTCATTCTGTCTGTAGAAGTAGATGGTATTGAGATTGTGGCGACAGCAATCAATCTGACTCGAGTTACAAATCCTGCTGCCTATTGCTGTCTCTCCAATGTGACCGGGCTTTCGGTATTACTTGCTTCCGATCTCAAATTGTTGTTGGATATTTTATTGTAATTCATATCTGTAGCACTATTGTTTCTAATAGTTGATGAGATTACAACTAGAGACTTCCTTATACCTTTGTAACAGGGACTGCTCATCAAAAAATGCATAGGCTGTTCATCTTCAAAGTTGCTACCATCTTTAAAAAGCAAAATGTTTTTCATGAAATTTACGCTGCAACGAAGCATAAATTTTTGTTTTATTTGCATGCAAGTTGATATAATCCAATATAGCAAAAATGGTAGAATTTTGTTATACCTTTAAATTAGGCAAAAATAAGAAGTTAATCTTTTCACTTTTGAAATATTTAAAGATGCTTTATAGAGTAACTATAAAGTTCAAAGTGACATTCTGACAGGACATTCTGACAGGACATTCTGACAGGACATTCAAGGTGCTTTGAAGTTTGGCAATAACTGTTAACAACAGCAGTTCAAACATTGCAACAGTTGATAACACCCGGTACAAGTGCTACAAGACACAACAGACCCAAAGTCTTGACTTAGAAAGTGTTTGAATCTGTATTCTTAGTTGATGCTATTTACTAACCTGGTGTAACCTAGTCATAAACATGAACACATAGGATAAAAAATAATAGTGATTACTACCACATCCATTACTACCACCTCTTCTAGCACATTACTTTACGTTAAACTGGTGTTTTTGTTACAATTTAGCAAAGTACATAGATTTGGGTAGCTTTATACCTTCGTCTCAAGTAACTTTCTAGATTCAATTCTTACTTCCAGAACTTACCTCTGCCTCTGATTTTCCTGTGATTTCTTATTGGCTGTGTAACTGTCGTACCTACTAAGAACCTCACTGCCACAAGTACACTTACCTATTATACAAGTATGTTGTATACAGACATTAGGAATGTCAGTGGAGCGCCACCAAGTAAATACATGGAGCTTAATTCACAGCAACTGTATCATCTGCTATAGCTTTTATCTTTACTGTTCGAATACGAACACATTTGACACGTGTTAACAGGTGAATATGACAGAAGATGCAGGCCAGGCAGCAGCTGGAGTCAATGTTGGTGATACATTTAGCGTGGATATCATTGGAGTTGTGCCTCCCTCCTCTACCGTTTACCTGCAGGTGGAAGTAGACCAGCTTGGCTCTAGCTTTCACTTCCTCCACCTTTCCATAGAGTCAGCTGGTGAGTCACAAAAAGATCAACCATTTATTGCTTTGGTTCAAACTCCAATCATTGTTGCTTTTCGTGAGTTTAAACTCTGATATCACTCCACACCTGCAGTAAGTTGTTAACATCACACTATGCTGAGCTGCTGCGTCTTCTGTTTATGACATAATGAAAAACAATTATAGGCACAAATGTCGATGACGTTATGCTAGATGGTGGAGTCATAGAAGGTGAAGTGATATACATTCCTGGCTCTGTGCAAACGAAGAGTGTTGTATTTAACATTGGAGCAACCAGCAACATCGGTACGTTATCCCCTAGTCACCAAGTCAAACTATTTCTGTTGCTACTGATATACGAATAGGGAATCATCCTATCTGTCTTAGGCACAAGCCCTGACATATCCGATGACCTTATCAGATTTCGACTGCATGCTCGGCTAGTCGATTCCGTGACTTCCAGTGATGTCATTGTCACCGCTATCACGTACAATATTAATCAGAATACGGCCGGTAGTCAGATAAGTGTACCTACACTGCGGCTCGGTACGGAGAAGCCCGACTTACATGTAGATTCTACATCCAACTGCTCCGCTCCTCTAACCAATGGGTAGGTTATTCTTAGGGTTGATATTTAATGATTGAAGTCTTCCTTAGCACAAGTTTTAGGTTTGTTATGCATCAATTGAAACTTTTTCAAGATCAATGACAAGGTTGCTAATGCTAATAATTAACTAGTAATCGGTGTTACTGTTACATGCATCAACAGTCGTATGTTTCAGTTTACAAACTTTCTGTTACTACAACCTTCAATTCATTATTACAACTTCTCAGCAATACTGTTAGATTACCAACTTTTAAAACATGTCTGCTCAATTCACTTAATAGTTCCTGATTTTTGTCTTTTCATTTTCCTCTTTTTTTCGTGCTACAACAAAATTCATTCTTTTGCCAATAAAAACTTATACATGCTGTGAATGTGACTCACTAATACATATTATGCAATAACATAGTATATATTTATCTCTAGTCACTGCTGGTTATTACACTGCCATCATGGTGTTACTTTCAGCGACTATCTGCTCATCTCTTATCCTATCAGCCACTCCAACCACTCCTCAGCCATCGCTACCTCCATCAAGGTAAGAGTTCTTATTATATGCCAGTTCGGTTTAACTCTTGACTTCTTCTGCCAGAGTAACCCCATGGTGGTGAAGATAACTCTCAATCACTAATTCAATTTGTTGCAGCTCACAACATTCTTACCACCTTTTGTGGGATTCATTGGTTTAGCGGATGCACAGCAGTTTGGAGCACCTGCAGTCCTGTCACCCGGGATAGAAAAGCAAGAGCACACTGTCACAGTGACAGTAAGTATACCAGCCACTCATACCAGCCACTCATATCAGCTACTCATACCAGCCACTCATACCAGCCACTCATACCAGCCACTCATATCAGCTACTCATACCAGCCACTCATACCAGCCACTCATACCAGCCACTCATATCAGCTACTCATACCAGCCACTCATACCAGCCACTCATACTAGCAACTCATACCAGCAACTCATACCAGCTACTCATACCAGCTATAATTACTGCACAAAGAAAAAAATTTGTTGATAAACATTACCATGTGCTGTACACATTTTTTTTTTTTTTAAATGTTACCATCATGTTTGTAGGTGGCCGAGCTCACTTGTTATTCAGCAATAGAGTTGTCTGTTCTCGTGGAGATAATTCCCTACATGAATATGACTTTCAACACAAGTAAAATTGAGATCCCGTGGACCGTCACATACACATCATATGCAAGAGAAAACAACTCTTACGAGGGTAGTAGTCCACCCATGCGTGCTACACCGTGCTCTGCCTATCTTACATCTCAATTCCCGCGGCAGATGAGAGGTTGGAAGATGACTAAATTGCTCACTTCTACCCTATTGTTCAGCAGTAGCCTTGCTTGTTGTATTTTATGCGAATCTTGTTTTTGTGATGTATACTGAAATAGGAGCTGGATCCAAAGTGGTAATAGGAGGCAGTCCACCGGCGTATTCTTACACGACATATAAATAGTCTTTCTAGATTTATGTTCTAGTCTAGTGACGTAAATAGCCTCCCAGTCAAACTCCGGTTAGAGGCCCTAAAATGACTCATTTATGATTAAAATTGAACGTATAAAATTCTCAGTAGTTATTCTTGATTTAATCACCATATTCACTGAATATTTCCACAGCCATTTTAAACATTTCAATTGCTATGTGAATGGCAACTGCCGAAGCCATTTCATAATATTACTTAGCCACTTTCTTCACTTCACCAGGGTTGATTGCAGATTGTGGGCTGGCTATCGAACCACTAGGAGTGAAGCTAGGCAGCAGGAATAGAATAGAAACGGAACAAATTAAAATCTCTCCTTTAGCAGATGGAGCGTTGATCGAAGACATCCGACCTCCTTCGTGTAAGCACTTCTCCTAATAAAGCATTAGATTTGTATTGTCACAACACAACTACTTTGACAAGAACGACTAGGTGAAACAGGATGCAGCAAGTTCTTGAAATGACAAAATACATATTTTTATCTATCTTGTTTAAATATCGATTATACTCTGTCTGGAGTTATCGCGCATTGCATTAATGTTATTGTTTACATCACAGTTGTGGCTCTGGGTACCAGGCAGCCACATGACAGCTATCACCCTGAGAGATATGTCGAGGTTGACTTGCTAGCTATGCACTTCATCACTTCTGTTGCTATCAATGTGGCAGCAGCTGCCAACTTCACCGCTGCCGTTTATACAAGTCGAGATGGAATTGCTTGGAGCCCTGTTGGATTGAATTCACGACCTATCCGAGGAGAGGTAGTCGCCTTTCCTTACTCATCAGGAGCTCGAATCATTGTTCATAAAAGGGCCAGTCACCTCAGGTGAGCTCATCCTTCAGATCTGAGGATGCATCATACTCTGAGTGTTCCATTGTGAACAAGAATTTTACAGTCTGTGCATGAAATCTCATAACTAACAGACTTGGTCTCAGTAAATGGGAACCTCAGATACAAAACGGATCATTTACTCAGAGAGTTTTTAACAAACAAATCGGATAATCAGATTCACCGCATTCTGATTGGCCAAATCTATTTGTCTGTTGTATCATAGGCCAATGAAACAAGATATTTAAAAAAACTTATATGACTAAAAACTCATAATTTATGCAACGCAAAATTGGAATTTTCTTTCCATGGTCTGCTATCTTTGACCTGGAACTTTCAAGCTCTGCTGACTATGCATTCCACAGCTGCTGATACAATACTGTAGTTTTAGTTTTAAAACAAAATTGGCTGTTTTTATGCCAACATTATAAAATTTTGCAGTCATTTATCAGATATTCAATATGTTCTATAAAAGCAAATTAATGTCTCTTAGCGATGGACTTAGCTGGCATTAACAATTTTACCTGCAGTATGACAAGGTAGGTGGTAAGAGACAGCACAGCATGATTGACCTGATATCTTTACAAATGCTTAATAAAATTGATATGATTAGTAAACAGAATTTGTTTTTTAATTAACTTATAATATTAGTTTGTCTTGAATAAAAACTCTGACTATGAAAGTAGTAGTAATAGCAGTAACAACACATTACTAACAGAATACATGAAGTTTTCTATTAGCTGAGTTGGTAGTCAGCTGCTTAGCAATGATGATAATAATTTAGGTTTGTCTTTGACCTTTGCTACTATTTGCGTACAGACGAATAAATAGAGTGAAATTTAATACTTAACTTACTGATCAGAATAAAGTTGTTTCTCTTAAAAACCTTTTTGCGCAATGCGACGATTGCTACTGTCATCATTCCTTTTACCTCTCAGCTAAGAACAGGCTTTTAGCCAGTCAATTTTTGGCACTTGTATAGCAGAAAATGTGGTTCAGACAAAACAGCTTTTAAAATACTGTTATTGTTCCACCTCTAGGATCAACTTTCCCTCTCCGGCATCTATAAAAGTAAATCTGGAAATATATGGGTGCTACAAGGACTCCCTGAGACGAACTGTTGAGGCCAAGGTGCCAGGTAGTAAATAATAATTTAGATATTACTAATTGGAAAGGAATAGACTTAAGCAAGCTTAGTTTGTTTACTCTGAATTCTAGAGATTTTTTTATTCAAATAATTTATCTATTTTGTTATTCAAGTTTGTGTTGAGAAGTAAATTATAGTCATTACTGCTTTTCACTCTGATTGGCTTCTCTCTCAACATGCCAATATATGCCTTCAATTTTCACAGAGTATGAGGTTACGCCGAGGCAGTTCTTAGCTACCACTCAGTATTTGTTCATCTGCGATTGTAAGCCTCAGACTAAACTGCCCTCAAACTGCCATGTCAAGGACCTACACTCTGGCCTGTGGAAAGGTGAGTCTGTGGTAATAGCTAAAGTCTCACTGAATTAGCTTGTTATTTGGTAAGCATGGATGGTGTAGCCGATGTGTGCAGACTATTTGATCTTTTTTAAACGGCAAATGCATCTATACAGGTTATTAGTGTATCTATCGATACACTAGTTAAGTTCGCAATATCTTCTTAAAACTGACACGTTATTCATTATCAGGAATTACAGTGCACCCTCAGGATATGATTACTCTGATATACAGTGCACCCTCAGGATATGATTACTCTGATATACAGTGCACCCTCAGGATATGATTACCCTGATATACAGTGCACCCTCAGGATATGATTACTCTGATATACAGTGCACCCTCAGGATATGATTACCCTGATATACAGTGCACCCTCAGGATATGATTACCCTGATATACAGTGCACCCTCAGGATATGATTACCCTGATATACAGTGCACCCTCAGGATATGATTACCCTGATATACAGTGCACCCTCAGGATATGATTACTCTGATATACAGTGCACCCTCAGGATATGATTACCCTGATATACAGTGCACCCTCAGGATATGATTACCCTGATATACAGTGCACCCTCAGGATATGATTACTCTGATATACAGTGCACCCTCAGGATATGATTACTCTGATATACAGTGCACCCTCAGGATATGATTACTCTGATATACAGTGCACCCTCAGGATATGATTACCCTGATATACAGTGCACCCTCAGGATATGATTACCCTGATATACAGTGCACCCTCAGGATATGATTACCCTGATATATGATTTTTTACCTTACGAAGTGAAGCGTGATGATTTTTCACCTTACCATTCGAATCTTTCTTCATTATACAAATTCAGCAAACTTTTTATCCGAGTTCAAATTTGGCAGTCGGTGTTATTACTCACGTTAAAATAAGAAAGACGATAAAATGCTGGTCGCCGAAAATATTTTCACAGCACCGGAAAGAGACGCGATGACTGATTCCTCTGAATTGAGCAATTTTTGTGTGTAAAACGATAATATTTTTTCTATGAAACCAGTAGCAAAGTTGAAGTCGCAATCCTTTTGTACCCAAGGTCTACTGGTCATACAACTTCCATTAATCTGCGAACAAAAATTCACTTCATTACTAAAACAGCATTGTTCGGGTTTTCTTGTCGAATTAGGCTGAAAAACGTTTTAAACAGGTTTGCTGAAAGTTACAGTGAAAGCGAAGACAGAAACTGATAGGTGATAAAATTTCAGGTATAAAAAGTTGAAATTCAGTAAATAATTGAAAATACATACTAAAACCTGTCTGTGTGCGTGTGTGTGCATGCGTAGTAAGTTAAACTTATTTGAGGCGATTTCAAAGTTGATGTTATACATACGTCTTTCTTGAAAGGAAGAACTCCCTATGATACATTATAATGTTCCATTTTATTGCAGATCATAACCACTAAATACAATAAAGTTACTGTAGGTAAATATAGTTACTAAAGTTAACATAATATTTTGTTATTAATTTTTAATATGTACAGCACTTACATAAAATTTTGACGATTTTTACCAGGGGACAGCGGCATTATATCATTACTATGGTTTCTATACCCCTACACACAAATCTTTCACCATATGATACCAACCTTGGAACAAATCAAAATCGTATTTTGAGGGTGCGCTGTATTATGTAAATATTGACATGTTAGTCATTACCAAGACTTGACCATGGAAATATTGACATGTTAGTCATTACCAAGACTTACCATGTAAATATTGACATGCTAGTCATTACAGAGACTTACCATGTAAATATAGACATGTTAGTCATTACCAAGACTTACCATGTAAATATTGACATGTTAGTCATTACCAAGACTTGCCATGTAAATATTGACATGTTAGTCATTACCAAGACTTACCATGTAAATATTGACATGTTAGTCATTTTGCTGTCAAATATGGGATCCCTCAGTAATGCTACCGCTCACTCAAAAATATACATGCTTGTCTTTTCAGGAAAGATAGTTTGGTTCATATTATTCAGGCATGTTTGCGTTAGTAATTCTACCATCAACTGAGAGGATACCACTGTATAGGTGATGTGTTAGTAATTCTGAACTCTTCTATCTAGCTATGGATGAGAGGCTCTGGAACCTGATAGGATTCAACACTGAGAAGAATTATGTCTTTGGCGTGAGTCGCACTGGGACGTATATGCTGTCACAGAACGGAGGGAAAGCCTGGAGCTTCATCAGTCCACAATCATTTGGATTGGTTAGTGATAATTTAATTTTTACAACCTCTCAATTCCTGTTTATCAAATAGTTTATAGACAGACCACCACAAATATAAGTGTGTTGAAAATTGAAAATGATGTTTTCTGAAACGAAAGTAATGAAAGCAGACAAATTATTATTGTTAAATGCTAGTACGCTGGCAGGCCTGTGTGCCATAAAAGATCATTGTATGTAATATGTATGTAATATAGACACGTATATGGAAAGGTGATCGGGTGGTGCAGTGGCAGTGCACTTGGCTTTGAATCTGAGTAACCGGGTTGGAGTCTCATGCAGTGCAATCTGTTTTTTTCATAAAGCTCTTAGGGTGGCTTTGGACGGACAGACATACACAGTTCTTATTATAGTAAGGAGTCATCAGTTCGTGAAATTAAAGCTGTAAGCATAAGCTTGTATCATATTGTGTATTCACAGCAGACAAGGTCGAATAATAATTGCCGCTGTTATCATTCACTGATTTTGTTTCAACATTCTGTGGCTCTTTGCAGTTTGCCAAGGATGTTCAGCCTGAGGATGTGCCATGGACAGACTCTCTACCTACTGATGCCGGCAGCTCTCCCTACCGACAGTCCACGGCTAGCTATACTTTTGCTGGTAAGCTCCTTACTTTCTAGCAAGAGTCTTGCAGTTTAGGCTGCGGCTACTGCCGTTTATTTTTTTACCTCTTTGTCATTCCGGAGTGAAAAACCTCAACATTTGCTATGAAGTATTGAGGGAATGGCAGAGCTGATACTAATTCGTAGATTTTTATCAGATGAGCTCTAAACAAGTTGGGTATATTTGTATGTACGGAAAGCGACTCATTTTATAATTATTGTGCCCTAGTAAGGTTGCCTTTTAGATATTTGGATAAAAAGGTAAAAATATTTGAGATTAATCTGAACTTGCAAGGTTTCATTTTTCTGAAGCCGATAGTTTTACAATGGTTGATCATTTCATGCACGCATTAATACTCTATTAATCTTCTAGTTTCTCTATCACCTGCACAACCCCTCACATCATACTATGTTGTAGCTGTGGCTGATGGTATCCATCAATGGGAACCTGCCAAGGGCTTCTGGAACAGAATCTTTGACTGGATAACAGTCAGGCAACCATAACTATGACACATCCACAAGGTGTACTTGGATAGATCTTATCCAACAGTCATAAGTTAGGCTGCCACAATTGCTGCTCTCATAATCTGAGTGCAGTTTGTTTTTAGTCGCTAGTACTGGTGGTTAGTATGACCATATTACTCTTTCAATATTGTCCCTGTCAGCTCACTCTATGTATTCTTTTCTCATCTGATATGGCAGATGCACTTTGAAATTATTGTAATAAAATATTATTTGAACTCAGAATCATAATCTAAAAACGGTTATACAACATGGTTTACATGTTAGAACTGCACTCAGACATCAGTACCTTTTCGCCTGACTGTAGTATAGATGCATTCCTTGAAGTTATTAGATAGAAACTCAGGCATTGCAAAGAACTAACTTTATTATTCCAGAGAAGCTACCTTTCCAATATCTCACAGAAATGGGCTGCAAGATGGATCTATTACCCATAAGTCCAGGCTGCAGCGTGTTTAACAATAGTAGGAAATAACCAGTAACAAAAGGTCATTCACAATATTCATTTTGTTGTTTTGTTGTACTGTCCTACTGTTTGCTTAAGAAAGGAAGCAAACAACCATTCTATGAAAAATAATGCAATGTCAAGGTCAAGTGAAATACATTTACTCTAAAGTCACGCAGTGCAATGTAGCTCAGAATTTTCTATTATTCAGCACTTTTAGTTAAAGATGCAATCTAGTTAGTAAAAAATCATTCATCAGACTGGCAGCATATTCGATGTCAATGGAATGAGAGAATGTCTAGTAGGCGATATTAGTATTGTAAAACTGAGAGGCCAACTACAGAGATATCTCAGTGACTAGAGACTACATATGTCCATAGACTGTAGGTAAACATCTTGAAATGGTATAGAGTAAGATTTTGTCTAGAAATAAAACTCATTGATGGCAAACATAGATAAAAGCAAGAAATAACATGGCCAATTCAAACAACACAATACTGTAGCAATTGGTGAGATTTTGTGAGAGAAATGTGAAAGAGCAATAAAAAGGAGAATTTGAGATTTTCATTTTCATGTAAAAGAATATAAAAAGGACATTTATAATGTCTCGGTGTGAGAGTTGCCTCCCTTGGTCGAGTCAGATCGCTAAAGCATTTCGATCCGACCCTCCGCTACCATCTATGTTTAATGTTCCTCTAACGATTGGTCGCTGGTTATCTCTAACAAATGGTGGGTCCGTATCGTCGAGCAGATCAGATTCCCAGCCAACTTCGTCTGAGTGAAATTGAAAGGTGGGCATAAGCCGATGGGCATATGCTGCTCGATATTTGCGTACGACCAGATGAACCTGCAGAAAAAAGGCTTCAATGGACTTGTAAATATGGCCACGCTGTCATTTTAGCAGATAATAAAAATAAACCGATCAAGTATAGATATTCCTATATTCAACGTTCCCTCTGATCAGAGGAATCTTCATTGAACCCAGTTTATTACAACACTGTCCTGATCGGAGTGCTCGACGTCGACACTGTCATATGACATGTCAGAGTTATATTAGGTAATACACAGTACAAATAGCCTTGTATTTAAACAAGCTCCACAATAAAACTCTGCATAGTTGGTGTACCTTATTAGAAGAGAGCGCTAAACCCATAGATATATAAACCATAGATATATAAACCATAGATATATAAACCATAGATATATAAAAGGTTTATATATCTATGACTACACCAGTGATTGGTCAAAAAGGCAGCTCATTTGTAAATGGTCCAACTTGATAATGCAATTTTCCTTTTATGTAAATGATGAAAATTTCCCTTTCCATACCAATGCATGCAATTACTTTGTAAAAAAGCTCAAACTGTCTTTTCTACTAAACAATATGTAACCACACATGAACTCATGGTGTAATTTCATTAGATACAGAGAATTCAAAAACATTTTATAGTAAATGTTCAATCCTATTTTGGGCAAACTTTGCGCGCAACAAGGTCCTCATCTTACCATGTACATGTATATTCAAGGAGTTATCTGCTCAGTGAAGTTGGTAAAACACATTTATTGTAATTAGGGACAGTAAAATTTACTAAGATCTATTTAATTAAAGACAAACGATCAAATTCTCTTGTTATACGATGCTTTACTATAGACAATAAGGCTTTACTATAGACAATAAGGCTTTACTATAGACAATAAGGCTTTACTATAGACAATAAGGCTTTACTATAGACAATAAGACTTTACTATAGACAATAAGGCTTTACTATATGCCAATAAGGCTTTACTATAGACAATACTGCTTTACTATGGACAATAAGGCTGTACTATAGACAATAAGGCTTTACTATAGACAATAAGGCTTTACCATAGACAATCAGGCTTCACTATAGACAATCAGGCTTCACTATAGACAATAAGGCTTTACTATAAACAATAAGGCTTTACTAAAGACAATAAGGCTTTACTATAGACAATAAGACTTTACTACAGACAATAAGGCTTTACTATAGACAATAAGGCTTTACTATAGACAATACGGCTTTACCATAGACAATCAGGCTTTACTATAGACAATAAGGCTTTACTATAGACAATAAGGCTTTACTATAAACAATAAGGCTTTACTATAGACAATAAGGCTTTACTATAGACAATAAGGCTTTACTATAATAGACAATAAGGCTTTACTAAAGACAATAAGGCTTTACTATAGACAATAAGGCTTTATTATAGACAATAAGGCTTTACTATAGACAATAAGGCTTTACTAGAGACAATAAGGCTTTACTATAGACAATAAGGCTTTATTATAGACAATAAGGCTTTACTATAGACAATAAGGCTTTACTATAGACAATAAGGCTTTACTATAGACAATAAGGCTTTACCATAGACAATCAGGCTTTACTATAGACAATAAGGCTTTACTATAGACAATAAGGCTTTACTATAGACAATAAGGCGTTACTATAGACAATAAGGCTTTACTATAGACAATAAGGCTTTACTATAGACAATAAGGCTTTACTATAGACAATAAAGCTTTACTATAAACAATAAGGCTTTACTATAGACAATAAGACTACTATAGACAATAAGGCTTTACTATAGACAATAAGGCTTTACTATAGACAATAAGGCTTTACTATAGACAATACGGCTTTACTATAGACAATAAGGCTTTACTATAGACAATAAGGCTTGCAAGGAGATACTGAATGATAATATACAACAACTGTATGATTAAAATTGCTAGTAGATCAGAAACACAAAACACGAACAGTCCAGCTACTGCCACACACCGGACTACATGTAGTGGGTTTCCTGGGTCATAGAAACGGTAAAATCTGTGTGAAGGCATTCGCAGTGAGACTATCTAGAATTCGACGGACAGAAATGCTCACTGCAGATGGTTTCGAATCGATAATACCCAGTAAAAAGCTCTCTCCAGTGGAGGCAAAAAAGTTCAGCGCGTTTCATCACACTACTTTTCCAACTACTATTGCCTATGACAGATTGTTCATATGACAATGATGAGGTAATTACTTTTTTATGTACATTATTTTATTATAGTTTGTGGTTACAACATCCTGTGATGTATTTATTTGTTTTGACTAATGTATCTATCGTGAAACCTTTATTGAAACCTTCCTTCTGAAACCTTCCGTGAAACCTTCTGACTGTTCCATCGCTTCCACGGTGTTTTCTGACCTCAACCCGTCATCTGCACAGTTAAGCTAGTCAATATTAGTGTCCAAATAATTTTTTAGCAAAGCAAAACTTTTCAAATAAAGGTGGCGTTCAAATACAGGTTTTACGGTATGTAGATCACTCTTTCATCTTGTTTTCAAATAAAGGCTTTTGTCCTATTCAATTCAATATAAAACTCATCATCATAAAAAAGACTATCATTCATGTGACCTCTGACCTCTGAAGTAATAACTGTATAGTAAGTAGTAAATTCTCTTACTGTTTTGTAATATAGACAAAAATAAAGAAAACAAAAAGAAAATACTCAGCAGGAATCATGACTGAGATAGTGTGACAATTGTACGAAATGTGAATTGTTTAGTGACCATGAACTGAAAGTGAGTCTACTTTAATAATTTCTATTTTGAGGAGTACATCGCTAGTCTAAGAACAATCGATGAAGTGCAACCTGAATTGTTGGAAAGGTAAGATGCAAAGCGGTCAACTCCAAATCAATTCAAAGCATGGAAACCCAGTGATAGACTAGGGCTACAGTAACCTCCCTAATCCCTCCCCAAGCTCAATACGTCTGCAGGAACTTACCAAAAGAGCGACAAGAGCAACGATCAACAAAGTGACGACCGGTACGACAGCAAAGTAGAGTGTGTATTGCGAGAAGGACGGGGTAACGAGTTCTGATGAGCCCTCAGCCTCTTGAACGGTGCTCAGTGTTGACTAGCAAACAAATAAATATAGCATAGATAGCTAATTACTCGATACATATAGCATATATAGAAAATTACTAGATACACATAGCAACACATATAACAGATGAAGCTTAGCTTGAATAAAAATAACTCTCTAAAATTCTGAATCTTGGAGAGTTATCTCCTCTTGGTAAATTCAAGGAAATCGAAGATTAGCTAAACGGGATTCATTGTTTTTATCCTAGGAATTGGAGCCACCACTAAAGAGACAATCAAAGTGAACCTGCTACAACCTGCTGTTGTAGGTTATATTATGTTATCTGTAGTCAAAAAACATGACTTCTGATCGCTCAAATCTACCTCTGAGCTGTGATATCATAAGACTCATCTGCAGTTTCTAAACATTATAACAGAATTACTGTTTGTAGGCAAATTGCCTCACAGTTTATATTAGATGTCCTTATGATTTTTAGGAAAGTGTTTATATCGGTAGTGTTTAACATATCGGAACCTCTACATATGAGCCTTATTCAGTTAAATACATGTTTTCTGTTAGACCAAACAATCCTACAAAAATATGCTAGGATTCCTCAAGTCATTCTACAAAGAAAACATAAAAAAAACTCCGGAATAAATACCGCAGATAATTGGCTGCACATGGCGATGAAACAAACACATTACATGGAGATGCTTAAAAACAACCAAATTAATGAACAAACGAGGTGACTATTACGACTTTACCTCAAAGAAAGAGATTGATGGTTCCTAGATATACAAATGTTGATAAAGAGTGTTGATAGAGAGTGTCGATAGAGAGTGTCGATAGAGAGTGCCGATAGAGAGTGTCGATAGAGAGTGCCGATAGAGAGTGTCGATAGAGAGAGAATTGAATGAGAGAGAGTGTTGATAGAGAGAGTGTTGATAGAGAGAGTGTCGATAGAGAGAGTGTCGATAGAGAGAGTGTCGATAGAGAGAGTGTCGATAGAGAGAGTGTCGATAGAGAGAGTGTCGATAGAGAGAGTGTTGATAGAGAGAGTGTGTTGATAGAGAGAGTGTTGATAGAGAGAGTGTTGATAGAGAGAGTGTTGATAGAGAGAGTGTTGATAGAGAGAGTGTTGATAGAGAGAGTGTTGATAGAGAGAGTGTTGATAGAGAGTGTTGATAGAGAGAGTGTTGATAGAGAGAGTGTTGATAGAGAGAGAGTTGATAGAGAGAATGTTGATAGAGAGAGAGTTGATAGAGTGTTGATAGAGAGAGTGTTGATAGAGAGAGTGTTGATAGAGAGAAAGAGTGTTGATAGAGAGGGTGCTGATAGAGAGAGTGTTGATAGAGAGACGCAGCGCAATTTACTCTCTCTTAGTTTAACGTTAAACATATTGCCTCACTGTTTATTTTAATATTTGTTACATTTTTAACCTAAATTTTTTTCTGCAAAACAGAACTGGGTACCGATACCCAAAACTGAATGTCTTATGCTAAAGATTACTTCGAGATCAGTCTAAAATTTTTTCAATTATTTCCGTTTGAAAATGCATGAATGTAGAAAATTCTTAGCCTAAAAACATATGAAGTACCTGGTAACTGAGACTACATGTACACAAACATGATGGACAACCAACCTTGGGCACAGAGGTAAGTGCTCTATTGTGATCTCTAGATAGTCCATCCATAACAAAACTTTATTGGCTTCCCTGACTAATGCCCCTCTCAGTCAGGTCTTTTATGATCTAATGCCCCTCTCAGTCAGGTCTTTTATGATCACAAGAACTCTTTTTAAAATGAATTTTGAAGAAATCCAAGCCAGAGCCAAAGAATAATCAAATTAAATTTCTTGTCTAAAAAGGAACAAGTTTTAGGTACAATGTTTCGCATTGTCTCAAGATGAACAAAAGGAGTCTCGAGCAAATGTCAACTGACAACACTAATCTATCGGTCATTTGGTGTGAAACTACAAGGCTAGCAAACAGTAAAAAATACTGTTGCAATGAAAGGTTTTTCTACAGAGAAATCATTTAGAGAAGGTTGTGGTGGAGGTCAGCAATGAAATAACATATTTCAAACGATGAAAAATATTGTGACTGCAAAACCTGTCGTTAATCGTGAACTTTTAATTAATAGGTTTAGTTCATCTAATCTCTAGTAATGATTATCCATTGATTTAGTGTAATTAAATTTGCTTGCAATACATTCTCAACTGTATTTAGATTTCTTGGAGGTTATGATGCTTTGTACACAAACATTTCTTGGAGGTTATGATGCTTTGTACACAAACATTTCTTGGAGGTTATGATGCTTTGTACACAAACAAAGGTTGTAACTCGTGTTGTTAGGGAGTTCATAGGGAGCTTCATGTGTGTAAATCTATATTGTGTTTTAATGGCTCATGTTTAAACTAACTGCAACTGTTGCCACAAAACTTGATTCAAATACAGTGCCGATTGTGGTGATCAGAGCGACGAGGAGTCTGAGGTCATAAGACTGAAGCATAGGAAGACACATCAAAGTCGCAGACCACTTTTCTATCTTGACAAGGACCAAGAACTCTTTAGAGCAATCGCAGTTAACAAGAGTTTAGAAAAACAACACATTTTATTCTTTGAGCTCTATGACATTTATTTTTGTTGTGCTGACCTTATGACGGCAAGTATGAGGCGTATCAAGTTTTACACTGATTTTATCTGGCTGCTTATATTAATGTAGTGTAGAAAGATCTTATCATAAGGCATGTGTAATTCTGGAGCAAGTCTATCCTGCTGGCAATGAAGACAGCTGGGAGTTTTGAGTATTTGATCAGATGACAATCAGTAACCATATTTCCATGACATTGCATTTAATCAAACTTATCGAAAGAGTTTAAAACTTCTGTGTAAAAATAGAATTGATGACAAGTGATGGTCAGCGAACGTTATTAATGCATAGTGCCTTCAATACACCAGAAGGGCCGTTTCTGTTGATGGTATGATTGAAGTTACAGAAATACTTATAAGATTGTCAACTTTGCAACTGAAGTCGACATTTTGGCTGGTTTCAGCAGCCCTGATGTTACATGGATGTCAGAAAGAACAGTTTCAAAGACAGACACATGATTGAGAGTTGCAGAGTGTATATTTGTCTGGGTGTTGCAGAGTTTACTGTGTTCCCTTGTAGCAGTGGCTCTTCATGATATCATCATGAAATCAGTTAGTTTTGTAAACCTTTGAAACAGATTATTAAGATTAACAGATCACATGCAATGAGACTACTGTAGGTGTGCAAACGGATGATTCAACTATCCGAGTGAAGAGCTGGCCTCATGAATAGCTCAAAACTGTGATCTGTGTGGATGTTAAAATACCCTCTGATAGGCATACAATCTTTATCACAAAAGAGCAAGAGTTTTCTATGATCAGGAACAATCTATGGCACATTCCGGTGGAATAATGCTGGTCAACCAAGTACCCTTCCCGATAACAATGGAACTGGTCTGACTGGCATGCGCAGTTCAAAACAGAGCTTAAAAATGAATTTTCCATGTCATTCTCATTTTCGCACATGGAAGAACATGTCTTCTCATTTGCGCATTTCATTGTTGGCAACCGAAAGTTGAAATCAACATTAAGTCAGAAGTGTTTAACAGTAGTTAATTTTTCAAATGAGTGGGAATTTTTCAGAGTTGGGCTTGAATAATTGAATTGGAATTTTGCTGAAGGAGAAATCTACTTCAGTAGTTGCCAACGCAGCAGAGATATATAATAAAATGTATCATTCAATAACAGTATTAAAACAAACTCACCACGTGTAAAATCTAAAAATAATCAATGTTAAAAGCTATATTATGTGTATTAAATTAATAATCAGTAAATAGGCCTTACTTCTACTTCACTTTAGATACAGTGAAAGGAAGAGGGAGATTCAGCAATGTGTTGGTTCAAAAGCAGAGGGAGTGAGACAAATAAGCCATGTGACTTACTCTAATTTACATTAACTTAAAGTAGACCTAGTTAAATTTATTTTAATTTGTACATTTTTTTCACTAGTTTTTATTCTTTTTAACATTTACCAGCTTTTTTAGATTTACTTATGAAACAAAAAGCTTTAGATGTTGCAAAATGCTTTGTATACCAAGACAAATATTTGCTCAATTTTCAAGCCCTATGCCAGAGATTTGTATATAGTGATGATTGTAAATCTGGATTTGACTATTTGTGGCTGTTTGATTGACACAGGCAAAATATCCTAACGTTCGCTACATTAAAATGCTAATAATCAAAATATAAATTTTTGCTATATAATATATCAAAAATAATATAATAACAATAATATAATATATAATATATATTTTTGCCAAAACTTGAAACTTCATGAACAGTAACTGTGTTTAATAACAAACATGACTAAAAGATTGATCAGCAAACTTCAACTAACGAAGCCCTGATTGTTACTGTTTAAGGAGCAAAAGGTAAGTACAATGGAGTTATTGTTGTTGTTATTGAGTAAGGTAATTAGAATAATAACATGTAAGATTCTCTCAGCTTTTTATAACTCTGGCAAACTATAAGAATAGTGTAGTTGAAAATGAAGTGTATAAATGAGCTATTGCCATGGCAACAAAACTTTTATATATGGAGGCGCTAATTACTAATTACACGCCATATTGCTTAATTAATAATTAATTAAAAAAATTTGTCATTGGTATCATCACAGGTAAAGATCAACTAGTAAAATTAGATACACAAAACTTAGAACAAGTTATAACAAAAAGTAAAAATCTAAGCATGCATGTATAAAAAATATCACCAATGTAAAACTCATGTTTTAAGACTTGAATACATGTGAGATTTATGCGGTTTTCTTACATATAAATTACGTTTGAGAAGTAATATCTGTAAGTAATACCACATAAGTAATATCAGAATTGAAACATAAAATTTATCGTAACCATCAGCAAAGCGTTCCAGACTTTCTTCTTTGACCAAGCTTGTATGAACAAGCTTAATTTATGTACGACTGGTAAGAGACAGTTCAGGTTTAGGTGATGCTTTTACTACTTTAAATTGTGATACAAATAATTCAAACAACTCTGTGCTATCTTATGCCACTTTAAAAATAATCAAATGTGGTAGATCATTAGATATTGAAGTTCTGCACGCATTTTATTCGGATGCACTATTATTTGGGTGTGCATTTGAACTTTTAGAATTGCAACTGACCTAATACCCTGATATTGATTAACCCGACATTAGTTTTAAATATAGAAACAAAATAACAACAAAAATGTAACATTAACATAAAAGCGTTTGCTTAATTAATATGTGCAGCTGTAGAAGAAATCGTACCGTTTATGTTGATATTCTATGCACAAGGCTAACGAGAACAGTATAAAAAAAGTTATTTGACTCGCTTATCCTTGTGACACATGATTGGTCTATTGCGATAAGGCCACAATAGTAACCTTAGAGAAAAACGCCAGTCAAGCTGGTTAAAATTAACAATCAGGACGGCGCAACTCTTAGGTTATCGGTAGCTTTGCCGTCCTTTCTTGCCAAATAAATCACTAACAACTGCACTCATGATAGCATAGTTAACAGCTGCAGGATTATGACGGCTCGAATCTTTTACTGAAAGCTACTCGACTATATTGGCTCCAAGAAAACCAAAATTTAAACTTCAGACAACGAACAAAAGAGATCAGTTTGAAAGGTAATAGCCTTTCTCTAACCAATGATATACAGCCCCTGTACATCAGCCCCCTGTGGGGGCTTTATATCATTGCTCTAACAAACTAACGGCATGTAAGAAGATCAGTTTGGCATACTGGCAAAGCTCAAACCATCTTAAACAATACAAAGTTGTTTGCTGAGCTCAGCAAAAATAGATAATTATTCTTAGTACGAGCCAGATAGGTACGTATAAGCTTTACGTAGTTGAGATTGAGACAAACACTTGAAGTTGTTTATAAATGTTTTTTGTTTATTGGTAAGTTGGAAGTGAGATAACACAAAGACAAACATTACAACAATCAAAATGCAAAAGTTTGCACAACAACATGATAAATTACTCAATTATTCTTTGTAAACAGATAAGCAAATATCTCGCAACAAGTTGCAGGAATTTCATGACTAAACCCCGTGACCTTAGTGATGACAGGTTATTAGTAAGTTTAAATTTTAACCTTACTGAACCAGAAACCTGTCACCTTGAGTACAACACTAAAATACTGTTAAAAGAAACAGAGAGTAAAAACCCAAAAAATTAAGCCAGCGATTTGAATAGCTATTTCACTGCTTCTAAAACAGGCATTACTTGACACCTGCAGGCCTTCCTTAGGTGTTGCTTCATCTTTCAATACGGTAGGTTGAGTTTTCATGTGATCTGCAAAGAAACTAGTATTGCAAAAAAAAGTAATGGGAATATAATTATTCACGCTCAGTCCAGCCGTATCTGGTACTGCTTTTCACCTAGCGCTAAATATGATACTATTAGCTGACTTGTTTGCAGAGTTTAATGGCAGATTCACACCTGATTACTTGTTAAAGTCTGTTTTAAGTCAAACATGTTTTGAGATATGTATATATATATACATATCTCAAGTCATACATGTTTTGAGATATGTATATATATACATATCTCAAGTCATACAAGTTTTGAGATATTTATGTATATATACTTATCTCAAGTCATACATGTTTTGAGATATGTATATATACATATCTCAAGTCCTACATGTTTTGAGATATGTATATCTACATATCTCAAGTCATACATGTTTTGAGATATGTATATATACGGCTTCATTGATTTACATACAAATTACTATCATAACGACAGGTTCAAAGTTATTGGTTTAAAATATAAATGAAAAAGTCTTGTTTTTGAGGGAGTAGTAGAATCATATATTTAAACTATATTTATTATATTAGTATTTAAAACAATGAGCATAAACCTGAGCAAAGTTTGTCTGTGTTTTGCATACAGTTCATACTGTTCAAGTGAAAAAGGTAGCCTGGAAATAGTACATTAAAATGGATGTCATGCATTTCTTAAAAACTCATTTAAAATTTTTTAACAAACTTTTTGTGTTTTATTAAGTACATGTATGTTTGCTATGTTTGACCAAATTACTGTTTGAAGCTAGTCAAATTATTCAATACATCTGATAAGTCATTACATCAGTGAGTAGTTCTACTGTCTAGTCTAAGATCTGATCTCACTGCGGATGGTTGCGTGGAGAGAACAGATCAGGCATGACAATAGCAGCAACAACAATGAACATCTTAACAGAATCAATGAGGCGAGCACAAATGAGTATTCCACACCAAGTCACCAACAGCCTTTTAAATATTCCATGCTATTCCATGATATTCCAGGATATTCCATAATGAAAACAAACCTTTCAACAAGCCATCTCTTAACTTGTACCCTTCTGTAGTGAGTTTGGTCAATGAGCTCTCTATGCTTGAGTTTTCCTCACTATACGTTGAGTACGCGATTGAACTTTGTGTACTGGATGTTAAGAAGAAGTCAATGGCATCTGAGGCTGGGAATATAATGGGATCACAGTCTACCCAAAAGGAGGAGTAGTTTTGCACAACAGTCAACCTGAAACAAAAAATATTTGTTACATTTCTTGATGAAAAATTTTCAAACAAAACAACCAGTTTTTTGTTGATGGGTATAGTTTCTGGTGAACTCTCTTGCACCGCAACATATACAACAGTATAATTGGGTTATCTCTCCAAACCGTGACTAAACATAACTCTATGAACCATCTGGCAGCTTTCGAGTTGTTAATCACTCTAACCATATATAGTAAAGTTGCCCACTAGAGTCCCTCGGGGGTGTCCACATTACTGGAGCATGCAGCTTGCTTCGTCCTTCCCTGTGAGTTGCAGCTGCGCCCTGGCAAATAGTCCTTTCATTTGTACCAAAGGTTCCAACTGCCATTCTGTTCTGAGCAAATATGGTAAGTTGATAGCCTTTGAATGTGTCTTGCCCTGACCATGAGGTAATATTCACTAAAACACAAACTTTTATCAAGTAGACTGAAAGAAAGGCTGAAGCATTGCATGAAAATATGTCTGTACATACGTCTGTACATACATCTGCACATACATCTGTACATACGTCTGTACATACATCTGTACATACATCTGTACATACATCTGTACATACGTCTGTACATACATCTGTACATACGTTTGTACATACGCCTGTACATACATCTGTACATACATCTGTACATACGTCTGTACATACGTCTGTACATACGTCTGTACATACGTCTGTACACATGTACAAACATATGTACAGACATATGTACAGGCATATAGACAGACATATGTACATACATCTGTACAGACATATGTCTGTACATATGTCTGTACATTTGCCTGTACATACATCTGTACATATGTCTGTACATATGCCTGTACATACATCTGTACATACGTCTGTACATACGTCTGTACATATGTACAAACATATGTACAGACATATGTACAGGCATTAGACAGACATATGTACAGACATATGTACAGACATATGTACAGGCATTAGACAGACATATGTACAGACATATGTACAGACATATGTAATGATTGTTGTGCCTACATGTACCAGACTCGAGGATACAAGAGTGGCTGTCAAATCTCTCACCAAGTCATTTGAGTCAATACATACTGCAAACCATGAAAAAAAGAGATTTCGTTTATATATATTAAATCTCTTTATATATTATATAAAGAGATTTAATATAATATATTAACATATATTATAATTATATAATAATTATATATATACCAGTATATATATATACCATATATTATATAATTATGATATGCGTATATATATATACCAGTATATATACGTATACCGGTATATAAACTGGTATATCTATATACCGATACATTTATCGGTATATTTATACCAATAATAATATTACATTTTTAATATATATTTTACATATGTGATATCCAGCAAACATAGGTAGTTAATTAGTAAATAACATGCCCATGCAGTGAATAATGGGTATAAGTAATATATAGTGTAAATATATAATATATATGAGTAATACATAGCATATATATGCAAAGGATAGGAGACATATGTAGCCCATAGTGTACATATGTAACACAAAATATGCAAACATTCTACATAACATAGCATATGTGTTTTCCAATATACACTTGCAATATATAATTTACATATATACTTATAGCATCTTTAAATGTTTACATTTAACATAATTTCTAATCAGCTAAATTAATTGTAATAATTACTTATTATTATAATAATTAATAGCTATATTATATAATTACTTGTCATAGAAAATAATTTACCGCGACTGATAGATTGGCAATTCTTCCATTAAGTGATAATTAGACTTTCCTTAGCCTTCTATACAGTACAGATCACAACATCATAAATAACTTGCTAGTAAAACAGATTTCATATTATATATATCATATACACTTTATTATAATATATCATATATAATAATATATGTATATCATATAAGATAATATTACATATCATGTCACTATGTATTAATTTGACAACATTATCCCTTAAAATCATCATGCTTTCCTACTCAGATGCAAACCTGTGTTTAACGAATGATAAAAACTATGCTCTTGTCTTCAAAACGATTAGCTGTCTGTGGTGAAGTATTATAATGAAATATAAACTTACATAGCTGGGGTATCCCCGGTTCAAACGCCGTGAAATCTACTAAAAAAGGGCAGGTTTCATTAGCTTTCTGGTGCGGTGTGTGCCGTGGTACCGCATCTTGACAAGCTGACTCCGGGGGTCCTGTGGCGTAACTTGAAACTCCTGTAAGAAAAAAAAAGAAACAGCCAAAGACTTGCGATGTCATCTCTCAAGCTATTTCAAATAAAACTGTGGAACCCAAAGCTTTGTCATAGATTTGTATTAGAAGTGGATTTCTGTTGCCATAGCAACAAAGAGCAAAAGCATTCGGAAGGTCTTTGCCGTATCAGCACTGAATGTACCATCCGCGGAATGCTTGCGGTTGGCAGTATGCCAAGTAGAATTTACCTTACGCATAATTGATCGCAGCTACATAGCCTGTGGTCACGTGCAGAACTCTAGGTTTTCCGAGATACACTCCAGTTATACAAAGATATGTGAACAAATCTCAGGAGTTCATGTATAGCCTCAGCTCCTGTTACATTAATAATTTATCAAGTTTATTCAACGAATGGTTTCCACTTGCTGCTGCGGAAAAGGCAGCGGTTTCACAGATGAAGAGAACTTAATGGAGAAATATGAAAAAGAACAAAGATAAATATAATGAGGAATGGTTGTCGACAGAATTTCAAACGATGTTTAGGATCATTGAGCAGGTCTCGCAGAAACTGAGAGACATCTACCGACTGATACGGACGTATTCACAGGTTGGCGAGCATTCCTGTCATGCAATATGCTAATCACTATGTAATAAGACATCTTCTGAAAGAGTTCAGCATACTGATGAGGATAAGTCAGCAGGATTGGCTATACACCTCCTAAAACATCTACATTATTATCTGATTTGCATCACAATAAACTATTGTCCTGCAAGGCTGCTTCTGAAGCCTTTCAAGCCTTTTCAAGAGCACAAGCTAGACGAGGGATGACAGCAAGGTTTTATCAACCTGTTTCGTAAGCAATTGTGTAGATAGGTAGCTGTTTTTGGTTGTTAACAACGTGTAACAGCTGTTCCTGTTGTGAAATAGCTGATAAATTCAACAAAGTGTAACCAATTTGTAAGAAATAGCCTTGTTTTGTAACAGCCTTGGATAGTCATCTGATACGTCACATCGTTATATGGAACCTTGACTATCACTAAATATATTCTTCTGTTGCTGCTCAACACCCTTGTCTCATCGCTAAGCTGAGTTTCTCTGGCTTAGCATTGCTAATGAAATACAAATACCTTTTGGATTTGAGTGGTGCCACCCCTTGAAATCGTATTGCACCATTCCTTGAAATCGTATTGTATGATCCCTTAAAATCGTATTGTACCACCCCCTTGAAATCGTATAATACCATTCCTTGAATTTATGTGGTGCCAACCCATGAAATCGTATGATGCCACTCCATGAAATAGTATGATGCCACTCCATAAAATTGTATGGTGCCATCCCTTAAAATTGTATGGTGCCATTCCTTAGATTTGAGTAGTGCCACCTCTTGAATTCATTTAATGCCACCTCTTGAATTCATTTAGTGCCACCCCTTGAATTCGTCTAAAATGAAAAGCTAATGATAGAAAAAAAACAAGTTTAGGTAGGATAAATCCTCTTTAAAGGTTGACTTGCAACAAAATTCACATTACAGTTATTTGGTATCAAAGGATTCACCATGTCTTACTCTGTTGTGTTGTAGCTCAAAAACGAACAGTTAATCGCTGCCATCACGAAAACGCTGTAGATTAGAATCTCTTTCCTGTTCGTTCTTGACCTCCAGAGGTTCTGCTGCCGATAGCTGTTTTTACCACACTACCTTAACCTTCTCTTAATTGCCCACAAGTAACCTTAACAGGAATTTCTGATCACTCATACCAGTTATTGACTGACAGTAGCACTCATACCAGTTATTGACTGACAGTAGCACTCATACCAGTTATTGACTGACAGTAGCACTCATACCAGCAATGTGCATCACAAAAGATAAAGTGGCACCTTTTATTAACTCGTGACAGAAAGGTTTCTCACTACAGAACTTGAGTAAATGTGGAACTAGCATCTCGTGACCCTGCTGTTCTTTACCCTACATCAAAATTATATCTGTGAGGATTTGTCATCCCTTTACTAAACATACATCTATGCTCATCCTAACACAAGAATCTCTCAAATGATATGGGGACAAATTGCAGAGCCTGGTGCCCTTAGTACCGGCTATCTGCAGTATAACTTACTAAAAAACTTGCTACCACATCTTCAATACTTCCTGGCTTTCACCTGCATTGCAGAGCATCTCCGGCAGCTCGACATTAAGGTACATAAAAGTCAAACAAGCAAACTTGAAACATGTAATGAAGAGAGGGGGGAGCTGAGCAATATCAGGCTGGTTAACTATATATCAATAATAATAACATTATTATTAAAAATAATGTCAATGATAGCAATGGTGATACATAAAAGTGACATGTATCTATACAAACTCCATACAAATTCAATAGAACATACTTTGAATGACATTTCCATGGTAACCAACTCTCATCAGCTAATGTCTTATAGACAAATGCAAATAAAAATTCAATAAAACAGAAGTAATGTCATGTATCGTGAATAGTGTTCATACGCTGCAAAGGCAGCACCTTTAGGTTGCTGCTTCTGACACTCCCACTACGTTCCGACAGTCTGGTTTGTGGAGAAGTTTCATTCTTTTGCAGGCAAAAACAAACAGAGTTTTGGTAAATGCCAAGGCCTCCCTTGCTTGTGAAGTTGAGAAGGAAGACAGAACCACCAGAGAGAAGAAAAAGGGCAAGACAGATGCCGATGCCTATAGCTATTCCACTGTATCTAGGCAGTCCAGTTCCTTGTTTCAGCCAGTCTAGAGCAACAGTCAGAAACATTTTTATATTACAGGTATTATTGATGAGATTGTGGGTATAATCGCTTTCATGAATAACTTGTAGGAGCTGATAACCTACTGGTGTCCCAGGTTGTATATAAACCTAGCGGTGTAGTCCCGGGTTGTATATAAACCTACTGGTGTAGTCCCAGGTCGTATAGCACCCTACTGGTGTAGTCCCAAGTTGTATAGAACCCTACTGGTGTGGTTCTAGTTTGTATGAAAACCTACTGGTGTAGTCCCATGCTAGCCTTCTAGAGAGCCAACTCGATCTCTTATAACATGAAAAGCTTTTTTTTCAGCATTAGCAAATTTTGTCTTAATTCACAACCAGAAAAACAACTGGGAAAGATAGCTTCAAACTGGTCAGAGAGATGAAAAGCTCCTGCATCAACCTTATTATGACACTGATAGGCAAGTGCTGCTCAATGAGATACACCCCCACTCAGAGCAGTTACACCTAATACGTTGTTAACTCCTTTTGTGAGCTGTCAACTCATATTAGCAATGACCATGATGCTCCCGTAAGCTGGTATAATAATATGATTCACTTTGATTGTTCTCAGTGCCAGACTTTGGGATTACCCAAGCTTTAATACTAGTTTAGATATAGCCATAGAACAAATGTACAAACCAAGCCAACAGTAATGTAAGATGTAGCTAAGAGTAACATGCAATTGAGAGAACTGCATGTGAACCTAAACAGATGACATTAAAAGGCAGAAAATAAAGCTGCATGGAAGTCAGTGCAAAAGTCCAAACCTTAAGACAATCACTGTTGAGATGACCGGTTGTGAGAGAGAGAGCATTGTCAGGGAAAATTTCTAGCCAAATCAAATATGAACAATCTAATCTTATGTTGTCAGTTACCATAACAAGTCTGGAAATACGTACAAATAACTCGTCATAACTCATCTACTCACTAGCAGCCTGCTAATGTACTTGATTTATACTACTTATCAGCCAAAAGGTTTTTGTGAAGCTTGGCAGGTAAACGCAGGTTCTTACAACATTGTATCACTGCGATAGTCTTCAGCAGTTGAGCAATTGTCACCTCAGTATAAGCCCTTGGTAATGTCACTTTAACAATTAGGCTACATAAAACCGGCTTTAAATCAGTTGATTAGTTTTCTATTTATAAAATGGGCCACTCGCTACATACCATTTGATGGAGTTGTCTGCTCCAACACAGCCAGTCTCATATCTGCTGTGACGGTTTCTGATATTTGACATCTATATTCTCCGGCATGCTGTGGTCTCAATTTCTCTATCACATAAACATTGATATTCACGTGTAGCTTTTCATAGTTGCCGGCTGACATTTTATACCAGCTGACAGGAAGAGCTTCCTTAGCTATTGGGCACTTTAAAGAGACACCCTCTCCTTCCATTGCTTCAAAACTGAGTGGCTCTTGTAGAGTTGTGTACTCTTGAGGGAAAATCTTTGGTGAAGAGTCTAATAGGCTTACACTAGTAGATGCTTTATGGGAAACATAACTGTCTGCCAAGTAGTTGCTAGAAGGGTCAGCAGAGGTAGTTGTAGATGTGAGAGGAAAGATGGTGGCAGACTTCGTACGTGCAGCAGTAGGAAAGGCTGGTGAGTTGTCTTTTCTTACAACTAAGGCATCTTTATTTAGAAGGACTGCTGGTGAGAAATATGATGGTTCTGTAGTGTGTTTTTTTTCAACACTTGTGTTGATATCAGTCATACTTGTACCAGTTGAGAAGGGAGCAGCTGCTGACATTCCTTGTAATAAACAAAAATTGTTTGTACAAGTAAAAGACTAAACTTCAAAATAAACAATTGTTATCTTGATACAGAACAAATTATTAAAAAATATTACATTAAGTTTCAAAGAATGAGATCATATAAAAAAGGCAAATAAATATCATTCTCGCTCTAGCTATAACTTCCATGACTTGATAGCTGGAACTTCAAGGTCCGATAATTCCAATGTGACAACAAATGGCAAACATCACCCTTATGTCTGAAGGTTACAGAGAAGTCATCAGTGTGTTTACAGACATTTTGAACATAACCAAAAGTACAAAAGGAATGCACCACCTCTTTACACCGAGTTATTGGTTGGATTTTAGGTCAGTCTGGTACAGAGATGTTCTGACTAAATCTTTGTGACAGAGAATAGAAAGCAGAACTGGTGTATTCAGATAAAATATACATAAACCAGCTCCTGGCTGCATTCATTCTATTTCCTCAAAACCGTCAAATATGTACCAAATTGAAACAGAGGTATAGTGAAGTGAGTTTGGGTGTACATAGCCTGTTTTGACAAACTGTTGTTTTTGTGGAGTTGTTCCCCCGTCGAGCGGGCGAGCAACGCAACAGCTTGTCACAAGACGTACTGCACCTGATGCATCAGCTGCACTGAAAGGGAGTTGTTCTCTTCCGTCTATGCGGCTTGGCTGCGATGTTATGGCGGTCGCTCCATTGGTAATCATAATGGATTTCGCGCAAAAATTTATGTAGAAAAAAATAAGATTACAACGTTTAACCAAAGACCAGTCTTTGTTGTAAACTTTAGTAGAACTTGAGAACAAAATAAATTGAAAATAAAATCCATAAGAACAAATAAAACTGACTTATACAAAAATAGAAATAAAACTGACAGGGCACACAAATAACGACATGTTTAGTCGCTGTTGTTGCCTAAGTTCTCAAGTTCTACTAAAGTTTACCGTCGAGACTGGTCGCTGGTTAAACGTAATCGTATTTTTTTTTCTACATAAATTTTTGTGCCAATTCGTTATGATTACCAATGGAGCAACCGACATAACATCGCAACCGAGCCGCATAGATGGAAGAGAACAACTCCCAATAAGTGCAGCTGATGCATCAGGCGCAGCACGTTTTGTGACAAGCTGTTGTGTTGCTCGCCCGCTCGACGGGGGACAACTCCGCAAAAACAACAGTTTGTCAAGACAGGCTAGGGTGTACACAACACCATCAGCAGTGCTCAGCAGACACTGAATGACATCACTTTAATCAGCTGACACCGAAAGGTTATTTTGATAATAATTTTTGCAGGATCTTTCAAGCCTAGTCTCTGATCATCTCATATCAAACTCTTGCATAGGCATCAGACACATACTCTATCAATGTCATGAGAAAATCATGTGATAGATAGTTTGTAAAAGGTTGTGACTCACAAATAGATCACATCAGCACCAAGCGGCTACAACCATTGATCAAGTGTGTAAGATTATTTACCTTCGACTAGCTTGATCGTTGAACAACGCATCTTATATAGTTAGTAATCTTACATTGTGAAACATTATCTAATGCTTTAGATAGTAGTGTACCTACTGTCTCTCATGAATTACAACAGAGGCACAAAGCAGTTTTTGATTCTCTTGGAGAATATTCAATCAAACCACGCACTCATCATTTCTTCTCTAATATGTTAATGATATATGAAGAACTGGTTTTTCCCCAAATTTCCATCTTGTAATTATGTTTCGCTCAAAAATATTTCATGGTACACTCAAAAAGATTAGCAAGATCATATCCTTTAATAATTTATAAAAAGGTGAAAAATGTGCTCATCACCTCCATAATTAGCTTATGAGATTTAACCACTTTTAACAAATAGCAGCATTGTTTTCTAGAACCAGCTTCATGCATGAATCTGTGCCTTAATCAGCACCTCAGTTTATGCCGCCGTGTCAAGGTCACCACCAGAGACTAATTAAGATGACCATACATTAGAATAGCTATCTGTAAACCAACCTCTCTGAGTATTGTGTTACACTACTTGTGCTACTGATACAGTGTAGTCAATATAATCCTACCTGTAGCAGGGGATATATACTATGAAAGGCATGTTACCTACATGGAGCTATTGCTAGATCACCTCTGACCTTCAGAGAAACATTGTATAACTTACCAATCAGTGTATAAGCAAGGCTAAACTGCCATAAATAGCTAGACTCCATTTCTTCTTGTCTAGTTCTTACCCAATCCTACTCAACTCCAGTCTGTTGTTGCCATTGAATAGAGAACTCTGAAGGTTAGTAGAGCTACTAGGTAGTGAGAGCAATTGTACTGCAATGCTTCTACGCAACTCAAAAACATCTTAGGATAACACATGCACGAAAGCTACGGAGCCGATATGTGAGTTAGTATGGAAACATTACGGGTGTCTATTTAGAAAACGATTCAGTGATAGGTAAAAACTGAAGGGTTAAGGCTATGCACTGCACTAATTGATGTAATGGGCTATGATGCCTTGTTCCTGATTGATGTAATAATCTAATAATGGCAGTGTAAGTCAGTCAGTAGAATTAATAAATCAGACAGAAATAGCACTGCAGCCTCCTGAAGAAGTTTAGAACAAGCATCAGCAACAACAAATTGTTTCTTGTGACTCAAGTGTCTACCATCTTGAATTTGGAATATCTGACTCACTGAGTAATTGTGTTGATTTTTATTAACAATAATAATACAACTTAATTAATGATAGAACTATCTAAAAATTAGTATGATTGATTCCTTCCACAAGTATTTTAGGAATAGATTACCAGTCCAGTACCTTCTCCATCGGGGCTCTAGAATAAGTTCGACAGACAGGTTTATACAACAAAACATTTTCCCTTGAAAAATGTGGGAGAAAGTGAGAGAAAGATGGAAAGTGATAGATACAGGCAAAGTGTGGGACTGAGAGCTGAAAAATAGCAATTATGACAAAAAGCGAGTAAGAGGAAGAAAGAGAAGGAAGAGGGAGACAGAGAAAGTACAAGAAGAAAAAGGAGGAAATAGAGGGAAAGAGAGAAGAAGGGTGAAAGATAAAGAGTGATAAAAAGAGTGAAAGAGAAAGAGTGATAGAAAAGACCTTGAGAAAGAAGTTACCTTGCAGATTGCAAGCACCAACCGCGCATGCTTTATTTCTTGAGGACTTTCTGCAAGCCTGACAGAAAGCTTTGTCTTTTCTGATTTTGCATAATGCCATTATGAAACTGCATTTAGAGGGTTTACATTAAACTGTCTAGAGCAAGAAAGTTCACTTCATATTACATCTGATTTACATATGTTACCTGATTTACCTATCACACCTGTTTTACATATCACACCTGCTTTACATATCACACCTGATTGACATATCACACCTGTTTTATATATCACACCTGCTTTATATATCACACCCGCTTTACACATCACACCCGCTTTATATATCACACCTGCTTTATATATCACACCTGTTTTACATATCACACCTGCTTTACATATCACAACTGCTTTACATATCACACATGCGTTAGATATTATATCTGTTTTACTTTCACATCTGCTTTTCATATCACACCTGCTTTACTTATCTTACCTGCTTTACATATCACACCTGCTTTACTTATCACACCTGCTTTATATATCACACCTGCTTTACATATCACACCTGCTTTATATATCACACCTGCTTTACATGTTTGTTTATGTTTGTTTACATGACACTGCAGCGTACAAAAAACACAGATATTCTATCTGACTTGCTCTACAAATGTAGATATTTCATAAATTCAAGTTTTCTGTAACTACACTGTTTATTATAGATCTAAAATGTCGTAAAACTACGTGTTCAACACACAATTTAGTAGTTAGAGTTAGTAATTAGAGTCATTGTGGATCATATTTTTGAACTGATAATATTTGCTAGTGACAAGAACTTTTTGCCCTCATGTGGCAAAATAGCGAAATAGTATCGTGTTTCATAGAGTAAAGCAAAACAATCTTTTAACAAGTGCATTGTAACCCGTGAGTGCACTTTTTAAATAATTTAAAGAGCCTTTTACGAAAAGGTTAGACAGAATTTGGTAAAAGCGATGGAATAGTAAGAAAGTTGTAGCCTTATGGTTAGGCGCAATTGTTCATAACCCTGCAGTTGCCATCTTCATGAGTTAAAATCCAGTTTAAAGGACACCTTTCATTTCTATATTTTAATCGCTATAGTTGAACAGAAAAACAACAACAAACTTCAAGGTTTATATAGATGAGCCACTCACTTCATACCATCTAATGGAACTGTGTACTCACTATATGCCATCTGATAGAGTTGTTTACTTACTTCATGTCATGTACTGTATGGAGGAGTTGTCTACTCACTACGTATCATGTGGTTGAGTTGTCTACTCACTACATACCATTTGATGGAGTTGTCTGCGTTAACAAAGTCAGCTTCATATCTGATGCGATGGTTTCTGATATTTGACATCTATATTCTCCGGCATGCTGTGGTGTCAATTGTTCTATTGCATAGACATTGATATTCACGTGTAGCTTTTCATAGTTGCCGGCTGACATTTTATACCAGCTGACAGGAAAAGTTTCTTTAGCTAATGGGCACTTCAAAAATTCACCCTCTCCTTCCATTGCTTCATATATGAGCTGTTCTCGTAGAGCTGTGTGCTCTTGGGAGAAAATCTTCGGTGAAGAGTATAATAGGCCTATAATAGTATAATAGTAATCCCACGACCAAACACAAGTGAAGCAATTGTTTAGGAGCGTTATCATGAATGCATATGTGCATACAATTCCCAAAAAGTATTCATCAACGGCCATACCCATACCCTTGTGCCGATATCCCCTCAAAATTTAACCATTTTTTTGTGGAGTCGTTTAAGTATAACAATGATACAAAACACATATACGGTAAACCTATTTAAATATGTTACCAAATCTTTGAAAAATGTGGACAATATCTTAAAACTTACCCATCTGATCGGATTATACATAACTAGAATAATTAATTCGGCCTAATATTGCCATTAAAACCTGACAAGCCTTTTTAATCAAAATTAAGACTGGCCAACAAAACGCCTATAAAGCCATGCGGCAGAAAGTAGAACCATAAAGCCCTGCACATTTCATGAGAAAAACGTGCACATTTTACCAGTCTATGGCATCGTTCAATTGCCAAAGGTTTCTGTAATAAATGTAGACCGTTTGAGGCGCAGATCGTAGACCGATTTACAGGTACGAAAATGTGGTACACAGTTTATCAGCCTACGTTTCTTTGTCCAATGACCAAAGGTTCCATTAAATTATCTAGAACATTAGCCAAATTTCTTTACATCTTATGTACAAGCTAGGGCCCAACTACAATGCCCCTTTATGACAAGAACATTTCTTTATTTTGCTCCAGTTTGCAGAAAACTTCCAGACACACGTGAATGCTAATGCTTGCTTTTTTTACAGATCGCTGTCAAAATCATTCTACATTCAACACAACAAACTTTCAAACTGTATATTACACAGCAGCTTGACATTTTACTTCTAATGTTGCATTTCTCTTATCGCAGGGGAGAGATATAAACATAGTCAAACATGGATAACTCGCCCTCGGATAGCTCAAACACATGGTTAACTCGAACGGTTTTGTTTGGTCCGTTTCCACGCAACGATAAATTGCTTCATACAGCTCGACATCAACTTCGTTAACTCGAACAGTTTTTTGCTCAACGTCTACGGAGATGGTTGTTATCGCTTTAGAATATCACTTTATTCCAAGCCATAGAGATAAACTTTAACTTTTAGTAGTTCGTAGGCTTCGTTATTATCATCATCGGCAAAATTTTTTGTCAACAAATTTTCTAAAGGTTTGGTAAAATTTCATTTTTACCAAACAAACGCTTAGCGACGGTCCTTTGAAGGCAAGAAAAAAATAAGTAACCTTTGCATACACTTCAAGAAAAATCGGCAAAATTGATTTTGGTTAAAACCC